>NW_020448974.1:1624067-1755588 GCF_003343035.1 Apteryx rowi
AATCTTCGCAGGTATTTTGTCTGATTGGCTATGTCCCGTCAGTAGTGCTGTTCACTTATGTGGTCTCCTTCACATTTAAAAAAGTGCAAAATACAAAAGAATTTTGGTCCTTTATATTTTCAGTGGTGAGTAACTTTATCCTGATTTTGTTTAGCTATGAAGATAGGTTAACTGCAAAGCCACAACAGACTTTCCAGTTACTATACTTGAATGGGTGTCCTTATTTGAAACTTTTATCACCTTGGGATATGGCAATAATAAAGAGACATAGGTAAAAGCCTTAAAAATTTGCTTCTAATTAGATAACTTATACCTTAAGAGTCTGAGCTGAGCAAAAATGGATTTTTTTTCCCTTTCTTTGTAGACAGCCTTGGTCTGTACTGTTGTTACTGAAGTGGCCTTCTTTATGGGGTATTACCTTGCAACCAGCATCCTACATTATGTCTTCTCTGTCTTCACTCCTATCTATCCCCTTATTGGCTGTCTGATTTGTTTTATAAAGGTAAGTGAATTCAGAAAATCCTCTCCAGAACACCTGTTAATGGCTAGAATTGGGTGATTGTCTTTTACTCTAATGGCATGTAAGTAGGACAGCGGTTATCTGCGTAGCTGTCTAATGTCATCAATAGCCACTGAATGCATTAAGAATAGCAACTGCTGGTAAAAAATCAACTTCTTTCCTGTTAGTGTTGCAGTTTTAAAATGATAAAAGAAAAAAGTCTTCTATTAAATATTTAATAGAAAATGATTTGTTTCTCAGCCTGTGGAACGGAGCTAGTTTGATGCRTTGATTGCTGTGGGACCATCTCTGGCAAACGCAGTGATGGGCGGATGGGTTAATTTGCAGTCTGTGGCTCTAAATTGGGAGCAACTCCAGGAACATTTACGCAATTTTACTAATTTCAAACTAGTGTAACTACGATCTCTGTAGAGCTCAAAATGCTTAAATGGCTGATTTGAGATTTAAGTAAGATGTAGAATAGGTAACCTCTGGTGGATATTTGTTTACTTGAGTGTGTTTTTTTGCATTGTCAGGTCTCGTGGAAAGACCAGCAAAAGAATGAAGGATTCCACAACCCATGGGACAGACTCTTGGTAGCAGTTCTAGCTGTAAGCGTGACTGTTTGCCGTAGGGAAACATTAACTGCTGCTGGGAGGTCCCTGCTTTAAGATTAATAAAGATTTGATTTAATGGTTAGCATCACTGTAGCCTCCTGCTTTGCAACCTAGTACAGCATGAACAATATCAGTAAAAGCTACTGGCCTCTCCAGCTCAACATCTGCTTCAGCAGTGTTATTAACGGTACTGCTACTAATCTTCATTATTATGGGAATTTGTACTGATGAAGCAAGAAGCCCAGAGAAGGGGCCAGTCCTTTCTCTTTCCCAAAGACCAAATGATTGCCATCAAATCTAAATARACGTTTGCTCTGGTTGTAAGTCCTCAGTATCATTTCACTAAGCAGCATCTACCAGCACTAGTGGGCTTTAGAGGAAGGCAACTTAAATTTGTCAACAATAAGCCAGATGGAGGGAAAAGCAGAGGGTGAAAAGAGGCTGTGAAAGAAGTGAGAATGAACTGGGCAAGACAAAAGAGAGGGTCCATGTGGAGATGGCTAGCAGTGCTTTGATTAACTGTAATTGCTTTTGTCTATTTTAGCCCTATTTGCAGTGTATAATGTGGCTCTTCCTATTGCGATGTCTTGAGGTGAAGAATGGAGGTAAAACAATTAGAGAGGATCCATTCTTCAGGTTTGTCTCTACGTTGAATAGATTTTTAAAAAGTAATAGTTTGAAGAAGATGTTTTTAACAATAACACTGGCAGTTAAACTGGAATATGTAATGCATACATCCCTTTTGTTACCACAGGGTTATCCAGTTATAAAATGTTTTGACAAGGAAGCACTGATTTGACCCCTACAGCTTCCATTTTCTATTAACACTTAACGCTATATTAATGCGTCATTGACAGAAATGTTTTCTGTTAAAATAAAATGCTATTTTGTTCTAAAATAGGTGCATACAGCTTCAGACTTTCAACCTGTGTTTAGAAAACTGTTTAGAAGTTTTACAGAAGGGAACCATGACTAGTTATTGCAGATATTGGTTTTCCCTTGGCATACCCGCAGAGTTAGATAGTTATATCCCATCCCAAGTGCCTAAAGAATTTGCTCTCCTAACTTCAGCTGCCTGAAATTTAGTCATCAGAGAGCAAAAGTATGGTTTTTACTTCAAGTTTTCTCAGTCCAAGATGAGGAATTTCTTACGGACATCATGTACACATAAATAGAGTTAACAGGAGATTTTTTTCCCTCAGATTTGCCTCTTCTAATAATGCATAACTAGAAACAACTGGTGTAAAATCCAGGAAAGCGTGTAACAGAAGGAAGGTCCTTGCCTGCCCACTGGGATGGAGTTCACTTGCACTAACAAAGCAGACTTGTTTGTTGCTTTGCAGATGATTATGAACTTCCTTTCTCATTGCCTGACTAGAAAATTGATACTCTTAACAAAGAACTCGGCATAAAAATGACATAAATGCAATCATTCTTTCTCTCCCTTTGCCTTTTGGGGCTTCTCAGATGTGCTACATAAACATGTTACTTCTGTGTTTGACAAACACAAATTGCTTTGTCCATCAGTTAAGAGGGCAAATCTCCACTGATTTCTGAGAGCTTTGTTTGATCTGAATGCTGAAATAGAGGCTTGATTTTATTTTCTTCCTCTTAGAAAATACTTTACAAAAGCCAAAACATGGAAATGCCCAGATGCCCCACATGATGAGAATGAAGATGAAGATGTGAAGGCAGAGAGACTGCGAGTCAAAGAACTGTTAAGCAGCCAGAACGGCAAAGAGGTAATGCCATGCCTCTGGTTTGAATTCCAGCAGGCAGTATGAAAGGTGACCCCATTGTTACCAAAAATTAAAATCTAGTATTTCCTGGAGCCTTCCCTTCCTGCAGTCACCTCAGACCCCAGAAAGGGCACTTGGGGGTTGTTTTTTATGACTTCAACCCCCCCATAGCAAGGGAAGCCACGTTCTTCTACTTCCTGGCACTGACCGAGAGCCCATGCGCCAACCCCACTTGCTTAGTTACTGACCTAAGCATCATCTCTGTTTTCTCTTAGATACCAGCAATTCTGGTCAGCAGCTTGCATAAAGAATATGATGAAAGAAAGGAATTTCTTCTTGGGAGAAAAATAAAGAAAGTGGCAACAAAACATGTCTCCCTCTGTGTCAAAAAAGGTTTGAGTTAAATTGCTTGCTGTTGAGCTGCCACATTTACAAAAATGGGTCTTGTTTTTGAATTCACAGTTCCTTTTATTGGACCTCACGGGCAATACTTTGTATGTCATTCCTTTTTTAGGAGAAATACTGGGATTGTTAGGACCAAATGGAGCTGGGAAAAGCACGTTAATTAATATGCTTGTTGGAGACATTGAGCCGACTGGTGGGCAGGTATATTACATGCTGCAAATTAAATAGAAAATGAATCTAGTGGTTTTTTTTTTATTAGTACAAGGTTTCATAATTCCTTTTTTGCTAAAACTTTRTAAAAACTTTTATAAAAAGTTGTGAGATTTCTGTGAAAATATTACTGAGTAAAGTCTATACATTTTTCCTGCAGGTTCTGATGGGAAATTATTCTTTTGGACTGAATAGTGAAGATGATTCAGYTAAATTTGTGGGGTACTGCCCTCAAACAAATCCTCTTTGGCCAGATATTACATTGGAGGAACATTTTGAAATTTATGGCTCTATCAAAGGAATGAGTCAGACTGATATAAAGGAAGTCTTAAAACGGTAAGTGGTTCAGTAAAGAAGAGGAAAATATAGCTAAAACCTCAAATATTTTTATATTAATCTTGTGACTTTTTTTTCCTTTTTCTAGTGCAATATTTTTTTTCCAGTTTATGGTAGGGTCCTTTTAACAAATTCAGCAGGTGTTAGCTTGTAGTTTAGTTGATAAAGATTCAGCAACACAAAATTCGATTGATATTTGTATATTTGGTTATTTCCCCTGGGATGTATAGTACTTAAGGGTATTCAGCCACATGTTTTGAACAAGGAGTGAAGTTCTAATGATGATCTTTGCACATGCTGCAAGGACAGGTGCTCCAGTGGTTAGAGCCATTCTTTGGGTTATCACCACAGACTCCTCTGGGACACTGGGCAGGTTGTTTTGTCTCTCACATTTGATGGATTTACGCCCATTTCTCACAAGGGGGTAAAACATTGTCAGTTCGTAGGAAAGGTCATATCAGAAAGTCTGTTCTCTTCACTTATAAAACACTGGAAGATACTTACTGTAGAAAAAGCAATAAAATCATAAAAATATTTGTGATTGAGTTCTTTAAATGAAAATGTTTAAATATTGTATGGTGCAAAGAATGCTAAAGCGTCTTTAGGGAGATTGCACTCTTGGCGTATGTGGGCCATTTATGTGTGGTCCTCCTCCTTCTGCAGTGTTGCAAGTGCCCTGGATTTCAAAGACCACCTGCAGAAAACAACAAAGAAGCTAGGAGTAGGATTGAAACGCAAGGTATGGAAAAGCTTTTAAAGGTGTTGTATTCAGTGTTTGCAGAAGGCTGTAGCATAATTATCCTTTACTTTTCCTTTCCTCTCAGTTGTGCTTTGCATTGAGTATGCTGGGTAACCCTCAGATTACATTGTTAGATGAGCCATCTACTGGAATGGATCCAAAAGCCAAACAGCACATGTGGTGAGTGTTATCTGGTGCCACACTTAAGCAGGCTTATATATAAAGATACTTGGGTTTTTCCTGTTTATTTGTGCATCGTTCCTGTGAACACTGAGAAAGCCAAGTACAGGGAATCAACATTGTACCTTCATGCAAGATGCACCTCATCTGTGTCCTTTCTCAGAATAGTTTGAAGATTAAAAGCTTGGAAGTCAAGAGAAAAATCTTCAAAGTAAAATAGTGTATAAGAACAAGTATGAGTTTTGAGTCATCTCTCTGAGAAGTTCGGGTGTTAATTGTGGCTTTGAGAGCAATGCTGCTTCTTGAAGTAAGGGGATTTGTTTGGCCATCACAGGTACTCTTTTCACACTAAACAAAGATTTACTGTAACGTGTCAGATGTCTCGGTGGCTTCAGCAAGTCCCTTAAAAAGAGACATCAGTCTAACAAGGTGGCTGCCTTTACTCCACAAATCAAACACCGGGCTGGTGTAAGTGTGTCTCCACACTACACATTTGATGAGAGAGAAGAAATTTAGTACATAATGGAAATGCTCTTCGTACTGGGAAATTTTGCCTGTCCAGATCTCTGTAAAATACTGATACTTCAGTATTTTGCTCTTAACTAGAGCAGCTGAAAAACTTCAGAAACCAGAAGAAAGCTAAGAGTGAATTTGTTTAGCTTTTTACAATGGAGGGAGGACTGCAGCTTTCTCTTTATGATTCCCCTGTCAGTACCTTCCCACATTTTATGTGCGGCTACAGAGGTGTTTCACTGTTGATTCAGTTGTGTTCTCAAGTTTGCTTCTTTCTTTTTTAGGCGGGCAATTCGAGCAGCATTTAAAAATAAAGAGAGAGCAGCTATTTTGACCACTCATTATATGGAAGAGGCTGATGCTGTGTGTGATCGAGTGGCCATTCTGGTGTCTGGGCAGCTCAGGTATCGCAGGCTTGTGCAGTCCACCCGTATGTGCATGCTTTGTGCAAAAGAAAATAAGACCTCTGTTGACCTGAATACATTTCTTTGGAAAAGCGGGTAGATAATTATCTTCATTTTGGACTTAGAGCAGCATAATTGAACTTGTACAAGGTTCTGTTGAATGTTAGTCTGCTTTTTGAGTGAGGTGTAACATGTACAACACCTGTTTCTCTCTCTACCAATTGGTAGATGTATAGGTACCGTTCAACACCTGAAAAGTAAATTTGGCAGAGGATACTTTTTGGAAATGAAATTAAAAGAAACAGCAGATGTACAACAGCTGGAGTATCTTCAGAGACAAATTTTGAACATCTTCCCAAATGCAAATCGTCAAGAAAGGTAAAGTTTAGTAAATATGCAGAAAACATTCATATTAATACAAGCTGCTTGTCAGTGACTTATCAGTACTTCATAAGGGTTGCCATGATATTAAAATTAACAAAAAAATATTTGTACATTGCTGAAAAAGAGGAAATGTTTTGCAAGTTAGTAAAACAGACTGCTAGCGCTGATGGCCAGAGCTGTGCATCTCTGAGCAATATGTGCACAGATGTTTGGCACAGGGGAAGCAAAACTAGATTTCTGCATAGCTGTTGCCTGACAGCTTCCTTCTTGGTAGGGGCCCCTCTTTCATCCAGGAAATGTGGGTAATATTTGAGTCACTAAATCACTGTCCCTTATGTACAAATGTTTGACAGTTTTCTGTGGATACCTCAGAGTTTCAGGGTTGTTTGTTTTTTTCAGGAGCATTTTACTGAGCCCCTCAATAGCTTGGAATTTCTGTTGTATAAACTCTAGGGTTACTGTAGTCTAGTTTGGTTTCCATTATTGAGAATTTGAGAAAAGGGAATTGTAGGAATTACATAAAAAAGCAAATTTCCTCAAATGCGGAGCATTGGGAGGAGAGTGTATTTTTGGGGAAACAAATCCATATGGTAAAGCAGCTCCCTGTTCTGGAGTCTAGGTTGCAGGAACCACTGGATGCAGCAGAAAGTCCGAAGAAATCTTGTGACAGTTGGCTAAGTTCATCTTAAAGGCAAAACATCACACGTTTTTTAGGCCCCTGGCACAGATTTTCTTTCATGAGCTGAACTCATAGGTAGAATATAAATGGCTGACTCTTAGCTAAAGAGCGTAAAAATCTAGGGTCGTCTCAGGATTCTTAGCTGATGCACCTTGGCCTGCTTGCTTTGAGACAGAGTAATAAACCAGTTGGTCTCCTAGTTCTGGATCGTTATTATTTTCCTGTATGATGATGGCTAGGTCAAAATGCCTGGAGTGGCCTTTAGAAAATGGATTTAAGTAAATTCACTTGTGTTTTAATATTTTTGCTTTCAGTAATTTCACCTGAAGTTAATTTTGGTTTGTTTATTTGTTTCAGTTTTGCCTCTGTTTTGGCATATAAAATTCCTAAAGAAGATGTACAATCACTTTCACATTCTTTTTCAAAGCTGGAAGAAGGTAATTAAGTGTTTTGCCACACATTATGTAAAGAAATCATTCTGTTTCTTGTAACTGAAACCTTTGCCTTCATTCTGTGTATGGTTTAGCTTGTCACTTTCACATTTCCGTTCCAAATTCATTTAATTTAGTTTTTTTAATTACTATTGCTGTCCTCAACTCTGTCTCTTGTGAAGTCAAAAGTAAACATTTGTACCAGCTTAAAATATTTTAAATCAAGGTGTCTCAGATAATGCATATTCACTCTTGTGGATTCTCTTAACAGTAAAACATACCTTTAACATTGAGGAGTACAGCTTTTCTCAGGCGACCCTGGAACAGGTATGTTAAAGCACATTATATTTCATGAAGGTAAACCATGCCAGTTGAACATGTTATGGAACAGTTTTTTAGATATATGTTCACAAGTGTCTGGGGGTGGATTCACTTAGCTTCTGCCACACAGAAGTCAGGCATGCAGTCTAAGCAAATCTTTGTTGTCAGTGGAGGGAGGAGTGAGAGGGGGAAGCTCCGGGGTGAACCCTGTAAAGATAGCTTGAACGTGATGTCCACCTTTCATTTAGCTGAAGTTGACTGTGCTGACTCCCATTCTTATGTTTCTGGGAAACTGAGGCCCCATTTTCCAAAGCAGATTTGGGCTGTCAGTTCCACTGATTGCATTATTTCCATTTTTGCCTTTTCTTTTGAAATAAAACATGTAAACTGCAGTGACTGTCATTACGGAAAATATCACCTACTTAAATGATAGGCTTTGAAATTTGTTTCTGAAAAGAGGGTAAAGCTGAGGCTCATTATTGCTTATTCTGGATTGGTTATTGCTGACAATAAATATCCTTCAGTTTGTGTTTGGTTCAACTTCCTTTTCAGTGTGTTCTTGAAGAAATGGTGCGGGGGGGTAGAAGCAAGGAGAAAACACCAAAATACTAAAAACTGAAATACATACGCAGATATGAAGCAATATGTTCTGTATTTGCAAGGTTTTTACCGTGAATTCTGCGTCTTGTGACTGTGAAAGTTCTTACAAGGAACAATGATATTTTTATATCCTTTTTGTCAATTTTAGGTTTTTGTGGAACTTGCTAAAGAACAAGAGGAGGAAGATAGCAGCTTTGGCACATTGAACAGCACACTTTGGTGGGAAAGAACACAGGAGGATAGAGTTGTTTTTTGAACTCTCTAAGATTCAGTAGATGTGCTCCACAGTTCATGTTTTGTACAACTGATAATCCTTTGTACTACGTGTTGAGCATTAGGAGAGGTGTCAGGTGCGTGAAAAACATTGTAGTGAGGAAGCAAAAAGAAAACAATACTTGGAAAAATGGAGCGTGTTCCACCTTCCTGATCGTATGAATAATGCTCGCTGAATAGTGATTGAATGAATAATTCCATCATTAATTTGTCAGTTCAGAAATTCCTTTTCTGCTCACTGTTTTCTAGTTTACTGCAAGTGAGGAGTGAGAAGAAACTGCCAAGACAYAATCCATCACCTCTTGGTCTTGGTCAGTCTGCTCCGCTCTTACGGCAGCACCCACCTCGCATTTGTTCCTCCGTTCATACTCACCACTTGCTATGCAGAGAGCTCGTTTAAATGCTGAAGTGATGCTGATCAGCTCTGCAGGCTTAGGAGTTATTTGGTGTCAGGGCTATGTGTGAGGTTAAGCAGGCCTTGTGGAAAACGATTCATTTTGGCAAAAACAGTAGCCTGGCATAGATCTTGCCCCACTGGGTCCTGTTGCTGTTTCTCAGTGGCCGTCTTTACCCTGTGCCGTCTGTGGGCATTGCTGTTGCACGCAGAAGTGCCGGTCATAGGTCTGTACCCAAGGGCACAGCTTTCTTTCACTGCCACCTGCTTAGAGGAGGTCCTCCTGTCTGAGAGGAAAAATCACTCCGAAGTATTGTATTCGCTGTGAATAGGGTCCTAAGTTACACAATGAGCTTAGCTTGGTATCCAGCTGATGTATAAATGTTCATTTACAGATATAATGTGGCACTCACCAACCGTATRTTCCTTTCTATTGCAAATTGGCGGCTCTGCCTAAATCATGCTGCCATTCTGGGTGGCATTAATGTTTATAATGCATGCACTGTGGGGTTAAATGGGGTATACAGTAATGGATGCTTTTTTCCCCCTTTTGGAAAAAGTACAAAGACATAACAACTGTGTAGTTACGATATTTGCAGAAATGTCAGTATTTCTAGTCTTTGTCAATGCAGTCTAATTCTTTTATTGGATGTAATCACATTTATCCTGCCAGCTGTTTTTAGACACAGTCCTTTTTAGATGTTTTCATTGTTCTTAACAACAAATTTGTAAGTACATGCAACAATATTTTATAATCCATCTTTGTTGTGATAGCAGTAAGTGATGCAGTAGTGTGCTCAGCACATGAATGTTTGCTTCTTCCTGGCATGGTAGTTTCTCATTCAGCTTCGTAAACCCAAAAGCATAAGGTCCAAATGCACAACCTCATCAGTAGGAATGGTGCTTTTAGTTTACAGTAGGAGGACTAATAGGAGTGGAATATGTGATCCTTTATTCTCAGATGTGACAGATGTATGTATAAGATGCATTATTTTTGTTTTTCTACACAAAGGTATCATTGCTTATTTAGTTTTATGAGGTGAAATTAAAGATTGTTAATAGTTCATTGTGTTCTGCAATGAACAAATTTAGTGGTGCATTTATATCAAAACATTGGCTTCATAAGTCATATCAATTCTGTATGCTCACGCTAAAGTTAGAAAATACCCTTGTTTTTCTTGTCAAAACTCAGAAGACTATGGCTTAAGGCAAAGTTTTGTTTCCCAACTATGTATAATTACCAGGCAATAATTAGGTAATATTTATGGTAATGATTTATTAGAAGGTTGAGAGCCCAAATCTGTTTTCATCAGTATCCATAGAAACTTCGTTATTTAATTCAGTATGGGAAGACATGAATCTATATGTACAAATCTTCCCTCTTCCTTTGTACCCTTATGATTGCATATAACAGTATAGATTTTGTTTTGTAATTAAATTTGAGCCCAGGAATTGCACAAACATCTTGATGTCCCATGTGCCTCCTGACTGTGGTTTGCTTCCCAAGGGGAAGGTGCCCATTCCCATAGGAGAGCAGACAATCTGATAAGCCTTATGCAATGGGTACTTGTATGTGCCCAGTTCTGGTGTGCTGCAAATGAAATAGTGGTAATGAACTGATTTAAAGCACTAGTGTGTAAACTGCAGCTCCAGTAGCAATCTTTTGCAGGCTGAAGCTTCCCTGTCAGAAAGGACAAATGACCCAAATTCAGCCCTTTCATTCGTGCAGTCCTATTGCTCTCTTTTATTTAGCACCTAGGAATCCACCAGCCARTTGCTCCCATCTACATCCCTGCAGCTGGCCAGTATTTCTGAATGTTTCTCTGTAATAAAGGTGAGACTGAGAATTTTGTCTCATGATACTTTCCCATGAATATACGTACAAGATAAATGTTTTCTCCAAATCATGTTGCACTTCTTAATTTTGTCTCTCCTTGTAAATTGTATTAAAACTGCTTCAGCTGTGTCATCTGTACATATGTCTAGCAATGTGCAGCATACTCTTTTCACATAAAGTTAYGAAAGTACGGTTTTGACTTGTTATCCTTGACATCTTTCCTCAATTTTATTCTCTTTTATTTACAGCCATAGTTAATAGGCTGTAAAGCAATTCTTACTCTATACCATAATATTTGTTTGGATAACATCACTGAAACTTTTCTGGTAGGTGACTATTTCTAATGGGCCACATGAAAACTTCGTTGGCATCTAGATTTGCTCAGCTTGGTATTTTTCTTGTTTATACTGGCATAACCCAGTTGATGGTGGCACTGCATTCATACAGCTACTTGTACAAAGAATTTGGCTCATTAAGTTAACTGCATATTTGGGTAGGATCTTCTGTTTTATCTGGCAATACCATATTTCAATGTGGTATAAAATACCACCCCAAAACTTCGCCAAAATAGTATTGTACTGTAACCAAGAGTCTTACAAAGTGTCACTCGATATCTATAATTGCAAGAACAGAGAAAAATGGATGCAAAATCAAACAATACAATAGCCTGAAAACCCAAGAAAGCGCTTTATTCCTGAAGTTATGAGTCCCTCTGTTGCAGTTCAGCTGTTATCAGTGATGAACTGAATCCCAACTATACCATCATGAGAGCCAGTTTGTGATTTAGGATATAAAACAGAGCTGGAAGACAAGGCAGTGCTGGATTCAGGTTCACGTTCTGAGTGTGATGTGCCCGTGGGACTTGAGGCAAATGATTTAACTTGGTGCAGCRTTCCCAGGTATAATGATTCTTTACCTACCTTGCAAGGATGTTGTGAGGAGTAATTAGCTAGTATATACAAAACTTTGAAGATACATTTACCAAAGTAAATGTAGGGTTAGTATAAGGATATGTTTTTATATGGGGGAATTTAATAATTCTAATCTTGTTCACGTTAGCAAGGAAAGCCCTTATTTAAAAATATGTCTGTATAGTGAGTGCAGTCTGTTACATAGAGGACGGCCAGTATTTCTGGTACTAAGAAACAGAAGGTAAAGGTTTGAATGTGTTATACTTCTAATGCTCATCCTGATGTCGCAGTTGGGTACTTTGAGTCATTTGTGGTTTATTTTGTGGGCTTTTTTTTCATTTATCACTTTGCTGTATTTATAAAGTAAGTTGAGATGTTCTTGKTTTTTTTTCCTTTTCCAGCAGAAAGTGCTACTGAAATAAAGGAGGATTGGATTGTTAAATCTTGTGTTTCTATTATGCATGTGTTTTGCTGTGCTAGAAGTAGGGCTTCTGATGTTCCTTGGAGAGCCCCAGGGCATAAAGGTAAGTGAGCTTTGCAAGTCCGGCCAGGCTGGGTGAAGAACAGCTGTTCCCCTGCAGCTCCTGGGGCTTCCACAGAGAGCACCGAGTCTGGGTTCCCGCTGGGACACGGGGCTGGCTGCTTCGGCCGTCGCGGTGAGGCCGGAGAGGATGGGACAGCAGCTCAGACGGAAGGTTTTTGGATTGCAGTCTGGGATTTGGTATCTAAATCCTGAGTCTTCCTTTTAACACCTAAATCCTTTATTGGATTTGGTCCTTATTTGTGTTTGGTCTGTGGGTTTTGTGGGGTTCCTGGTTTTGTTTAAGTTCCTTTAGTTTTATTTGCCACTCCAAGTTGTGAAGATGAGGCTGAATAGATCGTGAAAACGGTGGGTTTAATCACTGGCTTTTTAATGCAGGGATTAAGATCATGTTTTTAATTAGATTCAGGAAAGTACAGTGTTTTGTAATTGGTGGTAATGAATCACCAAAAAAAATGATATTGCGATACTTTGGATTCAGCACCCCACAGCAGTGTCGCATTTCACAGCCAGATCAGTTCAGTGCAACTTCGGACTTTGGCTAAAAGTGATCCCAAGGCAGTTGCATATTCCCGGTACTGGTAATTGTGCATCTGTGGAGATGAATCACATTTATCCACTTAAAAACTCACCCCACCAAGAAAAGCAGTTCATTTTCAGTTGGATCAGTGCCTCAGACAAATTCACTGTGTGGCTGGGTGGGTGTGAGGGGAGAGGCGCTGGGTTTTGCAGGTTCAGGCCCCTGCCTGAAATGCGATGATTGCTGAAGAGACGTGGGGCCGAGGAGGACGGGTTCGCTTCCAGCACTGCAGGTCATTTGAGGACCTAATGCAACAACAGGAGTTCGTGCTTGTGCCTAGAGAGGACACTGCTGTGCCCATCAGGAAAAATTAATTCTGAAGAAATCAAGCCAGCACTTGATTGAATTTTCCAGGTTTTCATACTAATTTTTATTCAGTGTTGTCTTAGGGATAGCTTGTCATTTTATAAAGAGAAGATCAGTTAATTTTCCTGTAGTGTTTGTTGCCTTGGAAATCTTCAGAAAGCCCCTAGTTCTGATTTTATTTTTTTTTTGGGGGGGGGGGGTCAGGGGACAGTTTTCTGTAGCTTTCAGTTCTCCTTTTTTCTAAAATTAATTGTTTCGAGTGTTCCCCTCTGAGGGCACTGACTCCATGTCCATATCCTTTTCTCCTCCTGGTAGATTTGGAAGGGCTGTTGTCTCTGGCTGGCCCTGAATTCCCTCCTCGAAAACCTTGTGGTGCAGCTGCTTAGTGATCTTACTGACAGGATTTTAAGATGATAACCCCCAGCACCAGTACAGGCTGGGGGCTGACCTGCTGGAAAGCAGCTCTGTGGAGAAGGACCTGGGAGTGCTGGTGGACACCAAGTTAAGCATGAGGCAGCAATGTGCCCTTGTGGCCAAGAAGGCCAATGGTATCCTGCGGTGCATTAGGAAGAGTGTTGCCAGCAGGTCGAGGGAGGTGATCCTCCCCCTCTACTCAGCCCTGGTGAGGCCACATCTGGAGTACTGCGTCCAGTTCTGGGCTCCCCAGTACAAGAGGGATGTGGCACTACTGGAGCAAGTCCAGCGAAGGGCCACAAAGATGATTAGGGGACTGGAGCATCTCTCTTATGAGGAAAGGCTGAGAGAGCTGGGCCTGTTTAGCCTGGAGAAGAGAAGACTGAGGGGGGATCTTATCACTGTACACAAATATCTAAAGGGAGGGTGTCAAGAGGATGGAGCCAGACTCTTTTTGGTGGTGCCCAGCGACAGGACACGAGGCAACAGGCACAAACTGAAACACAGGAAGTTCCATTGAATATGAGGAAAAACTTCTTTACCGTGAGGGTAACAGAGCACTGGAACAGGTTGCCCAGAAAGGTTGTGGAGTCTCCTTCTCTGGAGATATTCAAAGTTCACCTGGACGCGATTCTGTGCAACGTGCTCTAGGTGACCCTTCTTGAGCAGTGGGGTTGGACTAGATGGTCTCCAGAGGTCCCTTCCAACCTCAACCCTTCTGTGATTCTGTGATGATATGTGCTATCTAGTTGCTTTTCAGTGAAGCTCCAAAGAGTTAGATTTATGTGGAGCCCTAGCTCATCGGCAGAGCCCGAGCAGTCCTCCAGCACACAGAAAGGTAAACCCGAAGGAGTCCCAAGAACAGAGGTCGTTTTTATGTTAAAATGCTTTTCCTGGAGATGATAGGAAGGTATGCCAGAGCTGTTTGCACTAGGCCAGCTATTCCAAGGAGAGAGTGTGTTTGTGGGTGTGGGTGTGAAATATTATAATACTATTTAGTGAAGTACCAATGCTTTCTTCTTCTAAAGACCCCATTCCTTGGAAATGACAAACTCGGCAGCTGCAAAAGAGCTACGGCCTTTTCTTAAGCGACAGCCAGATTGCTTTTGTTTTCTTTACCTAATTCTGCAAATCAGATGCAGAGTCCTTAAGCTGTTGAAGTTCCAGCACAATCAAATTACGTTCTTCTAACTACTTGAATTGTCATGTGGGTATACACAATTCCAATTCATTTGTGTTTCCTGGCTTATCTGATTTCCTTACCTCCCTATTTTGAAAGTAAATCCACTGAAAACCTATTAAAAAAAATAAATAAATTCCCTGTCCTGATTCCAGCTGTGTGGCAGCTGCTGGAAAAGCGATGAAAAGGAGTGGAAACTCAAAAATAATTAAGAACAAAAAGGGGTGAAGAAAAACAAGAAAAAAAAATACCATTGGTCCTTGGACACAGGAGTCGTCTCTGCAGAGGAAGCAATACTTGCTGACTCAGTCCCTAAGCAAGATAGGAAAAAGGCGGTGGAGATTTTCCCTCCAGATAATTCATTGCTACCAGGCAAGGACTTAGTTTCTTCACCACCGAGCTGGAGTAAGGTCAGGAACTTGTGACCACCCCCATCTCAGCGCACAGCAGCACTCCTGCTGCAATTCTCCACCAGTCTGATCGGAGCACATGGGAAATCCTTAGCAAAGGTAAATGCATGAACAAACATTTAAGCCGGTCGGAATTTTTCCTTTAAAACTATTTTGTTGGAAAGTGTCTTTTTGTTGTCAGTATGGCAAAATTGAGTGGACTTTTTTTTTTTTACAATCGAGTATTTTTCTTCTTAAAAATGACTTTTATGTCAATTCACACTTAGCTTGTGTTTTGATACTTCTTCACTTTATTTCATGATATATACATAGGTTGTAAGCCCTGTAGAAATGTGCTATGATATTACACACTATGCATGCGTCATATTAAAATGCAGCAAAATGTAGTGTTAATATCTCCAAGCTCTAGGCCAATCTGGTTTGTAGGTGTTACTCCAGATAGCTCACTGGTTAGCACAATCATTGCTGTTGCTCCAGAAATGTTGAGAGCGTTCGCACCACTGTGAACTAACTCCGTGACGTCAGGCTGGAGAGAGGCAAGGCCAGCAGGCTGYGTTACAGTGCTGAACCATCTCCAGGACCGCAAAGAGACGAAGAGCCCAGACATCTCAGAGCTGCAGGAGACATACTTCTAATGGAAAACACATTACCAGGTAAGAAGTTCCATGTTTCTGTTTTGTAAGCAGAAAAAACTATACCTGTTGCATTTTCATGGGGGGGTTGCATTTCATTTCATGATTTTTGTTCCTATTCTTTTAATACGGTGTTATGTTAAAAGAACAAAAGCTGTACTCTCCAAATGTTTAAGAGGCAAAGGAACAAAAATGTTCTCCTTTTCTGGATGTGTGTGGATTGTGATTCTTGCTGCAGATCTACTGCTGTAGGCTGAGCACTGCAGGTTGAAGGCTCCAGCTCTAGGTGCTGCCAGCTAACTACTTGTCCCTTCGTTCCCCTCCCTCCCCTGGCCTTGCTATCATCAGTAACAGCTTCTAAAAATGGGGATTGTCAAAGTTCCCTTCTCTGTATAAATTAAAATGTTGGACTCTGATACAGGACAGGTTTAGAGCTAACTTTCTGCAGCTGAAAATAGGAGAAAAAAAAGTTTTAAAAACTGTGTATTAAAGAGGGGAATTAGTACAAAACTGTCTTACATTCATCAGGTGGTAAAGATAGGGTTGTTTAGGAGCCAGCTGCAGTTTTTTGGTTTTGCAGTAATTTGTAAACAGGACTGCACTGAGAGAACGTGGTCACCTCCGCGCTCCCTCCATGCAGGGACTAATCATTGCCTCCTGGAAAGTCAGCGGCTCCCCTTGGAAGCACAGCAAGATGCAACCCACGTTTCTGTATTTCTGGCCAGCACTGGAAGTTTCCTGCCAGTAATCCTGAAGAGCAGCTTTTAGGAGTTAGTCACAATGTGCTCTGTTAATTTTTCTTAAGAGAAAAATCTGAGGAGGTGCCAACTAGGAAATCCCTGAGACTGTAAGTAAATGAAGAAATGAAGTGCTTATATGGGACATGCCTTTCTGGGACAACCTTTGATATAACAAGACTAGACACAAATTCCCACTACTGCAGTAATTAGGAGTTGCGTTCCTGGAGAACAAGAAGTGTGGGTGCATTTATTGAGTCCTCAAATAGGAAATTTTTCCAGGGACGTTTAGTGATACCATTACTTTTACAAGTGATGCTCTAGGTAATGGCTTCTCAAATGTTGTTACTTCAAAATATATTTCTGGCTGTTTGTTTTATGTCTTCCAAACCTGCTGTTTCAAATCTCAGGTCTTGCAGATGTAGGCATGCATCTTTCCTGCTGAAATTTTGTCTTTTAATATCAAATTGAAATTGAAATTCTTCCTGACAAAGTTCATACAGCATTTGTAGGCATCATCGTCTGTTTGACTTTCTGGCAACTTAATGTTTCAGGTTGCAGGGGATATGTGCTTCTTAACCTTATTTTTGCTGTCAGGATAAAACTGGTACAAATTTAGTTAGACTTTTTTTAATGAAGTTTTTCTGTTATGTCTGTAGAAATTCAGTGCAATTTTTACAAGACCATAATGTTTTTCTTGTTCCCCAAATACTCCAGCGTGAAACTTTGTTTACTGCCCAAATATCTTGTTGCTGAGGGGCTGCTGGTTTTGGTTCGTGAAGAGTGAAATCCACACTTGTGCAAAAAAGTAGCACTTCCTAGAAATCATTTCCTAATTGCCTTTAACCTTCATAGTAGACTGTGATGTCTAAGTACAGGAGAAAGTTTCAGGCAAAAAAAGCAGAGCTCCATGGAGATAAGACTTTATGCTAACAGTCGAAGGGTAAACAGAGTTTCTGGATCCCCTGCCCCTGGAGTATGCAAATATTTAATTCTTCCAAAAACAAACAATGAAGGGAACAGAGTAGTAGAATTGTTTATTAACTTCAGCTGCCCAATCTGCGAAATCAGGAAATGATGTCCAAAGGGAAAAGAGCACAGTGCATTTGAGGTTGCTTTGGTTTGGGTTTCAGTCATTCTAAAGGATAAAATACAAAAATATGTTTTGAGGCTCCTTCCCCAGCTCTTGTTCTGGGAAGGTGGTGTAACTCTGAAATTGCTGCTGGTCCTGCCCTGGATGTTTGCCGCGTGGCTGTGTGCTCAAAGCTGGAGCTGAAATAAGAATTCCCCAACTCCAATATTTCCCTGCTTAGTATTTAGGTGGGTAGAAAGGAACAAACCAGTGTTTTCTTAATATTCCCTTGCTCTAGCTATATCAGAGCTGTTATTAGTTATGTTAGCGTTTGTGTGAAAGCGTGACAAGTAGGTCTCTAACTCATTTAAGGGAGATGGTGACAGCGTCTATTTTAGCCACTTTTAGCATCTGACCGAAGTTTCTAACTTGGTCTCCCGAATGGCAGCTGCCTTCCCGCTGTGGTCCGTGCGGGGAGACAGGCCGTTCGTAACGGGGAGCTCWGGGGCTCGCTGCGACGTCGGGAGCCGGCGGCGTGAGCGGTGGCTTGCCAGCAAACTCCGCGTGTCTGAGGCAGTGCATCGCTCCGCTGCACAAAGTGCAGGGCTTGAGGCTCAGCTGGATGTGCGGTGTAAACCAGAACTACTRTGCTCAAAAGCTGGAATTCACGCTGTTGCTGCGAATTATAGATACTTCAAGTGCTTTGAATAACTGGATAAAAAATGTTTTGAGAATTAAACATTCTTTCTTTTATTTGCCACTCCTTTCAAATTTTTAGTACAGAAGAGAATAGCGTTTCTGTTGTTCATTTTATGTAGTTGATGAATCAAATTATAGCTAGTTAAATGCATCTTTCTGCTAAGTCTCTTTGGGATGAAGTAGGATTAATTTGTGAATCTGAAAGACAGCTGTGTCCAGCACAGCTCTGTGGCCTCTTGTGCGATCTTGGACCATTTCCTTTGATCTTCTCCTTGGATGTCCAAACTGTAAAACAGGGAAAGCTCTTAACCTTTGCCATGTTCTTTGGCTTTCTCTGAAGTGGAGTTTACCCAAATGAATATATTAACTTTCAGTAATCTGTGTTATTCTAAATGATATTCTTTTATTTCTCATCCTAGCTGGGAAAATGCGGAGAATATGTGAGAAAGCCTCAAAAATATTTCAACAAACTCGTGCTCTCTTATGGAAAAATATTCTTATGGTGTGGAGGATGAAAATGGAAAGTTTTCAGGCAAGTATCTGTCCTACCAAGGAGAAGATAGGATTTCCACTGTGAAGTGTTTTTATGCTGTGTTGTTTTTCTAGCAGGTGGTGTATGAAAAGCCTCAGCTGATAATGTGGTTCTCTGGAAAATGTCAGCAGTTACAATTATTTCAGTGACACAACAATATCACAGCATAATAACAGCTTGCTTCAAAGCTGGCTTATTGCTTTCAGTTGTTGATCTGATTTCTGCGCTGTCCAGAAGAACACAATGTCCAATTCACAATTACTGGTACAAAATGATCTGCAGATCTCGTTGGCTCTGGTACTAAGAAAACATGTTTTTCACTTCAAACATTCCTTTTATTCTAAAATTATTACACCTGAAAAATAGCTCTTCCTCATTTACAAAAAGAAAACATTAATGTCTGGAGGACCTGGACCTTGCAGTCAGATCAGCGCTTAATGAGAAGAGTCCTTGAAGCAGGACCAGACTTCTTCCATACCACCTAACTTCAAAACACTGTGCTGTTGCTCACCTTTATTTCCTCCCTTTCATCTAGGAATGGATTACGTCGCTGGTTTTTATCTTCGCAATATTCATATCATCAATAATGGTATCCACTCTCCCACGGCAAGAAATCCCTTATGGATTCCTTGGACGCTTAGATGATCCTGCCTTTAATGCTACTGGAGCTGAACTTGTATATACACCTGTAACAAGCACCACCAGGCAAATAATGAATAAAGTGGCTTCAGATTCTGTAATGATGGGTAATGCTGCTGTTAAATCCTTGTTTATAGTTACAGTATCTGTTCCACCCTGATGGTACGAGTACTTCAGTCTGCACTATTGGTGTTAGGGGCCTGGTTGCAGCTGTCACCTTTTTTGGTCCTTTCTTAGCAGATTGTCTCTGGGCCAAAGATTTGATTTCATGCTGGCCCAGCTACAATGCACACACCTGACTGATGATCAGGGAGATGGCCGGGAGTCTTTCCAGACCAAAGTATTTTATTTAACAGTGGGGGGAAAGGCTTCAGAGAAATTCCTTCTATGTCTATTGAATCTCCTCTTATTGATAATTCATTGCAGAATATATTGAGTAGAGTCCCTTGCATACCTTAAAAAAAAGCTACCCCCCCCAAAAAAAAACAACAAACAAAACTGGGGAGGGGGGAGGATTGGCCGACACAATTTATAGGAGTACAAAATGTGGCTGACACGTATTTTCATGTTGTTGTATCACTAATCAGAAATTCTGCTGTGTTTTTTTTGTTTTGTTTTGTTTGGAAATGACAGGTATAAAAACAGAAGAAGTGGAAAATGAGAAAATCCTGGAAACAAATGGAAGTTTGAGTAGAGACCTTATTGGTGTTGTTTTTAAGGATGACTCCTCCTATAGTCTCAGATTTAAAAGCTACAGGGTGATAATTCCAAATGATGCCTTTGATGATATAGGTAACAGAAATAAATGAACCTTTAGAATTGATTTTATGTAACAAACTGCTTAGATGAATCTCTGTGCTGCCTTGCCACTTGGAAGGGATCTAGGCTGTATGTGTTAAATACTTCAAGAAAGTATAACAATTGGGTTTTTGAATTTTTGTTTCCTTAAAAAGAAATTTAAATGGCAGGAAAAAAATGTTAACACACATTCTCAAAATTCCTTGCTCTCACGCTCCCTCTGTGTCATACCATGTCAGATCATGCATTGAAAATGAACATTGTGTGCACTAACCTACTTCTAACATATCAATATATTGATACACATTTAATATATTAAAAAATAAACATGCACACACATTTGTCCACATCTTTCTTTGGTAAGACCAAACGCACCCCTATTTGCTGACTAAAAGAAATAAACCATCTGAAACAGAATAGGAGAGTGTCTGCCAGAAGTGCTGGGAAGGCTGAGCTTGGCTGGCTCTGCAGCACGGTGAAGACGACGTTGATGTTGCATCAGGTGGTCCATGGAGCCAGAGCCATCAACTCCCAAAACTGCATCATTCTTGGGGGAAAATGGCAGCTCCAGGGGAAAGACTGAGTAATACTAAATCTTAATTTTCTAACTCTGAGGTTAAATATACTGTCACCTCCCCCACCATATGCGCGCACGCGCGCGCACACACACACACACACACGTGTGTGTGTGTGTGTGTAGATGTATATGCGTATGTGTATGTATATGTACATATACAGGTTAAATGCTTCATTTTCTTTTTTTCCTACAGACTCCTGCTTCGATTATTCAGAAAGCTATTGCAGCGTTCCTTCATACTGGTACAAGGGATTTTTATCACTGCAGTCCAGCATTGATGCAGCAATAATAGAAGTAAGTATGATCATGGTGGAAAATATATTTTCTGTTTGTTTTTTCCGAGTTACTCAACTTTACAAAAGAAAAAAAAAAACAGTTCATTTTCTGTGATCATTAATTTTTAAATACTAGTGTGATTCAAAAGTTAATGGAACGATGGATCATCTTGGCAAATTGCACCTATGATTTGGGTACAAGAGATTTCCTGTATTACACTGAAAATTAGCAGTCAGAACCAAGCCGTGGAGTAACTATGGACTGTGGCTCACTTAGAGATTGACCATCCCTTTGTGGAGGCAAAAGTCATTTTGTTTCCTCATTTTTTTTCCTTTATTTTTTTGCAAATTTACAGGAAAAGTTACAGTAAAATGAATGGAAACACCATAGCCAAAACTTTTGTCTTGTTTTTGAGATTTTGGTTTTTATCAAATTGGTCCATTTTGAAAAATAAATTTGAAATATTCACTGTTTTCCAAACTCTGTTTTTCAGTGGAAAGCTGTTTCATCATAAAAAACTGATTGACTCCAAACACAATATTTACAGAGCAGTGAAGCTGTGCATTTCCTGTCCTTTAGCTATACTATAACTTCTGTACTGCTTCTGTTATGTTTCTGTTCCATCTGGGTTTTTTTAGGTCATGGTTGTACTCATACCTCAAGGCAGCATAGTTATTTATTACATGGAAATATGGAAATATATTAAATATTGAGACTAATTTGCCACTTAAGAACTTAACATTGTCATTGAAAAGCTAATAACTTTAATGCTTATGAATAGGTCTTTATTCTGATGTTGACTGTTTCATTATGAAAAATCAAATTAATGGCTAATTTCTGCTCTTTAGGTGAAAACAAATCATTCTGTCTGGGAAGAGATGAAGTCAATTAGTGGCATTCGTCTGAAATCACCCTTGATGAAGCCTTTAGAAAAATTTCAATATATTTGGTTCATTTTTTACGTTCTATTGTGTTTCTCTCCATACATGTACTTTTTATCAATGAAGGTTACAAGAGAGAAAAAGAAGCTCAAGGTTTTAATGACAGCAATGGGTTTACAAGATATTGCATTCTGGTAAGTCTAATAGAAGGAGATAAAGTGGACATAATTGCAGGAATTGTATTTGCTAGAATAAAAGTGTCAGTCCGTAGGGCAGCTCAGCTTCATTTCCAAACTCGGGGAGCCCCAGTGACGGGCTGAGCAGGAGACCACCTGCCATGCATGGGCTCAGTGTCCTCAACTGCCCGGCTGCCAGCAGTGAAGCTACCAGGGCTTAGAGTTTCTTCTGCTGGTCATGAGATGCAATAACTTGCAGTGTATGAGCTCTTTATACTTTCCCAATGGTAAGTAAGCACGTTACCTGAGCATGTATGTCAGGTATGGACATGGGTCTGCTGCCACCACTCAGCTGAGAAGCAGGAATCCAGGAGATGCCAGCAGCAGTCGGTTGTGATCGTCTAGCCGTGTGCGCGGACTCTCTGAAGCAAGCTTTCGCGTGTTGTTGTAGCGATGCATAAAAACCTGTGCTGCTTTTATCGGTAGTGTATCGTTTGCTGGAGGACCTGATTTTCCAAGCATGTTACTCTGATACCGGATTTATGTTTTTGTTATATAAAGGTCTTCTCTCCTCCAAACGGAGAGGTAGAGCATGCTCCATGCAGCAAAGATCTTGGAGTCTAGTTTTCGTATGCCTACAGGAAATGAGTCAGTAAGCACAGAGAACAAAAAAGTGAGGAAATGAGAAATTTAGGAGTACGTTGGAAATGATCAATGGTCTACCAAAGCAGGAAAGATTTGCTTCCAAAGCCTTCTAAGCATGATTATATTAGGTCATTAGGAAAAACATAATAAATAGTCCTGGCTGCAGAGCCTCCATTTAAATGCCCCTTGGCTTCTTGCCTGTGCCGTTGCACTGCAGATTCGTGGGTAGATGTAAGGCAGCACCCCGTGTTCCCACCTCAGTGCAACAGGGAGCAAAAACGCTTCTGCACCTCCTCTGGCAAGGAGGGGACGTCCGGGGCTTTGCAGCCTCGCAGGTGCACAGCACACTGCTGGCGCGCGCTGGGCTAGAAACTGTACACAGAAGCGTGTTTAGAGAGTTACTAAGCATTTGCATTAAAAAGAGTGTCTTGTACCAGATATGTCATGGCAACTGCTGTCGTTTACAGACATAAAAATAACTGTGCCTTCATTTGCAGGTTATCCTGGAGCTTGCTATACACTGTTTACATTGCAATACTATCAAGCCTGCTGACAGTGGTCACGATTCGAGAAGTTTTCTTGGAAGGCAGCTTTGCTGAAATATTTTTCTTTTATTTCTTTTATGGCATAGCATCTGTAAGTCTGCTTCTGTGTTTTTAAATGATGCAAGGATTTTTTTCCACTTGCTAATTAAAGTATTTATAAACTTAGATTACAGAATACTCTAGGGCAGGGCATTGTAGGAGGAAGTAACAAAAAAACTGCTGCTGCGCTGCTTAGGGTTTTGTTGTTAAAATTGGTAAGCTAAAATATCATTCTAATTTTGGGAGGTTCTGACTTCAAATCAAAAACTTCTCAATTTTCATATGTTCACATTTTATACAGAGCAGGGACGTTCCAAGGAAAAATGGTAATTTCTTTAGAGACTGTATGGGCAACCAGTGTCGAGTGCACGGATCATCCCAGGTTTAACATACCTGCAGTAGAGAGAGAGGCTTCAGCAGTAACATTAATGGAAAGTCTGGTGCTGAACRGCGCTGGGGCTGGGGCTGCCTCATGTCCAGCCTACTCAGGAGGCAGAGAGGGGTCTGAGCATCTGTCCCTATATCACAGCCACCTGCTAAATGAGGCGAGCCTTGCGAGATGCCATGTGCACACAGTGGTCTTTGATTTCACTTTCTAAGAATGTGATCTGTAGAGGACAACCAAACCCAACCATGTCTCTAATGTTGCTTGTTAGATTTTTGTTTGTGGTGTTCCTTAATCGTCAGCAAAAATGCATCCTGCTAATTACTGTTTTTCTCTTCTGCAGATTCACTTCTATTTTATGCTCAGCTCATTGTTAAAGCAGTATAATATTGCTAGTTTTCTGGGGTTTGTCCTTCATGTTATCTTTGGATGTCTGGGCTTTTTGACGTTGTATGAAAAACTACCTCTGCCTGCAGAATGGATTTTTAGTCTCGTCAGCCCTTTTGTCTTTACGGCTGGGATCTCAAAGGTATGCTCAAAATAAAACCAGCACATCATAAAAGTTTAACCTACAGCAAACACCCTGCAGACTTGGGACAGTTGACAGGGTAGCTGTCATATGTAATTTCCATTGCTACAGTGACCCAATCAGGACAACTCTGTGCTAAGTGTTTTGTAAAAAGAGAGCTTGACTCCAAAAAGTATAAACATACAGATTTGTAACAAACACAGTTAGACTCTCATTTGCATCGTGAATTTTACCAGCTCTGTATATACCATAAATTTCTGTGTCTAGAAAAATGTTGCAACAATGGGATGTGTCCGGCGGGTTCTGAGTTCAGCAAGAACCAGTGAAGTCTGACTGATTCCCTGGATGATACCATGTGGCGTCACCCTTCCTATGTAGTAATTTCTACACAAAATTTGAATTCTGCTTAGTGGAACACTTCTGATACTTCTGGTCACAAAGTATTGCAGAGCTTGAAAACAAGGTCATGATCACAAGTAGGCATTGGTTTATGGTGAAGAAAAGGTCCTGACAACACAACAGGGGCTTGCATATAGTCTCTCGGGCTAAAGGAAGTGTTGCATCTGATTTGTACTTTTTCCCCCCCCCAGGTTATAAAATTCGAAAAATATGGAGCAGCGCTTGCACCAGAATTGTACCCTTTCTTTAACCTATACATCATATTTACCCTTGATAGTGTTTTATATATGCTGTTGGCCATCTACTTTGATAAAGTTTTGCCTGGTAAGTAGAAATGTAAGGGAAAGAATATGAATCTACTTGCACTTTTTTTCTATAACCCTCCCCTCTCGTAGAGGGTGAGGTGCTGAAGTAGCAGTGGGATAGAGCTGAGAAAATTCTAATCTATGTGGAACAGCAAAAAAGATGTCTCAGAAGCAAGCTGGTCAGGTTGTGGAACAGCATCTTGATGGAAACGTACCATGCCACACTACATGAGGGGCTGAAAACTAGAATTGCCATATTCATGAGGAAGAAATTGTTGGGAAGAATCCTGTTTTCCCAAAGGCTGGATGCATATAGCTACCTAATTTGGCTCTGTCTCAGAAACAGCCTCCAAAAGGAACCTAAATCCTGCAGTAAGGCACTGAGATCCCTCACATCTACCCCAGCAGACCTAACCACTGGGTTTTAAAAGGATGTTGTAGGACTTTGGTTCAGAATATGTTTTAAAAACAAGTAAAGAGATGATCAGCAAGGTCTTTGCTGTGATTGTTGCCTGCGTGCATTTACAGATATGGACAAGTGGGCAACTTTGATTGCAGGAATCACCAAGCCTTCTATTCCACCAAAAGGCATTTATTCTGTGCCTGTAGAAGAAGAGATGGCTGAATATGGCATTTGTCAAAGTTGAATTGACAAATAGCAATTTTGGGGTGATATTTCACCTTTTCTGTTTCTGAATTAGGCAAATATGGAGTTCAGTATCCTCCTTCATTCTTCCTGAAACCATCATACTGGTTCCAACGCAAGAGCAGATACACGGAGGAGAGAACTGGCAGTGGGAAAAGCCATGGACCACTCCTCAGTAATAATGAGGAGCCGATGCCCCCAGAGTTTGATGGGAAGGAAGCAATCAGGTAAAGACTCTTGTAGGCATGAAAAACAACCCCTACATGTTATATCTGAGTCTAGATAGCATAGTCACTATTGCACTGGTGAATGTTAGAATGAGCTGTCTAAAATACAGTAAGGTCAATGGTTGGATATTCTTCTGTCACTTCTTTTGAAAGCAGAGAAGTCCTTATTGCTCATAATAGGTTATAATTTGGCCCACTGGATGTGTGGAGCACTCTGGAGTCCTCATTGTCGCTTATGTGAGAAAAACTGGCAGCAGTTTATACTGCAAATGGAGAGTTTGTTCAATGTTCATTCTTTCCCTATGGGTACTTTTGGACATTTATTGGATATGCCATCCTCTGGATCTAAACACTGAGCAGGGCATGCAGCGTCTGCTCCTGGTTGTGCCAGTGACTTACCTGCTGCCTAGCAATTTCCTCCTTGCAGAGCAGCGGCAGTGAGTCTGTTCCCCTTTGCCATCATCTTTAAGTTCTACGGATGGAGCGTGTTGAATAAGATACTGTTATTTACATCCTTATGGAGTTAGTTTGGCCCATTGCTTTTGCTGCCCAAAACTGATGACTATAAAGTAAATACATACCTGCTAAAATAATACATACATCATTGTAGATGCTCCAGGGAAAGGAAGGATGGCAAGCCTAGGGATGGAAAAGTGCTAAAGGAACTTCTACAAAGGTTTTTAAGTCAAGTGTTCATAAGTTAGGAAATGAAAGAAAAGGGCTTTGTGTGCTGTGGCCATCAGGCCCTGTTGCACATGTGCATTATGATCACCTTTGATTATACAACCATGTAATATTTCATTCCCTGTGGCCTCCTGCTTCATTAATTTATCATTTGTTGACTTCGACTTTCAGACTTTCTGCCATCATTTAGAAAATTGCATTAACTAAATCTGCTTTTAGGAGATGAATTATATAAAGCAGTTTTTTTCATGAGGAAATATACTAACCCTCTGATGAGGGCAAGCAGAATCAATCTGAGGAGGAGGTTGAGAAATATCCTTCCAATAGCTTTTGTAGGTTACTTCTAGGCAGAAGAAACATGCCAGAATTGTGAGATTCAGTAGTAACAGCTTGCTTGCCTTTCCTTTAGACTAAACAGTATTAAAAAAACATACAAAAAGAAGGACAAGAGAACAGAAGCTCTAAGAGGTAAGAGGGGTTTTATAATGTTTTAATTTCACTTTGCACTATTTATGAATCAAAATTATTTTGAAATGTTTTGGATATACTTAATTCTGCCTTCAGCACTGTGAAGTTAAAATACATTATGCAGCAGTTATTTCTGTTGGTGCAAGTTACCCGCAGATTCCTAAAAGTGTGTTATCTTATTTTCCTGTTCACTCCAGAAAAATTACTACTTATTAGTTTTTGCAATAGCAGGAGTCTCCTCAAAAGCTGTGTATTTGCAGCCATAAACCATTATGTAAAAATACCTCAACCCTCTCAACATGTAAAATAAATTCTGAAGATGCAACCCATGCTTTGGGATCTGTTTTTGCCTGTTTTCTTCAAAAGAAATGACCCTCCTCTATCATACTTGGCAATAAACTACAGGTACAAATCTATTTCCTTCACAGACTTTCATTCTAATGTTATCCTATTTATATTCTAGGCTTGTCCTTGAATGTTTATGAAGGCCAGATCACTGCATTACTTGGTCACAGTGGATCTGGAAAAACTACTCTATTAAATGTGCTCAGCGGATTTTCCCAGCCTTCAGCAGGTAAGATGATGGACCCATATGCTGAAGATGAGAAGCTCTCTGGCTTTCAAGTTTACTAGGGTGAAGAAACAAACAAAGAAACAACAAAAAAAGCAGCAGCTTTCTCTTGGGTCATTTAGTCTAGCTCATTGTCAGTGCAGGTAGTTACCTCAACAAATGCTTCAGGACTTATATATCCCTTGTGGATATGCTTGGGTGTGCAAACTTGCACAGATGGTTATTTCCCATCTGGATGTCCAATGTTTTCCTTGAGCTGCATATCTACAGGAAATATATTTTAGTTCCTAAGAGAGAGATTTGGTGCTCTGAAATATTTTTGATGGGTATTAAAAGCTTTGGACAACAGAAAGTTATTTTTCCCACCTTATTTTTTTTTTTTAAACGTCTGAGAAACAGTCACAATCCTGGATTTAATGTCAAAGGTATGAACACAAAGCAGTGTGCTTTCCCTGTATGACTGGGAAATACTGTACAGTATAAAATTTGTTTCACTTATTCCTGTGTACAGGTTCTGCAATGATATACAACTACAACATATCTGAAATACAGGACATGGAAAGAATTCAGGCAATCGTTGGGATTTGCCCACAATTAAATTTACATTTTGAAGTCTTAACAGTGAAGGAAAACCTGAGAACTTTTGCTCACATCAAAGGGATTCGGAAGAAGGAAGTAGAGCAAGAGGTTAGTATGTGTTTGGTGACTGGCCTCTGTTTTACAGCATCTTGAAGAGTTTGTTGAGCTAGATTTATAAAAGATTATCACCAGTGTTTCTTTCTTTGAAAATGAGACTAGCCCTGATTTAGGGGAGAAGTGTGTTTTAATTCTCTCTTATTCCCATATCATAAGAGTTAGCAGTCTGATTTGCAATATTTGTCTCAATGGAAATCCATTTAAAGCAGTTAAGTTTTAAATCTTGAAGCTATACTCTTGTGTACTGTCTGTAGCCGCATATGAAACAAAAAGTGCCTAATATTTTGGAGCTACTGTAGCAGGCTCAGCTGCTACTTCCCAGTGTGTATTTTCAGCAGATGGTCTCCAAACCTTGAAACTGAAGTTTGGCCTTTGTTTTTGTGTATTGCCAAGGTGCAGAAAGTTCTGACAGCACTGGATCTCACCGATCTTCAGGATGTCCATCCTGATACTCTGAGTAGGGGACAAAAAAGAAAATTGTCTCTTGGAATTGCAATTTTAGGGAATCCAAAGGTAGGAAGCAGATCGTATTTATGCATACACAAAGGTTTAGTACATGGTTTTGCATTGTGATTTGGCACAGACATTTGTACTTCTTTTCCCTTGGCACTCAAAAAAATCTGCTCACCTACTAATTCACCTGGCTGCCAAAAGGAACAAGGAATCTAGGTCAATGAAAACCGTATTTTAAACAAAAAGTGTAATATTAAATTAGGAGAAAGAGCAATAAAAAATGGCAGTCATTTGGGGTTGCATTTTATCTTTAGAATGAGATTTTAAAAAGCATTCAAATGGGACTGTGTAAACATGGACATGCTGGCTGGACACCCAGGATCATGAAGATCTGATCTCACTCACTTTTGCAGGTTTTGCTTTTAGATGAACCAACAGTGGGGTTAGATCCCTCCTCCAGGCACCACGTCTGGCGTCTTCTGAAGGAACACCAAGCTAGTCGCGTGACGCTCTTCACTACCCAGTTCATGGATGAGGCTGATATTCATGCTGGTGAGCCCAGATTTTCATGCTGTGATTGAATATGATTTGGAAGCGAGGGCTTCCCATTGCAGAGCACCACCTACGGAGTCCTGATGAGATGCGGTCTATGCTTGCTAGACGAGTTTTATCTGATAGCGACTACCCAACCTGGACTGAGTAAAAGATAAAACCAGGCTGAAGCACTCTTCCAAGACCTTGCAGTTCACCCACTGCTTCAGTATGAAGCAGTTATATTATATCTGAACTTGCCACTAGCAGCACCCATGCAAATTATTGATGTTGTCTGAATTAATAGCTGTCCTGTTTCCTTATTGCTCTTGGACTGCATGGGAAATTTTCTATAAGATGTAAGAATGAATAATTAAGAGTAACCTTGGTGTTTAGGAGAAAGGCAGACAACAAAAAAAACAACAGCAAAACCCAAAAAACTTCAGCACTGACCGGGTTTTACTTCTCTTGACTTCATTATTAAAATGACTGTTGAGTTCAGAAGGAGCTGAAAGAAGCTGGTCTGTTATACTCTTGTAAATCCCACTTAAATCCTTTGTATTCATACCTCCTTAGATCGGAAAGCTTTTCTCTCAAATGGGAGATTACAGTGTGTTGGCTCATCTCTTTACTTGAAGAGAAAATGGGGAGTTGGCTATCATTTAAGGTAAATTCTTCTCTTTTTGGTCATCACTTACTTTTATGAAAACCTTCTTCTAGTTGATGTGGTATTTGCTCATAGGGTCTGTGTCTCTTATAGAGTTTCCATATAAATAGAAATCTTGACAATTCATTTTAGAAGGCTTTAAGGCTGCCAAAAATGTCTTGCTTTGGATAGCAAGCTGCTTTTCTTTGGACCCAATCCTGAAAGCTCTGAACATGTAGCTAAGATGACTTTGCAACCTCCTAGCAGCCAAAAGGGGACCAGAGAAAGATGAATTGCAATTTCCGCATACTCTGTAGTGCCAGTGACATACAATGACTTTAATGTAAAGTTGCTTTTCTTTGGATTTTAATTTGTGTTCTTGGTTTGGCATTGCTGACCAGGATCATTATTCTTAACCTCAACTATTTCTTGTATGCGTGGTAAAAACAGGGGCACTGCAGAGATGGAAGTTGTCTATAAGAATTCCCATTGAAATATTGCCTAGATTTGAAGGTTTCCCCATGGCTTGAAGAATAACTGCTGTTTTAGTATTTTAACTGGATGAAACATGCATTCTTTTTCTTATTGAATGACTCTGCATTTGCTTCTTAATACAAACAGGATGCACGTAAATGACCTCTGTAACCCTGATGTCATGTCATCCCTGGTCAGACAGTATATCCCTGATGCCATGTTCAGAGGACAGAAGGGGGATGAACTGTGTTACGCACTACCTGTGGAAAACGCTGCTACCTTCCCAGGTAACAAACACCTGTAGTTGCACTGGGGTTATAAAGGGACACTCAGTGGTGGGAAAACCAGAGAGCAAAGTTGCTGAGAAGGTTGTGATTATGTTCCCTTATCTGTACTACATATGATTAGGGAGCCCAGAGCTGCATAAATATCAGCTTTAAAGAAAACCTCTAATGAAGGTACTAATACTGCAGATTAACAAAAGAAAATCTGCCAACTAATCTACAAACTAAAATCCACTCTCTTAAAAGCCTGGACTTCCAGTGACTCTTCTGTGGTTTCAAGACAAGATTTTCCTGCCAGGAAGGCCTGTAGTAATTGAGAACTCTGAATTTTATACTTCTTCACTCTTACCTCTAAAGAGCACAATCATTTTGCTGTGGCTTTTAAATTATGCAGATGAGTGGTTTTGAAGCCCAGAAAGTACAGTGATAATCATGCCAGTCTGTGTTTCTGCTCAGCACTAGCCTCGGTCCCTGGGTTGCGTCTGACTGTGCTGTTTCTGTTGTGCAGATCTGTTCAGCCATCTCGACAGCAGTCTTGTGCAGGGGATTGTTAATTATGAGGTTAGCAGGACAACTCTGGAAGACGTTTTCCTGAAGCTGGAGGGTGAGGAAGCTGTTGATCAAGAAGGTAAAATGTTGACTCTAATTTGCAAGCTTGACGTGATTAAGGTTCCAAATATACATTTTTTTTTAAACTGAATCCATACTGAGTTTCTGTTAAATGTGACTTTTCATAGTTTTCAGTGGGTCAAGAATAGCAGTTACATTAAGAATTCAGATTTTCTTTAGTGACAAATATCCTTCCAGAGAAGTCTAGATGATTCAGTCTCAATTTTCACAGGCTTTTAAGTATGAGAATTGGAGAATGGTGTTGTAATGACTCTGAAAGTTATACTGCCCAGACCTGGAGGTAGGAAGAGAGAAACTTGTCAGAGGGCAATTCGCAAGACCAGTTAAGATGTTGCATATGTAGCCATACGAGCCCAGGTTCAGCCAGTCTGAATTCACCCAACTATGCTCTGTGTAAATTAGCACCCTTTTTCTCTGTCATTGTTTCTTTTCTTGCTAAAAATGAGTGTTCTTAGATTTAGAACAGAAAATCTTTTTTGATTGTTCGGGCTTAAAACATGTCCTTTGAAACCTCTTTGTAGATGATGGTGTTTTTAGTGATGAACACACAGAAGATGGAGACTGCTTTAACCTTGAGGAGATGGAACAAAGCCTTCTGACGCTTTCGGAGAGAGGGAGAGCCACAGTAAGCGGCCTGGAGCTCTGGAGACAACAAGTTCGTGCGATGGCAAGAGTTCGCTGCTTAAAGTTAAAGCATGAAGGAAAATTACTCAGGTCCTTGTAAGTATGGGAGCTCTTGCTTAGTCTGTGGCATTGATACTTGTCAAAGTATCTGAACGTACCCTGGAGTGACTGAGGGAAGGCTTAAAAACTGGTGGAGATTTTTTGGAAACTAAGAATTAGCTGGAAATTGTTTTTAAAAAAATACAGTAATGAGAGCGGTTAGAACCTCTTGGTAGAACTCTGAATTACTTAAGTTTTCCCTTCTTAAATCTTCTGTTGCCTTCCTCTGCATGTATCACATAACTGTCATACGTGAAAGGTAGAATGCTTCTGGATCCATTTATGGTCTGTTTTTCTGTCTAGATTGCTGTTCCTTGGAATATTTATCTTTCCTATGCTTATCTTTATTATTGGATTTCAACTGTTGTACAGCTTCGGTAACTGGGAACTGACTGCTAGTTTGTATTTTATTCCCACTGAAGAGAAAACTCATATTAAGTCAACAAATCTTCTCATCTTCAATGACACAGGTGAAAGAAGAACATGTGATGTTGATTTGCTTTCTGCAGCTCTCTAAGTCTTCTTAGAGTTGATAAAACTAACTGTTCTTACTTTTTCTGTACGTTTCTTTATACATTTGTGGCTTTGGGAGGTGTTTTCTTTTGAGCAAAAGCAAATCCAATTATAATGATGATAACTGAATACCCAAAATTTAAAATAATAATTTTAAAGTAACAGTAATGAAATTAACTATGCAGATATTTATTATGTTTAATCAGTTCAATAAAAATTGAAAGGATAATAAAATGAAACTTTGCTCAGATCTGTATGGGTTTTTTCAACATCCTTCTCCTTTGCTTTACGAGTGGGAACTTGTCTGTAAGAAATGGTCTATAAGAAAACCTTCCAATTATTCTAATTTCTACTCTTGGCTTGATTTCAGGATCAGAAATTGAGGATTTCATTCATGCTTTGAAGATACAAAAGATAGTGCCAAAAATAGCTGTTGAGAAAAACATCACAAGTATGCCACTGTATAATGGAGCTATAAAAATATCCCTGGAAGGCAAGGTGAATGACAGTTTTTCTTCTTTCATCCTCTGTGTCAACAGGATTCTCTGAAATGTGTTTAAATGAGGCACAGTGAAATGCAAAGATCAGAAAAGGGAAAAACACTTATTTGACGTATTAGATGTTATCGGTAATTCTGTTTGTGGGAAGCTGGGATCATATTTAATTAATAAATGCCTGATGTTGGCTCCAGCTCTGTTTGCATGGCTCAGCAGGACCCTGATGCAGGTGCTCCCCGGTGTTCAGAGGAGTGACACTGTCACCTGTGTTCATTGCCATTAATCCACCTCTGAGTTTCTGCAAAGGTGTACTGAGTCCTACTGTTCTCAGTGCAAGAGAAATAGGGATACTGAGAATACTTTTCCTGCCTAGATTCATGGCTCTGCAGGCAGCATGGCAGCCTTGAGCTCTGCCCGTCCATAGGATCTCTCCCAGATGGCACACAGGATTGAAGGTTCAAGCTGCACTAGCTCCCTGCTCTTCCTCTGAGATTTCTCTGAGATGTCCTCCACCCTCCCAGAATAAACTGAAACTTCTCTCCCTGGAGTTGTTTAATCCCTGGAAGCTTTTTATTTCTGGGAGAAAACATGTTCTTTCCACTGTAAGCTTTTTTACAGTAGTCTTTAAAGAAGAGTATCAACAAAGTTTTTTGTGCTCCTCTCCAAAAAAAAGTTGTCTTTATCCATCTTTTTGCTAATGATTACTGTTAGCCTGCTTTCAGGTCTCGGCGTTCTCACTCTTCCTAAAAACGTGGTTGCGTTTATCATTGTTTTTCCCTAAAATCCTCGCTAGAGTTAGCTCCTCCTCTCAACTCTCATAGGCCTGAAGGTAATGTCTTTTGATCTTATGTCTTCAGCACTACCAATACACGATCATGTGCAGTGCAGAGCCCATCAACTGTTTTCCAGTGCTGATGAATATCCTCAGCAACACTTTCTTAAGGCTCTTCAATTCCACAGCGCACATCCGCATCTGGAGTGAGCCCTTTTTTATGGTAAGTGTCCTACCTTTCTTGCTGGAAATTATTAGAAATAGTTAGCAAATTGAAGCGATAAGGACTGGATGGGTGGACTGCAAGGTGGGTGGAAGCCTGGTGGGACCAGCAAGCTCAAAGGGCTGTGGTCAGTAGTATTAAGTCCAGCTGCTGGTCAGTTACTGGCATTTCTCAGTGGTCTTTACACAGGTTGTTTAAAGAGAATTCCCTTCTCTAGTTGTTTTTAAGTTCTCCATAGGGTTTCAGTGCCATGAGACATGTTTTAAGCTTGTGCTGTGTTTGCAATGCCATAGGAGAATAGCACCTAGCACTTTGTAGGCCCCATCGTGTTTTAGCCTCCATTTGGCAAGCATCAGCATGAAAAAGGATGATCCTTATCCTCAACAATTTTCAGTAATTAAAGTACTTCCTGAAAATTTTAAGAAGCTAAATGCTTCTGTTTATTACCTTGTTTTGTGTCCTTAAACTGAAATGATTTACCATAAATACTATTGTTCCATTGTTTATTTAGTTGTGCTATATGGCGCTTTGCCTATGTGTCACATGGCGCATGCAGGTGTGATGAATATTGGTTGTGCTAGCTAGATTTTTTTACTGGGGAAGTGTTGATTATCGATGATTTCTGAATTGTGAATTTCTCTTCCATAGGTACAAGACCCATCTACAATGAGTGATATTTTTTCCAGGTGTCTCCTCTACATGCTGATTTTGACTGCTGGTTTGCCTTCTCACTTTGCAGTGAGTAGCATGGATGATTACAAGGTAAAAAGCATGCACTGAAAGGAGAAATGAATGCAAATGTGATGTCTCTGGATAGATTTTAATCTCTTCACTTTGTTCTGTAGTTTCAGAATCCTAGGGAGAAAAAACAAAGGGAGTTGGGTTTTTTTGAAGGCACAGGGGAGATGCGGCATACATGTCTACAACACAGTGCTCTCCGTACAGGAGGCCTCTGTATGAACAGTGTCTCTACGCAGTAGGCTGGCCAGGGTTACTAGTCTGGTGTCCCAGAAGAAATACAGCCACGTGAACATAGCATTGTGTCAAAGCTCATTAGCCTTCATCTCAGAGAATTAGCTTGGGCCGGGAACAATTTGGCTGTCAATTAATGAAGATTTTGGAGTTGGGAAATTTTTTGGGTTTTGGTTGGTGGGTTTTTTTTGTTTTTTCCTCTGGAGTTAGCTCAGGGCTCTGAATACTGAAGTCCTGCCTGTGGGCATTCAGCTTCCACCGGTAGCTAACTTCGGTATCTGAAAGCCTCCTGGGTGTTTGTGGTCAGAAATAGCACCAGTCTTTCTCCCCCCGAGATAATTTGATTTAGATTTTCATGGTGATTTTTTCCAATGTTCTGTGCAAGGGAGTGGAGGGAGGAATGAGGGTATTTAGAGGAAGAGGGTGAGCAGGAATGGATTTGTTCATCTCTATTTTCTTGAGCTATTTCCAGACCCCCACCAGCTAAGCTGGAGGCCTCGTGTTACAGCTCTGCTGAAGTGCTTCCCTTTCCCCTTTGCAGCTCAAGGCTCGCACCCAGCTGCGGCTCACTGGGCTCTTCCCCTCGGCATACTGGTGTGGGCAGGCGCTGGTGGACGTCCCTCTCTTCTGGGCCCTCATCAGCATCATGTTTGGGATCCTGCTTGTGTTCTGTCGCGTCACCATCTTGAATGCCAGGATGATTCTTTCTTTGGTAAGCTCGAATACTTTATTTGCTGCAAAACAGTCAGCTACAAATTCCCCTCTCTTATTTTACAGTGAGTTTCCTCAGTGCCAGCATCATCATCATCATCATTTGTTGTTCATCTGCCATCTCAGTGCACGTTGTCTTCATCAGCTGCAGTTACTCAGCACGTCTGACTATACCTCTAAGCCATTGTCTCAGGATATTTCTCTGTACGATGGGAATCAGGAAGCTGTCCTCGCGATGAGATACCGTTCAAAGTGCTTTGTGATCTAGAATCATTCAGTATTTTAACTGAAGTGAACAGCTGTAGATGGGTTTTACTTTATTCACATCCATCTCCTTGTCACTAATATCAGTCTCTTTCTCTAGATTGTTTGCATCATTGGTAATGGAGTATCTCTTGTTCTACTCGTCTATTTAATTGCGTTTACATTTCAAAAGAGACGGAACAATCGTTATATTTGGTCTTTCACCCTTATTCTGGTAAGTGAAATGAATCTTCACTCTGCGATATTTGATTTACACAGCAAGCCACCTGAGGTTTCACTCCAAGCATACTGATATTCAGCAGAATAACCAAAATCTATGACAAACTAGTTTTTAGCAACAGCTCATGAATTTTAGAAATATCTTTTCTGCTTTATTTCAGATTACCTTGATTTTCTTTATGTTTAGTAACCATGAAGAAAAAATCTTTTTGATCTTTTCTGCTTTTATTCCTATGTTTCCATTGCTGGGCTGGATCACCTTCTTTTTACCTGTAAGTAAACATATTCTACTAAAGTAAATACAGCTTCTTTGTGGCACAACCTAGAAGGGTGTGCTACTCATGTAAATGAAGCACTTTCCAAGTTCCTTGTCCCAAAGTGCCAACTGTCCAAGAGACAAAAGAGTGAGAAAAGACAACAAAGAAATCATTCAGGCTGGGGAGTAAAGGAAGTGACCAAAATTCGAATTGTTCATCCTTTTTGTTTAGTTATAAAAAGCTGTTAAAATGTACTTTGGCAGAAAAACTAGCATGGGAAGGGGAAGGGAGTCAGGGTGGAGGAACTGGGGTGATGGGGAGAACTGACCAAAGGAAACAAAAACACTGGGAGGAGAGAAGTATTGATGGAAAAGATTGTTCTAATTTGGCTGACCTGGGGCACCTGCATTTTAGCCATAACCGTGGAAGCTATAGGTCTTTGAGGGAGTATGAGCCCAGAAAAACAGGTACAGAACAAGCCTCCTCAATCCTGCAAAAAAGCCAAATCTCCCTACATCCAGACTTACTTTGATCCTGCTCTGTGACGTATCAGTAACATTTTAAACTGCGCGGGGCTGGAGCGGTGCTGCGGCTCTCTCCCTCCGGTACCTTGCTGCGAACTGCAGTGCGTGTGGGGCAGGATGGGAGGCGGCAGAACTGAGCACCTTTGCACGCTCCTTTCCCCGGGCAGCTGCTTTTTGCCACTGCCAGGAGGGAGATAGCGGGCTAAGCATACTGGTCGCGCTCCATGGGGCCTCTCTTAGGTGCCAAATGTCTGTTTTCACCCTGCACAAATGGAGCCACGCTAAGGAGTTTTTTCTAATCGACTGATACTTTTTTTCCTGTAGGAATTGTACGTTACTTACAGTTACGGTCATCACAAACCACGGAGTAACATCTCTGTAGCTATCCTTGCAGTAAGGAGCAATTTGATGATGGTTATTTCGTAAAAGGTTCTTGCTCTGATGTGATGGACTTGCACTGGGTTTGCATAACTCTTCCCATCAATGAAGCATGGTTTATGTGGTAAAAGTTTCGTATTGAATGAAGGGGAGGTAAATCCAAGGAATCAAGGGCTTGTCTCATGTGCCCATAAAATGCTATACCATATGTGGAAAATGATGAGGGGATTAAATGGAGCTCATGTATAAGGCAGAACCTAGGCAGACTTTCAGACAACATGTGAAAAGTTATTATTAAAGAACTAACAGTGTAATGCTGCTTCTTCAAAAGAAAGATGTGGTTTCTGATCCTGTAAGGGACCTCGAAAAGAGTCCTTTGGGTTGCTGATCATTTGAGCTAAAACTGCAGTATAAAGTCAAGGGTTTCGTAAATGATCTGCCTATGAAATGGAAATGTATGTGAAGCTTCAATTTAACTTCTTTCCCTGAGCTTTAATTTAGACCTACATGACTACCTTTTCAGTATCTGAAGTAAATGAGATAGGTCTCAGCATCGCTTTATAGTTAAAATTAATCAAATGTGGTGTTACTTGTCTCCGTACCAACCTAATTCATTATTGTTTTTTTAGCCTTATATCCAGTGCATGGTTTTTACTTTTCTCCTTCGCTGTTTGGAGATGAGATACGGAGGAGCAGTTATGAGAAGCGATCCCATCTTCAGGTCTGTGCCGAGCAGAGCAGCGTGGGTGTGCTTTGAGGGCCAAGGCTGCGTGGGTGCCCGCGGTGGGCTCGGGCCCTCCGAGCGAGGCAAGGCCCTCGTTGCTTGTTTCTGACAGCAGAAGTAAAGGAGCAAGAGCATGACTCCCAGTTAGCCCTACTGTGAGCCTAAAAAAAAATGTGCAAAGTGTGAATAAAGCCAAAATTTTAGTTTTAACCAGTTTGCCTGGGTGGGTGTTGCGGTTGAGAACTAAGGGAGGAATTTTGTATTCCTTTGGGTCACTACAGTTTCAGACTTAACTTGTTGGAGCTTCCCTGAATGTATCTGAAGGCAAATTCCAGTCCAGTATGTTGCAATATCAAGTTAGTTATTTTACAGTGTACTCAAGAGAATAATAAATGTTTTTTTTTTTTTTATTCACAGTTGTGATTTCAGGATATTTCGCTGTAGTTGGCTGAATTACTAACCGTAAATTGAAATCAAACATGTAAACCCCATTTCAAATGCCTCAGTATTGTTCTCTGCAGGACAGGCAGTTTCTCTAAAGCTTTGTCAAGCCAGGATTATTTGCTAACTGCTCTCTGATCATCTGATTTTTTTTAAGTATTTAATTGTTCAAACATTGATAAATGTGAATCAACTAGGAGTTAGATGCCTAAATAGCTTTAAAAATCTGGGTCATGTATTTTGTTCCTTGAACAGATTGTTGGCATGTGTTGAGCAGGGGAAGAGTAAATACTGATTGAAGAAAAGCTAATGCTATCCTTTATTTTCTCATGTGTATCACCGTGATTTGCCCTCCCCCCCTCCATGAATAAATATTTGAGCAAATACTGTCTGTGGAGTGGCACCCCTAATTCAAATAAATCATGCGGGGTACTGTGCTGTCGCTACCCTGGGAATAAACTTGTAAAACACTCTTGGAAGTGATTCACAGTGTACGTCCTCTGTCCTCCTCTGCTCGCAGGATACACTGCAGGAAAGCAGTCGCCCTCCAGAACAGGGACCATCCAGGAGAGGAAGCTACAGAAGTTCGAGCTGAAAGGGAGAGAGTTAGGAGTGTGATAGCGTCTCTGCCACAGGAAGAGGTAAAACCAATGTTCTGGGTTGTTTCCTTTCTCACGCTCCATCTTCTGGTCTGTCTCTGCTTTCTTAGTTTATGCACTTTTGTTTATTGATCTTTTGATTTCCAAGTGTTAACCTTGCAGTCGAGCCCTCAATGCCCCTGGCAGCAGAGGGAGTTGGTGCAGAAAAGAATGGAACTAGATTTTTATCGCATTCTACTTTTTTTCCATTTTTCTGTTGTTCTGTTTCCTGGATTTTTAGTTTAGTATCTTTCTCTTTAGAGTCATACATAATGGCAAGAACAGGTGAGCTGTCTCATGATAGCAGGAGGGTTTTTTATTTCCCATTTTGTTTCTACACAGGATCCTGTTATCGTTGTCAACAGTGTGCGCAAGGAATATGAAGACAAGAAAGCCAGCTGCTTTTCAAAGAAGAAGAAGAAAGTTGCCGTCAAAAATCTCTCTTTCAGTGTTAAAAAAGGTTCAAGTGCTTTGCTGCAACCCTTGTAATTGACTGTCTAATGTGAAGGTCACATTTGGAGACCATGTTTTTGTTAGAACTTTCTCATGTATAACCAGGCCTAAGGCACACTGCCTCTTCTGCACCCGGGTTCTTACATTCGTGGGTTTAATTTTCTGGCATAAGTTAATGAATATCCCTTTCTTCTTTTGTAGTTTTAGATACTGTCTAGCACACAGGGGAGAGAATCTCATTAACAATTCCTGCATATTTGTTGCAGGAGAAGTATTAGGACTGTTAGGACCCAACGGAGCTGGAAAAAGCACAACTATAAATATGATTTCTGGAGACCTAACGCTGACTGCTGGGGAGGTAAGTGATTCCTTTGGAGCAGTTGGGCAATAACCTTGATGTCATTATAAATGAAGGATGTGAAAAGGCAGAACGGCAATGCAGCCTTGTAGTCAGGGAATTTTTTTATACTCAACCTTGGATAGTTACAGAAATAAAAAGAAAATGTTGATGGCCTCAAAATGCATTCTAGTTTCCATTAAAACTAATGTTATAGTCTCAAAGGTTTGAGCTATGCAAAATTTTCAATGTGGATTTGAAGCCCATCTTGAAATTTCACAAGCACTATAAAAAATTTTGACATCTTAGAAAACAGCACTCTTTTTTATAAAGCCTTGCAAAGCCAGGAAATTAAAACCAAATGCGAATAGGGTTGGGCCAGTAACAATCCATCATTTAATTATGTGCATGATGATTAATGAAATGTGCTGGAGGGAAATACCATTGCTGTTACAGATTTGGGACTGAATGTTTGAAATTAAAAAAAGTATTATTAGGAGATAATAGTCTTATGTTGGTACTGTTACCCAAAGCCTGTGCTTGTGGTGGTAAGCACCCTTGGTTTTGTACAACACCCTCCTGCATTCAGATGAGCAGATGTCATGACTGATGGAGATTATCAGTTGAATAATGCTGGACTTCCTTTTCCGTATGCTTATGAGGTCCACATTATTTCATGCTGCAATACAGGAGAAAACATTACAGAGTTTCCAAGGGGCTCATTTGTTCATGCCAGAATAACCCAGACCACTTTCAATGGTGTGTGTTTGTGCAGGTGCTGATCAAGGGCAGTGATGCAGCTGCCTCTTCTCCACGGCAGGACAGCCCCAGGCTCCTGGGGTGCTGCCCTCAGGAGAACCCGCTCTGGCCAGATCTCACGGTGCAAGAACATCTGGAGACCTACGCTGCCGTGAAAGGGATGAGGAAAGAAGATGCAGCTGTTAACATCAATCGGTATGAAGCCAAATGATTTCTGTTTTCAGCTCTTCATCTCTCCAGAGTTAAAAGACAGGGAGTGGTTTCACTAATAAACCTGGCTGGTGTGAATAAGAGACAGCACCTGCAATGAATTTGCCTCCTTACCTTGGAGGAACATGACTTCAGATGAGGTCTGCTACATTATAGTGTTTGAATCCCTCGTCTATGAAGATTTTCACCCTAGTTTATCTAGAGAAGCTTCAGAAAGCATCTGATCTTGCTTCAGTTTTGGGCCTTTGCATTAATAACTCCCCTTCTCTGACTAGCCGTACTTACTGTCATGAGTTTCTGCAAGAATTCCTTAATTTATCAGTAGAACTAGGAATATAATCACCAAGTAACCCAAGGTGATGAGTATATTAGTCTTTGATTCCAGGGTTCCTCAGACCACACTGTTAGCAAATGGAGATATGTATTTTAGTTGTCTTCTATTCCACTTTCCACAGCATAGCAGAGGCCCTGGAACTTCAGAAGCTTTTAAAAACAGCAGTTAAGAGATTGTCTGTGGGAGAAGCTAGAAAGGTATGTTAGATTTGTGTTTTGTAATTGACCAAATCCCTGCTCTTTCTTTCTCAAATATGATGCACAAAAAACCTTCATTCAGGCTCATGGAGTTATTTGGCTTCTGTACTGGTGTCAGCAAGAGCAGAATGTGGTCCTTGACATTGTAGAAGTTTTGTTTCACTCAGTAGAAATTTTCTTCTTGGAAGAAAGCCTAAAATTCTGTCTTGTATAACCCGTTCTGCAAACATGACATGCTAACGAGAGATCCATGGAGTCAAGGAGGGAGTGAAGTCAGCCTGGCCTTGCTCTGTCCCCCAGTCGTGCAGAGATGTTCGCTGCTTTCTGTGCCACAAGAGACCTGGAGCATGCATTATTATAGCCCTTACAAGGGAGTTGGTTCCTTCTAACACAGAAACGCATGCTGCAAGTATGTTTCTAGCCTGGTTTATTTTCATCAATATCTTCTGAATCCTGTTTGGCAGGATTCCCCACTCTCCTCTTTCCCCACTCTCAAGGCATTGTGTTTGATAAATGGTAACCACAAATTGGATTTACCAGGTAATCACTTCTTTGTGCCCCGTAACGTGCATCTGCCAGTAAATAGGATGGAAAACCACTTTTAAATCTTTGTCAGACTTGGATGTTTGGGGGAAGCTGATTTTGTAAGATTAAAACATTAACGAAGAACAGCTGGGGGCAGTTTCTGAATCTCTGTTCCTGCTGTATTTTAGAATGAAGAGATTTAGCTCCTGAAAGATTTACAGGAATTAAGATGTACAGAGACGGCTCCCGGTTCTAGTGTAGTTGCGCAGGCAAAGTAAAAACAGACCTTACCTTGGTGTCTTTCCATTTCAGTTGTGTTTTGCGCTAAGCGTTCTGGGTGACCCAACAGTCATGCTTTGGGACGAGCCGTCAGTGGGCATGGATCCGAAAGGGCAGCGCCGTATGTGGTGAGTAGTGCTATTTTAGCAGAACAAAGAGGCATATAATAGATTACGGATGTACAGCTGTGACAGAATGGGTCTGATCCTCATTATTGTAGTAACCGTTGGACAAGCAAATAGCTTCTGCTTCAGTGAAAGAGTATGTCCATATTTTCCCTTTTCCTAGTTACACAGGGTACCACTTACTAAACCCCTTACTCAGCAGGCAGTAAGCCATTACTAGCCATCAGATTTGATCTTAGTGATAGCGTCATCAAAAAGATATTAGTAGGCTCCAGCTGAAACCATACATTTGGTACAAAAGAAGAAACTCCTAATTTCTTCAGAGCTTGCAACAAAATTACAGATAGTTCTTCCTTTCCAAAAACTAGTTGACCATTCAGCTCTAGTATTTATGGTTATTTTTCAACAGCTGTTTTACCTGAAACTGTAAAATTTGGAGGGATGCTGACATGACAAATTGCATTAGCATTCACATGTCATCTTTAAGCAAGATAACTTAAGCAGTAATGAGAGCTAGGCCAAGGAAAATGAACTCTGTGCTCAAATCATTTATTTTAGTTAAAGCAGGCTCAAAAAGCATTTAGTAACTGCTTTCTCTGTGCAAACTCAATGTTATAGAAGTTGTTCTGAGCAAAGTAAGGAAAGCATTGGTCTTTTGTTTGTTAATGGAAATTTCCTCTGCTACTGAAGTCTTTTAAATGGTCATCCACTTTTTATTATTTTATCGTTTCAGTTGGTTTTTGAGAGGAAAAATAAAACAGGAAGTTTTCCGTAGCTGTTCCTGGAAATAACTGTGGTCCCTTTGTTTCCAGGAAAGCAATTCAGACCGCACTGAAAAGCAAGGAGAGGGGAGCCGTTCTCAGCACGCATTACCTGGACGAGGCCGTGGCGACGTGCGACCGGGTGGCCGTCCTGGTGTCGGGGCAGCTACGGTGGGCACTGGCGTAGCATCGTTCACTGGGTTGCCTCCAGCTCAGGCGCTGTCCTAATCAATGTTTTTAGTTTACTCTTATTAATCTAATAGAAAATGTTCATTTTGGTTTGGTTTGGCCCAAGTGTGTAATGAACATGGTGTAAATAGCTGAAGAATAAGAGCTGAAGAGCAGTATATCTGCTGCTTACATCCGGTGATAGCTTTATTTGCTGCTTATGGTGGTTAGAGCACTGTTTTCCTTCTTCCCTCCTCTACAGCTACGTCGGTTCAGTTGAAGATCTGAAACGTAAGTTTGGYGGAAGTTACTACCTGGAAGTCAAAATGAAGGATGAGGGGCAAAGCGACGTTGTCCACGCCGAAGTTCTGCGGCTCTTCCCCGCGGCGGCTCAGCAGGAAAGGTCGCTGCACCGCGGGGCTGCGCGGGGTTGGGGAGCTGGCCGGACACCCTGTGGAGCCACTGCACTGCTCCTAGTGGCTCTGCTCAGTGATTTACCTGAGAATACAGTAGCCATAAGAATGCTCCTAAACCACGGTGCCGAGTCACAAAATGATGTTTGTTTGTTTTTTTTGTAGTTCTTCTTCTTTCTTGATCTACAAGATACCAATGGAAAATGTACTACCTCTGTCCCAGTCTTTCTCCAAGCTAGAAGCAGGTAAAAGGAAACAATCAATTGAGTATGAAGATTGCTTACAAATTGCTCATTCAGATTTGGTTTTTAAGAATTCCTTCTCCATCCCTCCACAGCTAAACAAAATAGCAGGCTTGAGGAGTACAGCTTGTCTTTGCGCACCTTGCAACAGGTAGGTCATGCAAAAGTTACATAGTGCAGAAAGGGCTTGAGAATATGTTCACACCCTCTGCTTTGGGCTGCTTCAGGTGTGATTCAGAGCATGCTATTTAGGAGTCTGGGCTTCCTGCATACCAGGAGTCAGAGATAAATGTTCCAAAAATGTGACTTAGCCAGGCTTAAGTGCTGAAAGTGAAATGGGAAAGCCCTTACCACTGTGTACATACTCAGAGTTAAGAAAGTAGGAATGCACTGTGCTTTTATCTTGCTGAAAGTTTCATTTGGTTTATAAAGCATATTTTATTGTTGTGGAGCTTGAAATGCAGGAAAAAGATTGCCAAATTATTGCTTAAATTAGTTTTTTTGGAGAAGAAATAGTTACTGCAGTTAAGTATGTAATTGAAAATGTTAGGGACACTCCTGAAAGTGAGATGTTACTCTACTGCTGAAAAGGCATCATGAAGAAGCAATTAAATTCAAATCTCACTGTACAGTTTGAAGGGAAATGTTGATTTGTAAATAAGTTCCAGAAATGGCAAACAGGTACTGATACTTTAGAAAAAAGATCAGCCTTTTATAGTGTTGATTTAAACCTTTGCAAATGAGAATGCTGTGCATACGAGAAATGTATCTCGTATAAGTCAAAAGAAATAGCATAAATCTAGCTGGAAAAGAAAACTTTATAGGCAAGATTAGAAATTACCTTAATTTCCAAAAAAAAAAAAAAAAAAAAGTATGATCAGTGTTGGTATTGTCAGGTCCTCAGAAATAACTGGATCATTTCTGTTGTGGTCCATTGCAGGTGTTTGTAGAGCTCACCAAGAACCCCAGGGAGCGTGACCAGGATGCAGCATCCAGTGGAGCTCAGGTTTGAAGACCACTTCATCCCAGAGCCCTTTAAGCCAGAAAGGAAATCTTTCAGTATATTTTATCAGTATTATTAATGTGTATTGATACAGCCCTGGGACTTGGTTATCAGTGTCACAACACATACAGCTCTGCACGTTTTCTGCTGTACCAAAGAAATACATATATTTTTTAAATAAATAAAGCCTTGATTCTCTGCCATTGGTATCTGCAGTTCATCTGTACCCCTGTTCAGACTGACTTGTGAGATTTGTTTTGTTGAGGAATAACCCTACCAGAACAAATTTTACTTCACAAGTCAGCTCACCAAAACAAGCTGAAAGACCAGACTCGCTTGCTTGGTGGAGAAGAGGCGTGGATGCTGCTGCTGCGCACGTGGAAGCAGTTGTAGGGGGAAATAATGTGTGAACGGCGAGGATGTCTCTTAAACAGTCACTCATTCGCAGAGTGTGGAAACCAGAGCTTTAGCCTTCTTGGTGCTGAGAAACTTCCCCTGGCTGGTGTTACAGGTGGTGCTTTCTGGTGCTCGTGGGCAAGTGGAAGTGCTCAGGACTGTGTTTTGTCCCCCCAAAGCAGCTATCACTATGTGTTTCAGATGCTGTTGGGCCAGCTTGGCCTGTCTCCGATCCCTACCCCTGGGGACACGCAGAGGGGAGCGATGTTAGGTCCTGACCAGTTTTGCACAGTCCTGTTGTTTAAGTTGAATTTGGGGGCCAGAGGTGAGGAGATGGTTGCTCATCCCTTGGGGGTGCAAAGCTGTTATCTCTTTTTTCTCCTGTATGCTGAGCTCAAAGACTTTGGTGCTGAGCATCTGTGTACTGTCTGCATGTGGGGTCACGGGTCTATCACCGCTGAGCCCAAAGCACTGCTGCTCCCTGCTTCTCATGGCAGGGGAAAGACAGAGCCGGAGGAGGCTCCCACCAGGTCCCACCTCACCCCACTGCTCCTCTCAGGAGGACAAAACCTGAAAATGGAAAGCAGACCAATAACCTGTCCTTCTGTTTGGGCAGCTGGGCATTTCCTTGTGCGCCCCAGCACCCTGTCCCCCGACGCCCCCAGCCTGCTGGAACAGGCTGGGACCCGCGTGGGGTTGGGGCAGTGCTGTCCCTGGGGACAGGCGCAGCAGCGAGACCCTCACCTGTGCTGCAAGCTCCCCAGGCCACACAGATGCAGGGGTGGATGATGCAGGGGTGGATGCATGTGCAAACGATGCAGGTGGATGATGCATGTGTGGATGATGCAGGGGCGGAAGCATGTGTGAACGATGCAGATGGAGGATGCAGGCACGGATGCAGGCAGAGCGGGCTAGCGGGTACCAGCAGGTGGCTGCAGCGGCTCAGCAATGGGCTGCTCCTGCTGGGGAAAGCCACCGCGCAGACCCAGAGAGCTGCTTTTCATGGGGATCTTCAAAAGTAAGTGCCTTTTTTAAGGAGATGGGCAGGGAAGTGTCTTTGCTTGAGACTCACTGACAGACCTGATATGTCTACTTCCCTGCTTAAAACAAAAATTTGTTTTTCTTTTTTTCCCTTGCAAGGAGGAGGTGAACAGGAGGAGGAAGGGTTTCTACACCTAGGAGGCATATACCAGAGGCAGGTCTTAACTTGATTCTGTGTCTTGACTTATGCCTCTGAAATCTGCCTTGGTCTGGTTGAGACATCTGAACATTATTTAAACCTTATTATTCTTGTCTTTTTCTCTACGCAGAGCAGAGGGGAAGCAGATCCGGCCCCCTTCACGTTTGCAAGCCCAACCTCTGTCCCAGCAAGGCTGCTTGCTGCTCCCTCCCACTGCTGGATTTTTAAGCCTTGCTCAGCTGGGAAGTGAGGGACATGCGGAGGAGGAGCAGGGATGCTCCAGAGCTGGGGATCCAGTCTAGGGGCGAAAGCAGAAGGTTTCTCTCTAGAAGCGCACCCATTAGTCAGGAGAAGCTTATTTTAAAGTCTATGAGCTCTCCTGTAATCCAAAGAGCGCAGGAGTGTTTCCATGCAGGTGGCAATGCGTCACTGGTGTTGGCACGCGGGTGCTCATCTCACTGAAACAGTTGTTTGCAAATAAAACCGTGGCCGTTCGGAGATAAGCAAGGGTCAACATTTGTTCCTCCGTCTCGAGCGGTGTGCCATAATACTGCTTTTGACTCAAACCTCTGCTGCTGCACTGAGAAACATAACGGAGTTTGCCAGATAAAGGATTTTGTAAGGTTTGTGAAGTGTTTTTTGTTTTGGTTTGGTTTTTTTTCCCTTTCTTGGCTAAGACTCAAGAATTTTCTGAGTAACTTTTCAGAGAATCTGCTTCAGCAGCTCGACAACAATATGCTCTGTTTGCTTTTTATAACATAAATAAATCTGAAGATCTGCCAAGGAGGAAGAGAGAGTGGGGGGAGAAGAAGGGAAAGGCAGTGAAAAGCGAAGTGCTGGCATGAGGAATGCCTCTGGGCAGGAGCGCCAGGATTAAAAAATACGAGCGTACGAGCAGAGGAGCCTGCGAAGCGCCGCAGCGACAGGCAAGTCCGTCTGGGGGAAGCTGAACGGCGGGTGTTTTACGGGCACGTTACGAGCTACGGACTCGGGATACTTTTCAAACCTTCCCATTAAGGTAAGTTGTCTTTTTTTTTTTTTTTTTGATTAAAGAATTATTTAAAAGGGATGAAAACATCTTGATAATTAATAACTCTGTAAATAATTTTGTGTGAGAATATGAGTGCGTAGGTAGGTCACCTGGAGCCTTTCATTCTAAAAGGCTCAGTTAAACTTTTGATAAAGGTTATTGACTGTTTAAAGTCTTTTTAGCCTTAGTTTGATATGAAATAGTGCATAAATAGGCTTCAGTTTATGACAGAGCATATATTTCTGCATCTTTGCTTTAAGAGGATGTGGTAAAGTTCAGCTTAGTTGCAGTATTTTAAGCAATCCAGTATATTTGAGTGTATTTTTTCCTACATGCCGAGCAAACTAAGCACAGAATTTTTAAAAAGCTACGTCCATCTTATACTTCTAAAAATTCCCACTGAAATACTTAGACGCAAGAAGTCAGTTTTGCCAAGTTTTCCAGTGAGTGTTTGACCTTTGACGGTGCTTTGGGGCAGGGCAGGGAGGTCCGGGGGGTCCGGAAGCTTCAGCTTCCCTTCCTGCACAGGGTTTCTGGGTGCGAAGCTGAAACTCCAGCTGTGCGTCAGCATGTCAAGATAGCATTATTCTGCATGAATATCGAAATAAAAGAAAGGCTAGAAATCTACCTTACTTGCCACGGAAATCCTAGTTTAAGTGTGGAAATGCATTGTGGTGGTATACTCAACTTACAGCCTACTTCTGCTAGGTGACAGAGTGACTAAGAACTTAACTTCGCAATTTCCTCACGGAAGGTGTCTCCAGAGGGACAGGAATAAGAAACTTTACTGTAAACGCTTTGGCTTGTGATGCATTTCCTTGCCCGAGAAACCCATGTGTGTGTTCTTGGTCTTTTTTCTCTCTCCTTTGCACCCTCCATTTGTGATAAAATGCAGCTATTGGTAGGGTTAGAGGTAGAGTGGAGAATAATAAGGGAGAGGAAAAACATTTATGTAAGTATTTGGAAGAAGATAAACCCCAACATGCCAGTCAGCACCACAAGGCGATGTTTTCCCAAAGGGAATAGGAGAACATGCATCTTCCTTTGATATGCTACGAAGGTTTAAAAGGGTTGGGTATACAAATACTCCGATATTTCTACCTGAGAGTTTAATTACAAAAGATCAGGAAACCATTTTGCTTGAAAGTGTTTTTTAGCTACATATATGATAGAAGAGTAGTTTGGCTATAAACATAGACCTTTTGCGTTTGGGTATTAAGTCCTTTTACTCTGCTAAATTACTCATGATTATTTTACTAACAGCTCACATGAGCATATCTCATCTGCAAAAGTGATTCAAACAACCCTCTTTATGCCTAGTTTTTTAAGCTTCCAGTACCACCATTAATGATTATCCAGGCAACAAATTATTGTTTTGCTTTGGCCCGAAATGTTTAAGGATGATGCCAAGTCTTTTGGAGTAATACACCAAGGCACGTTTGTGGCTGTTGGTTTCTCTCTCTCTCCTCCCACGAATATCCCTGACTGCAACAGTTCTCTGAGTGTGTGTCCAAGGGTTTGTTCTTTCATAACTCCAAGCTGCCTTCAGTTGAAAACCGATTTCAGGATGAGCTCAGCCTGTACCACATCCAGGAGTTGCTCAACACTTCTTGGTGTGAAGCCTATAGCAGATTAGAATTACACACAAAAAGATTTTGGTGATTTTAAATGACAAAGTTGTCATTTCTTGGACATTAAGGCCTCCCAAGCCAATGGATCATGCAGTCTGGTCTTCCTGTTACGTTTCATAAATACCTCCTCCCAATTTGAAGATTTGAGTTGGAGTAGATAGTTCAGCTCTCCAAAATAAATAGCGTATCATGGGCAGAAAGCAGGAGTGGTATCAATCCCTGTGCAAGAGCAGACCACTCTGTGGGGTCTTTGCACTGCGTTTGAGGAGGCGAAGTACAGCTCATGCTGCAGGCATGCCGCAGTGGGAAATACACCAGCTAAGCAACCAGACATCATATCCCTGATGCATCCGAAGAAGGCAAAAAGGTCCTTGGAAGCCAACTTAGGAATAGTTCCTACCCCCTTAATGCAGAAACCTCAAAACGTGAAATTTTGGTTATAATCATTAATGCTGAGCTGCAAGGATTAGGAGTATGCTGAGGACAATGCAAGCCTTTCCGGGTGCAGCGGTCCCTTGCTGCTGAAAGCTGTGCTGTGGGGCTGGCCTTGTGCTCGACGCACGGGGCTGGGGCATCGATCCATGTGGCGCGGTCTAAGTTGCTTCAGTTCTCTCTCTTGCCATAAAATGTTTTTTAAAAAGAATACTATGCACTGACATAATTGCAAAGGTTGTGCAAATAAAACAGTCACTGCTGTTCTTTTTTTTTGTTGTATTTGAAAGTAATAAAAAAAAATTGTAGGTTCAGAGATGAAGAGACTTCAGAGAAATATGAGCATATTCCAGCAAACAAAAATTCTCTTGTGGAAGAATGTGCTTATCAAATGGAGGATGAAAATGCAGAGCTTTCAGGTAAGTTAAAAAATTGAAAACAAAACAGTGGAAAGCTAAACACTGAAGAGCATCCATTCCCTGCCTTTCTCTAAACCCCAATTTCTTTCTGCAAAGTTAAAAAACCCAGCTGGTAATGAAGACTTTGTGAGACTTTGCTTTTATAAGAAATTGTATTTATGTCATTTATGTAATGTATGAAAGCACCAATGGGCTCTTTGGGCAGGGTAATTCACTGAAGTGATGTACACAGTGCAAAGACATTCTTAGAAGACACCTCTAAGAAGCTGGGGTGACCCAGTGCTTCTTGTTTATGTCTTAATTCCACAGAGAGTGTGTTCTCTTATATTGTTATGTTATTAAATTCCCTTCCCCATTTTTCCCCTTACCTAGGAGTGGATCCTGTCTCTGTTCTTTCTGCCTCTGATAGTCATAGTAGGTTTGTTCACAATGAAAAGCCGCCATCCAGAAGTGCCTTACACTTATCTTGGGCAACTTGATGATCCTGTCTATGATGCTACTGGGGTTACTGTTGCTTATACGCCCGTAACAGTGACCACAAGGCAGATAATGAATAAGGTGGCCTTGGACTCCATAATGATAGGTAGGTTTTCTCTTTTAAATATTTAGATTTGTCATTATTTAACCTATTGTACCTGTGTTGTGTTTTCATGGGTTTAAGTATCTTCAGTCAATAGAGAAAATTCATACCAAATCTCCCATTTTCCCAAATATTTCTTCTAGTATTTAGTAGTATTTAAATGACTAGTGAGCTCAGCTTATGCTTCTGAGAAAAGCAGCTCTGCCTTACAAGATATTCACTATATAGAATAATACTATTAAGACACATTGGTTCATTATTTTGAGGAATCCTTCTTCTCAACTGGTTAAGTGTGAATTATCTAAAGGTACTGCAAATGTCCTTCATCGGGTGAGAAGAACTGTAAAGGGGGAGTTGCAAAGCTGACAAAAGCAGAATATATACCCAGTGCCCATGCTCACTTTTTCAGACCTGCTGAAACTTATTGCAATGTATTTCTTATAAACCACAGGTATAAAATTAGAGGCAGTGGAAAATGAGAGAGCCCTGGAGGAAGCATGGATTTCAAATAACAAAATTATAGGGGTTGTATTTAAAGACAACTTCTCCTATCACCTCAGGTTTCCTACTGGGAATGTGATTATTCCAAATGAGAACTTTGGATTCATAGGTAATTCAAAACATATATTTATGAGCATATGATTGCCTGGCATGGACAGGCATAGCTTTGTTGGAGTAATTCATATATATCAACCTTTCATCCTTGCAGATACCTGTTATAATTTCTCAGAACAATACTGTCACAGCCCGAGGTATTGGTACAAAGGTTTCCTGTCCCTGCAGTCCAGTATCAACGCTGCTATTATAGAGGTAAATCAAATTTATGAACTGAAGTGGGTTTCCTTTTACTTTCTACTTGGTCTAGAAAAGACAAATTGCTCTATGACAATAGCAAGGGATAGGCGTGTCAGAAAATTCTGCGGAAGAACAAATATCTGAAATCATTCGGATGCCTGAGAGACTTTTGGAATATTATTGGCAGTGGCAGCAGGAACTTGGATGGAATCAGAAGTTCCTCCACCTCGAGGTTCCCTGCAAAAAATAACATGCTTTCAATTTTGCTTTGAAGATTTGTGTTTACTGTTGTTTCTCTTCAAAATTACAATTGCTCTTAAAGGCTGTGAACCGAATGCAATACTACTATTTGATGTAGAGAATATGCCAGATTCCAAGGAAAAGGCAGTTCCTGCTGGAAACTGGGTCCTTATCCAGCTGGGGTGGTATGAATGCCTGCTGGATGATTTTCTTTTAGAGTAGGCCTGTCTGTCATTTCTTGCCCTTTCTTTCCAAATTCTACCTCAAAAATGTGTCTGGGTAGGGGTCATTCTGTCTAGCTATGCAGCCATCTAGACTGTTTTCATACCCATGGAGAGAAACAGGATCTTGGGCAGTGTGAGTCATTTGTGCGTTTGGATATTTACCTCGGGATGAGATGAAGGATTTATTTCTCTCAACAGACTACAAGGGAGTCTGACTGAGGAGCAGACAGCTGAGCGAGTCGGGCGAGCACTTCCCACAGGGCTTATTGCTGTACTTGTTTATGCTTTATATAGACCTGCGTTAAAAATAATTCCGGGGCTGATGAATCAGAAGGTTCATTATAAAACTGCACCTCACTATATGAAAGATTTCTACCTTGAATTCCTTTAGGGGGTGGTAAATCATTCCGTCTGGGAAGAAATGAAATCAATTGCTGGTGTTCGTATGAGATCCCGGAGCGTCATCTCCTCAATTACGTTGGAGTACAGTTATTTCATGATTACTATAGTGATGTGTTTCTCTTCATTCATGCATTTTTTATCAATGAATATTGTAAGAGAAAAGAAGAAGCTCAAAGTGCTGATGAAGATGATGGGATTACAAGATATTGCATTTTGGTGAGTTCCTCAATAGTAAAACTAAGTAATATAACTAAAGTACCTATTTACCAAAAATCAATGTACCCTTGGGTACTTGCACAATGAGTTCACAAGTTCAATGAGTTTGTAAGTTCACTCCAGTGCTAAGGACAAACCATAAGGGTTGAGCTGGGGAGTGGGGGGTTTCTTCCTCTTTGGGCATTTTCACCTAAAGTCAGTCGTGCTGTCTACTCTATGTAGAATGTGAATGAGTTCATCCTGGGAAATACTTAATATTATAATTTTAAATGGTTCTCCCATGCAGATGAAGCTCGAACAACAATTTTTAATTAAAATTATAATACCATCTTTCCATCTTCAGGCTCTCCTGGAGTTTGCTGTATGCTGTCTATGTGTTGGTCATGTCCTGCCTGCTGACAGCCGTCACTGTGCAGGATGCTTTCTACCTTAGCAGCTTCCCTGCAATCGTACTGCTGTTTTTCCTGTATGGCCTAGCATGTGTAAGTTGGGGTTTTAAAGCCAAATTTTCTCACCATGTAATTTATTGATATTTTGATTAGCCTAAACATTACTCCAGAGCCACTTGCACGGTCGCTCAGAATTATATTTTTTCCTGGTCGTGCCAATAAAAATAGATGAGTGGATTCTCTGACTCAGTTGTATTGCATAATTGGCAGTGATTTGAATTACAGCCTGAAGATCTGGCAGGCAGTAGACTGGCTACAAACAAAACCTCAAATCTACCCACTGAGAACTATTCTGGTGTATTTTTATTACACGGACTCAGCTCACCAGAGATCTGTTTGCCTGGCAAGTAGAAATGCTACTAGTTAAGGATATTTACGCTCCTTCGGTTGTTGAAATGGCCCTGTATGTACGTGCTGATATGCCTTAGAGGCACTTCAGAAGGAGAACAGCCCCTTCAGCACAGTGATTCTGGTGCACACCCTTGGCACACACCTGCCATGTCCCATGTCTCAGGTTGGGGATGGTAGCGTTGGAACTGCATCTTACCAATGAAAAATTCCCATTTCTTACAGATCCACTTTGTTTTCCTGCTCTGCTCCCTCTTAAGGAGTTCTAAGATTGTCAGCTCCATCGGGTTCCTCTTCACCTTTGTCTTTGGATGTTTAAGCCTCGCAGTGCTGGTAGAAAATATTTCCGAACCTGTGAAGTGGTTTCTCAGTCTCTTTTGTCCTTTTGCATTTAATGCTGGAATCGCAAAGGTATGGTGCGTTATCTCCCTAATTGAGCTTTCTCAATAGCTGGGTCCTCTTGGGGTGAAGGCAGAGTGCATTTTATCACAGGTAATGGCAATAAAAGACCCTACTGTGCTTCAGTGGTGGAGAAAGACATAGGAAGTCATAGCCCTCATTTCAAAAGATCTTCAGCGGGTAGTTTTCATTTATTTCCACGTGCTGCTTAGAAATCTCAGTGTGAGCTGACCTGCAGTTGGGCAGCAAAGAGGGGCTCCAACCTCTCAGCCGCATTCCCTAATTTAAGTAGTTGATGAACAGAAAGGAAGTCGTGGTCCATGTCACACACAACGTGAACGAGAGAGAGCTCATGGCCACGGCTCAAGAGCACCATTATCTGCTGGGGTTGATCCCTGGGCCAGACCGGAGTTGACTCGGAGATGCCAGCTCTTTGCTGCTCGGTCATTGCCTTTCTCTGCCCCTGCTGCAGCGATTCTCCTCCTGGCAACAGCAACTCTGTGCAGACACGGTTCGTGTTTTCTGCCATGGCTCTCCCTCTTCCATCCCCTCTTGGGGTAATTCTGCTCTGTTTCTCAATCTTCCACCAGTCGCATCTCGACAGCTCCAAATGCCGCGTTCTGGCTCCAGTCAGAGCCAGTTATTTAATCTTTTGATTTCCTGTCAGAGAGGAGAATTGTGCACCACCAGAAGATGCACTGAGTTTACTGCAAATTTGCCATACGATTTAATCAGTCATTGTGTAAAATTATAACGTCTTTGTATTAGATGCCACACACCATCGCAATTCTGTAAGTGTGCCAATATTGTATTTCTTATATCCAATATCATATTTCTATAAAATTCTGATCTGGATTATTCTGGAAAATTCTGAATGGAAACATAGGATCTCTAACTGGAGTAAATCTGTTTATTTTTCTCACTAGAAATAAAAAAAAAGGGGGGGGGGCCAGTGCTGCACTTCTGAAAGATTTCTGGGTTAACAAGTCCATTGCATCTATAGTTTGATGATAAGCTCATGGTTTTCCAGCCTGAAAACTCTTCTACTTTGTCCTTTATTTCAGGTTTTCCATTTAGAAAAATATGGAATAGGTTTCTATTTTTCTAACCTTATGGAGGAGTCATACTTTTTATTTTCAACTTACATTATGCTGATCTTTGACTCTGTCTTGTATCTGCTGTTAGCTATCTACTTTGATAAAGTTCTGCCTGGTAAGTATGATGTATACTTACAACTATAGTTTTTTCTTGTATACTTTTGATTTATGTTGATTGTGTGTAATAGCTCTTCAGGGAAATGAGAGGATGCTCCACTGTTTGTGTCAGCTAGTATAGGCTTTGGTTTCTAAAAAAAACATATTATATTGCTGAGTGACTTTCCTACTCCTGGCCTAGACTGGTAATTCCTATATCAAAGGCGGTGAAGTATTTAGTGGTTTTTTATTATTCTTATGTTGCTGTAGAATTATTTGTGAGAAAACAGTGTTGTAATGTACTGGACAGTATCTTAGTTCATTGAATGAAAGACAGTTCATTAAAAATAGTCCTGAACCTGCCCTTCTTGGCCCAGATCCCAAGCACACTAATGAAAATTCCCCAAACTCTCTTTTTAGCAATACGAAGTAACAATTTTGAGGCAGCCAAGTATTTTTCAGACCCTCCTGAGTGTTTGATCCAGAACAGTGCTTTGACTGTGTTTTTGATTGATCGCAGGTCATTTTCTTCGCTTTCCTATTAGGCAAATACGGCATCCCCGATCCCCCTTGTTTCTGCCTGAAGTCCTCGTACTGGGTGAAGAGCAGGAGAGGCTCCACCAGAGAGAGGCCCCAGGCTGAAGCGAGCCCCGAGGAGCTACTCGGTGATGATGTAGAGCCGGTGCCCCCCGAATTCACGGGGAAGGAGGCCATCAGGTCGAGAGAGGAGTTGCTATTCACGCTGTTTTAGTTCGGTAGCTCAGGTCCGGTGCTCCCACTAACACCACCCCTGCTTCTGCCACCAGTTCTGTTTTGCTTTATCTGGGCAGTTTTCACATTAATGACACTTCTGCAAAGCATTTCATGGAGAAAAATTAGAGTTAAAATGCAGATGAGATAAATAGGTAACTCAGGCCAGTCACGAGTGGTGAAATTCAGATAAACCCTTCACTTGGGTTTTTTTTGCTGTGGACTTTGTTAAAGGTTCATTAGTGACAACAGGGAGAAGCCGGAGGGCAGCGAAAGGGCAGTCTGTTGCAATGGGCTCAACCTTGTCCGTGAAAGGCTTGATGCTCCGTTATTGCATGCCACATATTGATATTCCCCTTTGTGTACACACTTGTGTTTGTGCAAAATCCTACTGAGTCTCGATGTCTATTTAAAATGACAGGAATGACACAAAAAGACATAAGACACTGGGAATTAGGATGCATAAGAATGTGTGAAGGGCTACCAGGGAAATGTAGTAATGGAAATCCTGAAATAATATTCTTCTTACCTTCCTTTTAGACTCAACAATATTAAAAAAGTTTATAAACAGAAAGACAAGAGTACAGAAGCCTTAAGAGGTATGAAAGCTGTGATATTGATTCCTGTTAAAGATGAAGAAAAATAGTTGTGCAAACATTTCAGTCAAAGTAAAACAGCAATAATTGTATAGCTTGAAATTTTATTTAAAATATTAGTTGATGCAATTGATATTTTGTTTTTCAGTTGTTGTACTTCTGTCTTCTCTGCTAAATCCAGAGCAACTTCTTATGAATTTAGCTCTAGATTTGCAAAACTCTATCCCTCAGTTTGCTTAATGCACTTCTGACAGATCATTTCTACTTAGTTTTTATATTTCTTGACTTGTCTTGCTGGTGCCTGTGACAATGAGCAGAAGCAAGTAAAAGCTCATTTTTTCCCAAACTTAATGTTTTTATTCTAGGTTTATTTTTAAATATTTATGAGGGCCAGATCACTGCCTTACTTGGTCACAGTGGGGCTGGAAAGACGACGCTGTTAAATGTGCTCAGCGGACTTACCTTGCCTTCTGAAGGTAGGATGTCAAGAGGTGAAATGGTGGAGGGGTGGCTTGATTTAAAAGCTGTGTGGATAAAGAAAAGTTCTTTCCACCTCATTGTGTTTTTTCCTGTAAACAGGTTCTGCAACCATATACGACTTCAAGCTATCTGAAATGGGAGACAGGGAAGAAATTAGAGAGATGGTTGGCATCTGCCCACAATTCAACGTCCAGTTTGAAGTTTTAACAGTGAAAGAAAATTTATGGACTTTTGCTGAAATCAAGGGCATCAGGTCCAAAGAGGTAGAGCGTGAGGTGAGTGCGCATGTTCCCCTGAAAAGCATCATTGCACAGTGCTCTGATGAAAATGTTAGACTGTAGGCAAATCCCACATTTCAGCAAAGGTTTGTTTTGCATTGGGAAATATGAAAGGTCTAGCTGACAGTTTCTTCCAAAAACAAAAGCAAGTATCCAGCTTTAACCAGAATGCAAGCTGGGGTGGGCAAGTTTGGTGGCTCGGTGCAACCAAGGTGATGGCTCTGCTCATCCCAAGGAGATGAGGGGGATGTACTAGGCCCTGCTGCAGCCGTTCTTGCCAACAGCGGGGTCAGTGTGTGTAGGAGCTCACCCTCAGTGAGCGCACACAGAAATTTCACCTTCAGGTGCAATCAGATCTCCTTCATGGCTAAAAAAGGACCAAAAGAATACTGGTGCTTGAAATGGACTTTCTTGTACTTTTCTAGGTGCAAAACATTTTGGAATTGCTGGATATCAGCAACATTCAAGACACTCAAGCTGAGAAACTGAGTGGTGGACAAAAACGAAAGTTATCCGTTGGAATAGCCATGCTTGGAAATCCCCAGGTAAAGCAGCAGATGCAGCTGTGTAATATTTGGAAGGCTGGGTCCAACCTAACTGAAATGTTATGCACATACTTAACTACAAGCTCACCCGTGATTTCAGTATCTTTTAAAGTTCTTATGATTATACTTCAAAGATGGTAAATTCATAAACCTGATTTTGCTGGCCTAGTTTTAATACAGATACTTCCCTGGTCACTGTACAGGTCCCAGAATTGTTGCCTTTGCATAAAAGATGGCCTTTCTTGACTCCAGGACCTGAGGTTTTCAGGAGAATACCAAAAACCACAAGACATGCAATAACTCCTGGCCAGGAAGAATGTCTGATTTCAAATGGCAATTTCTTCCTTTTGTAGGTTTTGTTACTGGATGAGCCGACGGCTGGGTTGGATCCCCTTTCCAGGTATCAGGTGTGGAGCCTCCTCAAGGAGCACAGAAGCAGGCGAGTGATTCTGTTCAGCACCCAGTTCATGGATGAGGCTGATATCCTCGCAGGTAAGCACGGGCTCATTCAGGAGCTTCTCTTCAGAGTAAGCCTTGAGCACGAAGTCCTTCCCCAGGCCAAACTACCTGGGAATGAAATCCTGGTCCTGTTAAATGCATGACAATGTTTCTGCTGGCACTGATAGCACTAGGCAGTTGCTATCTTTGCCTTTAACAGAAACTCCAGGTCAACAAGGACAGCAAGACTTAGCCTTGCTAGGGGAATAAAAAACTCTCCTTAGCAATGCAGGGCATTTGTTCTGCTTCCCTGGCGATACCCGTTATACCCAAGTTCATTGTAAATCTGTTCTCCTCTAATCATGTTGTGTGAATTAACCTCTCTAGGATATTTGCTATTTTCCTGTGTGTATCCCTGGTAAGATTCTCAGTTCACATGACTGAGCTCCGGCAGACGTGTGCTCGAGCTGGAATTGAGTTTGAGGATAGCATGCCAGGGAGATGGATGTTTCTGTGTTTACTGCACCATCCATTCCATGGGTGGCAGAAGCCAAAAAGGCCATGGTAGTGGGCTGGGGGAAAGGGAACTGGCCCCAGAAAAGTGCAGAACATATTGATCTTCTCAAATGAGGCTCAGTTGCAAAAGTGTTTTGAATCCCTGCTCTACAGTATAAACTTCTTGGCTTTTTGTTTCTTTAGATCGCAAGGCTTTTATCTCACATGGGAGGCTAAAGTGTGTTGGCTCTTCTCTGTTCTTGAAGAAAAAATGGGGGATTGGCTATCATTTAAGGTAACTACACAAGTCCTAGCAACCAGTAGCATTATTTTACTCTAGAGTAAGGGATGAAGGAAGTATGCTGAGCTTTTGATTTAATACATCCTAGCAAATACAGTGTTTTTGTTCAAAAGTAACCATCTACTTTTTAAAATTGAACAGGATCCATGTCAGTGAGTCTTGTGACTTAGAGAATGTGACAGCTCTGGTTAAACGGCACATCCCAAACACCATATTCTCAGGACACAGTCAATATGAGCTGAGATATAAACTGCCTTTGGAAAATGTGAATAAATTCCCAGGTAATGTATACTAAAATAATTGAGCATTGCCATGAAAAAAGGTAATTAGAAATGTAGAAAGAGAGAAATGGGGAAGGAGAAGTTCTATGAAAGTCAAGTAAGGACTTTTTATAGTTGTTCCATTTTATTCCCCCCCGGCCCCTCCCACAATTTTAACTTCCAAACATTTAAGATCAAAATATACAACGCTTGTCTTCTGTTTGTAATGGTGAACCTTGATGAGGAAACTCAGTAGCCTCAGAGCTTAGTGTATGGTTGTTATTTGAAGATTGATTTTATTTCTTTCAGCTCAGCAAAGAGCCAGAATGTGTATGCAACCTTTCCCATGCAGCCTGTATTGCTCTGTGCTTGCTGCTGCACGTGGGAAGACCTTCACTCTCCGTAACTCATGATGCACGGCTGCATTCACGCTGAAAGTCCCTTAGCCCCATTGCATCAGAGGACACATAGTCTGAAACTCTGTTGCTAAATGGAAAAAATCTTCAAAGAATTATGAATATGGCAGTTTCCTCCTAACCCTTTGCATTCTGTCAGTTCATTGCTTTATCATTTTCCCTATGACCAGGAGATGGTTCAGTCAGATCAACTTCAGATGCACCAGAGTCTGCTCCAGAGATCTGTGCTTGTGTTTGAATACCTTGAAGGCACTTACATTATTTCTGTCATGCAGATCTGTTCAGCGGTCTCGACAGTTGCTCTGACCAGGGAGTTATCAATTATGGAGTTAACATGACAAGCCTCGAGGATGTCTTCCTGAAACTGGAGGAAGAAACCACAGTTCATCAAGAAGGTACGATCACGGCTCCGAAATAAACACTTCTCAGATAAAGAGAAAGGCTACTTTACAGTAACATTTGCCATGCCACAAATAGTTCGCTGTTTAGGGCACTCTTATTTTTTCACACATTACAATGTAAAAGCTGATCTCAACTGTAACTGTGCACGTTGAAAACTCTCTGCAGATAACCATGTCTTTGGCGAGGAGTGGGCAGAGGCAGGAACAAGGTCCCCAGATGAGCTGGAGCAGGGTGCCCTGCTGCTCTCGGATATCGTAGAGGCAACTGTGAGTGACATGGCTCTCTGGAGGCAGCAGGTCTATGCCATGGCACGAGTTCATCTCTTAAAGCTTAAGGGTTCATTGAAAAACCTCGGGTCAATGTAAGTACCAAAGCGCTTCTCTTTTGCAGATCTGAAGTCTCAGAGCGTGATGTGAACAGCACAGTTGCTGCAGCGGGGCCAGTTTTCACACCCCATTTCAATGAACATTTGGAGTAACTGAAATCAGGTCATAGCTATGAATGATCTCGGTGATCTGCTTCACTCAGAGAACAAGAAAATTTCTTCCTTTCCAGTGCCAGTAATATAAAATCTCCCTCACACACAAACGCCTCTCCAATCATTGATTTTTCAGCCACGACTTGATTTTTAACAATTTTGAGACCTCGTTTAGTTTGTGCATTTTCTTTCCTATATGGAGTGATATGTGCAAGGGAAACCCCATTTTCTTTCTGAAGAAAAGACCCATTTAGGAACAGTTTTATTTTGGGTGGGGGAGAGGATTTTAAAATAAACTTGGGTATAAAAGGAGAGGAGGAAAAAATATTACTTTCAAACTTCCTCTATAGTGTTTTTTTTTTTAACTTCTCTCACCTTGTCAGTGCCTGAACTCATTTGGTCTCATTGGTCTTCAGTTTGGCATGCTATCATTTCCCGGCAGGGCACAAGAAACAGAGGGGAAATGCTGACTTATGAAAAACTTATGTCTTAGGCAAGTCTGAAGGGGACTCTAAAAATATGACTTGCTTAGATCTTGAGGCCCTCTTCCTGCTGAATTTTGAGTACTCTTGTGAATGAGGAAGGTTTTAGAACTTCTGAAAATAAAATTGCTAAAATATTTTTAACAGCAAAGGTGTTGGATAAGCTAAACGTAGTATATTATTTCCAATACAGAAATGCAGTCTGCAAAATGTCTGTTTTCAAAAGGTTTATTCATCTCTTTCTCATTGTAGTTTGCTGCTCTATGTGGTTTTTCTGCTTCCTGTGGTTTTGCAAATGGCCCTGATTGCTGCATGGCAGAGTGTAAGTGCCTGGGAGCTGTCATCTGCACAGTATTTTCTTCCACTTGGCAAGAAGGCTCACTCAGAGATTACCACCCTGCTCATCCTCAATAAAACAGGTGTGTGGAACAAATAGGCTGATTAGCATTATTTTCTGTTCTTGGGTTTTTTACTGTTGCAAGAAAAATAAGTGAAAGGGCAGATGGTTGTAGGAGAAAGAGAATACAAGAGGTGATGAAAGTTTCAATGAGAGAAGATCACAGAAATTGTCATTCTAAAGGGGTTGTGACTGAAGCCTCCATTTGCTTTAGCAGCTGATGAGATACTGACTTGAAAAGGGATATCCTAGCAAATAGGATTAAAGGGGACCCAAGATGTTCCCCAGTTAATTCCATGCCCCAGATCCAGACCTCTATCTAAACAATTTCTGTTTTTCTGAACTGTGGGATCCTGAAAGCAAGCACCATACTCCAGTAAAGGCCCACTAATGCTGGGTCAAATGAATGGTCCACTTCCAGTGTTTTACGTTTGACATTTCTATGTGTGTGTGTTATTCTATGTTATTTTGCTAGAGTATGATACTGTTACTTCATCAGACCATCAGAAAGGAAATGACATTTTGCAGTAGGTCAAGAAGAGCAGCAAAAAAATGACAATGCAAAATTTCAGTTGCTGAGACCAGAATCCATTCATTACACAGAAAGTGCAATGACCTACCTCATAGGTGCTGTCTGACTTCCATAGTCATTAGATTTTCTCTGTTTTCGTTTGGTTATCATGGATTCAAAAAAAGAAAAAGGCAGTCTCATTCAATATTTAATAGTTCAATATTATGACTCCTCCACTTTTGGCTTGCACGCTAGGATCAGGCATTGAAGACTTTATCCGCACTCTAGAGAGTCAAGATCTAACAGTGGAAATTATAAGTGCAGAAAATATCACAGAGGAGTTAAAACACAACGGGGCTATAACAGTGTCTCGAGAAGGTCAGGTAAGGATTTTTCTTCTCCTCCTCCCATTTCTTCCCAATAATTTAATAATTAAGCAAGATGCTACAATCAATTCTGTTGAACCTGTGTGATGGTCCTATTGAATAAGATATGGGTACAAAGATTTGAAAGTGTTTTAACCAGTAGACTACATGCTAGAGGAGGCCTCATCTCTCCAGTCCTCCACCTCAAACCTTACTATTTTTGTAATACAGTTAGACAGACTTTTAGTACCTGGTAATTTGTTTTTTTAGCAGCCGAGGTATAGGCAAAATTCATTCAGCTCTGGATTCCCCTGGCATGTTCGTTTCTACTGCTTCCCTGCAGTAAAAAAAAAAAAAAAAAAGCTTTGGGTTTTCATCTTGTTTTCTTGCTCTTTGAAGAACTACAGGTTTAGTGTATTATGCCACATGGAGGCCATCAACTGTTTTCCAGTGCTCGTGAACATCATTAGCAATGCTCTGCTGAGAACTTTCAATTCCACTGCGCGTATTAGGATTTGGAGTCATCCATTCTTCTCTGTAAGTGTCAGAGTCTGATAGCCAGAATGTGTCAAACAACTGTTCTTAAAATTACTTAAGGTTTCAATAAGAGGAAGCCATGTGAGGTTGTTTATACAAAATGATCTACCTTCATCAGCGGTGGCTATGGAACAAGCACTGTTGATTTCAGGAGTGATCCTAAGGATAAACTTAACAATTGTCCATGCACAACTACACAGCTTCTGCCTGTGCTCTCAAATAGCTGGATGCAAACCAGCTCTGGACCAGAAGCTGCATAATAGCATCTTTGATAGGACGTGACCAATCCATCATGGACAGCTGTGAGTTCAAGTCCATCAATAAAGGCTGTGTAGACTAACCTTTAGTTGTAAAATGAGATAATTCCCCATAACCTTCTATCTTGACAGTTCCTTACTACTTTCATGGGCCTCCTCCTTTCCCGACAGAAATCTCCCAGCACCAGCACCACATCTGATTTTGGGCAGTCCCTGGGACTAGCAGCAGCTTCTCTGGAGGGGAGAGGGAAGTGAGCAAGAACATCTGGGGAATGCTAATTTTTTCCTTGTGGGTCTTGAGGGCTGCCAAGCAGAGAGGGAGGCTGCGAGGTTTCTCCAGGGCTGAGAAGGAGGTCCTTTATTCTCTGTGTCACGTTCATCAAGCTGTGGCCCAATTGATCCGTAGGTGTAGTTTATCACAATCTGGAATGGGAGTGGGACCTACACTACCCATCTCTCCTCACAGGTGGCAAGCCCTTTGTAGGGCTATGTTTAGTCTTTTAAGGGGAAAACCTCTCTCCCCCCAGTATTTGACATCAAATCCCATTTTGTGTTAGTACTGTATTTTAAATCATGAAAATGCAGTAAGATTAACTGTGGTATCTATCTGTTATGATGTGTCTGTTTTCTACAAATGGTTTGTTCTTCTATTTTCAGATAGATGCACAATTCTGGGATTACTTTGTTTCTTTTTACCTCGTTTATATGCTGGTTCTGTTCCCTGGTTTTCCTCCTCACTTTGCAATGGGCTACTTGCAGGATTACAAGGTAATCCTTGAAATGGAGCAGGTCTTGGGTGGGAAGAAGGGATTGCAACTGTATTGTCACTAGGCCATTTGAATGTGGCATGCTGTTTGAGGTATTTTTCTTTAGATGGACATAAGCGGCTTTGCATTCAGCAGAGGCTGAGGTTGGAGAGAAGTGGACTGGTGAGCTGGTCCTGGGGAGGCATTAGTGTTTCAGGGCCAGGCTGCCTGGACAACAAGGCATCTTGTTTGAGGTCAAGGACATGGCGCTGTCACTGTGCTCTATCACAAGTGGAGAAACACAACCAGTAGATGAATAATACTGTGGTGGTGACAGGAAAAAAACAATCCTGGTTTATATTGTTCCCAATACAACAACAACTCCCATGGAGTTGTTCCCAAGGGTGTAACTGGTCAACCAGGGGCCTGCAATAAGCTGCCCTTTTCTGTGTGCATCCATAGACAGGAGCTCGCTCCCAGCTACGGGTTTCAGGGCTCTTGCCCTCAGCGTACTGGTGTGGCCAGGCACTGGTGGACATCCCTCTGAGCTGGCTCCTTCTCTTCTCAATGTTTGGGCTTCAGTTCGCAATGAGTAACAAGATTTCTGGGAGCGTCGGCAGCCTCTTTTTGCTGGTAAATACAATTCTGGTGGTCACTGATTCACTATGGAGTGAAAGGACTGTAGTCCTTTATACTCAGCAGTAATTGCATTAATTTCTGAATGCTCTGATCTTAATGTATGTATATTTAAACCGAACCACATTGATGTGCATGGGTTTCTGGTTCTTTACACCATTCCATCTTCTCTAATAAAAGCTCTTCCTTTATAGGTTATGGCTACTTTTGGCTATGGAATGTCTATTGTTCTCTTCATCTATTTAATCTCCTTCCTGTTTCGCAAAGGATGGAACTGTGATTTTTGGTCTTTTATCCTGATAGTGGTAAGTATATGGCTAGATAATGTAGTATAGGGTTTACAAAAATATATTTTGAGCTCTTGAGGATGAATTAGAAGTCAAAATACCAAATGTATATCCAGGACATAGATAAAGACATGTATTTTATAGCAGGCAATCCTATAACAAACTGGTCTCGCCTTTTCCTGTTCAGTGTCAGTCCCTCTACTTTCCCCCAGCCCTTTGCTTTCACCCCTCTGGAAAAGAGAAGTCATTTCACAGTTTAGATCATTCATTACAAATGCTGCAATTCTTTCTCTCCTGCCCAGTGTTTTGCTCATGGTGAAGTTTCAAAACCAAACCAATGGGGAATTTCTGTTGTTCTGGTCAATTATTTAACCAGCTTCAACCAGTTTGTAACCAGGGTGTAAGTGCCTATTTAAGGAGTCCACCTTGCATGGGAGGGTGATTAGCTGTGGAAGTAGGAACAAGGCAGCCAGTCCCAGGAAGAGCCATGAAGCGATCCACATAGTTCCCCCTCTTATGATTAACCTGCCATGAACAGGGGAAACCCTTGGACCCATACTGAGCTGGTGCAGGATTGGAAGTCAGTAAGGTTATTTATCGCTCTGTTCAATACCTCACGTCTGCATGACATAAGCTTTGAGATGCGAGTCCTCGGGTTAGAAACAGAAAGCCTAAGCCTGATATCAAAGAAGGTGGAATATTTGGTATAAACCAGGATTGGGAAAGAAGAGGAAGGGATCACGTACCTCATTCTCCTGCCCAAAGCAGGCCTGCATCTGGGGAGGAGTTTCTCCGGCAGATCCGAAGCAGCAGCCTTCACTCAGGCAGAGACTGCTGAGGAGCTCCTGAACCCTCAGTGTTTCTTGCCTCTGTGTTTGTTGCCCATTGTCAGCAACTCAACAGGGAACTAAAAATATTGATGCATGCAATTCTTAGCACCGGTGAAGAGCTGTAATACTTTCTGTCAACTAAGTTGCCTTCTTGTTTCATTTTTAGGTAGGTTTGGTTTCTTTTGTTATCGGCAGAGTCATGGATTACTCATTGGATCCTAGAACTTCACTCTATATCATGTCTCTCTTGTTCCCTCTGCACCCACTGCTGGGCTTCGTGATCAACTGCCAGGAGGTAAGCTATGGTGCTGAGCTACGAGATGCATTTGTACATAAAACAAAAGCATGTATTCTTGAGGACAAAATCTGATGGTAATTGCAAACTGTGTTTAGGAAGGGTCATTAGTTTTCTCTTACTGGTGGGACTTTTCGAGTCACCAGAGTGCATCATTAGATGGCCATTTCAGAACAGAAATAATTTCTCCAGCTGTTCACTGTTGCTAGGGGCTACTTCTCTTGCAGTTGAGCCATGACTATAGATTAGGTAAGCACTCTTAATTCTTTCCATACAAAGTCAAATATCTTGGCTTGAACAATCATAAGAGAAAATTTGAGCTTATATCTCTGACTTTGCATAGAAAGAGTGAGAATTAAGAATACTCACATGATGCTTTACTCCGTCTCAGCTGAGAGGTGGTACTGGAAAGGCAGCTATTAATTTAGCAAAATCCTCCAGCTACACACAAGACCATATCTTTCTGTGCTATAAATGACTTAAGAGTGTAAGTCCAAATAGGAGACTCTCTTCTTCTTTCTTGTTTCCCTCTGTCTCTTCTCCATTGGGACCCTAAAGGAGAGGAGAACAGATGTTTTCCTGTGATAGACCAGTATTCCTAAAAAGGAGAAGCTGATGCTTGTATTTAGCACCGTGATATTTTCTGGAATTTGTTCATCTGTGTTTTGAACATTTTGAGTAAATCAGAAGCTTTTGTATATTTCTGAAGTGTTTGCTGTTTGTACTTAACTGTTCTAACATTAGCCAGCATTATACTAAAGAATCACAGGTCTTCATTGTGTATTTTTTTTATTCTTACAGATTTTTGTAGAAGACCCTGAAATAACTGATGTGACTCCAAAGAATTCCGTACTAATAGCTGTCTTTGCAGTAAGAAAACATTTAAGATTACCTTTATTTAGGAATGTTCATTTCCTAAAAGATGCCAAATGTAAACACATGTACAATTCCCCCACGCTTAATGTGACAGAAGTTTCACGTTGGATCAGCGGCCGCACTGGGATGGAGCATCTCCTGACAGCTTCAGGATGGGCTCAGACCCAAATTGCAGCTCATCCATTCAGAGAGCACTAACTGCTGCCACGTCGTCACTTGTGAGGAAGGGAGGCAAAAAAACTGAGCTCATTTTACACGGAAGGAGGATCTTGGTGGATCAGGATGACAGATTACCCACCTATACAAAAATAATTTTGTTGTTTTGAAATGGGGAAGGGAAAGCAAAATAAGCCCAGGTCATGCCTTAATGCTGTCCTGTTATTTTCTGAATTGTGTTTCTCTTTTTACCAGTGATATTTTTTGCAATATTAATAAGTGTTAGCAGAGTTCACAGTCTTCAGGATTTACCTTGAGTCTAGATGTTAATGGACTTTATTTTCACATATTGTGTTTTTCCCCGCATACTTTATAACATTGCCACCATCTTTTCAGCTTCAGCCATAGTAGGGCGGAAGGCAAGGCTATTAATGTGGCAACCTCTTTTTTTCAGCCTTATATCCATTCTGTGGGTTTCATTTTTCTACTTCGATATTTGGAGATAAAATATGGAAGAGCAGTTCTGAGAAAGGACCCAATATTTAGGTTTGTATAAATACACATGCACCATAGGCACATGTGAGATATAAATTCCTACTGCACTGCTTTTCCTTGAAGACAACATTTTAATCAAAAATTGTTGCCTTTGTCCCTATTTTTTTTTAATACTGGTGATTTTTTTTATAACCAGAATAGCCCCTTAAATACTACAGTGTTATGATAATACTAAATGGCTTTCGAGCTTGTTAGTATCTCTACTTGGTGTTGCCTGCATTGTGTGGACATACCAACCTGCTGCTTTGCATAATACAGAAAGCCCTACAATAAATAATAGAAAGCACAAGAAACACTAAACCAGAGGGACATTCAGCCCTGGTCTATCCAAAATGCATTGGTGGGAACTAAGGTAAAGAATAAAATGCTAAGATGGACCTGTTGGATTTGCAGGATTTCCCCAAGAAAAGAGACCAGCCACCAGAACCCCGAGGAGCTAGAAGAAGAAGATGAAGATGTTAAAGCTGAAAGAACAGCAGTGAGAAATGCCATAGCATCTCCAAGTCAGGAGGAGGTAAAACTAAGTGTTATTCTTCTCTCTTTATTTTATATTAGTAAGAAGCCTGCTGGCAAAAATATATTAAGTTATTAGTAAGGCAAGTCAGTGCTCTGGCTGTATTAGTCTCACTGGGAAAATCAAACCCCCAAGTGGACTGTGTGGATCCCATCAGACTAGAGAAGAAAGCTTTTAAGAGGATGGTTAAGTGTCCTGCTGCACCTCATATTCTCAGAGAACTAGAAAATGAATCCAAAGATCTTTGGAAGAAGGATTTTTCCTTTTGTAAGGGAAAAATACTACTGAAGTCTTAATGGTATCCACTATATTACGCTATTCTTTCTTCTTTCTCCTCACTTTCAGAAATCAGTTGTTATTGTCAGCAATCTGTGTAAGGAATATAAAATAAAGCAAGCTGGTTCTGTTTTTAAGAAGAAGAAGAAGATGGCAACCAAAAATGTCTCCTTCTGTGTTAAAAAAGGTGAGAACTGGTACTGTTCTACTACGACTATTTTAAAGACCATGATCATATTTATAAAGTTAATTCTCTAGAGAGTCTCAGCTATTGAACGAGGACATAAAGGTCAAATCTACTTGCTTCGTGGTTAAGGCATGTCTGGTCTGTGGCTGATGCATTAGTGAACAGTGGGAATACCTCATATTTGTTACCTTTGACTCTACAGTATCTAAGCTTACATAAACCCCTTCTACACAAGTCACTTCTGCAGTGGCTTTTGAGTGACCTGGATCAGTGCTCAGATTCATATCACTGGATCAGCTATAAAGAGTTGAAAAGTAATTTAGGGACTCTCGGCATGGTCCTTATATTGCTTTTTATTTTTACAAGATCTTTGGTATTAGCATGCTCTTTTTTTATGGTGATTGCACCTGATATATTTATTGAATGGTAAGTCTTACTAAGAAATGGTGCATATTGATTTCAGGAGAAGTATTAGGACTTCTGGGGCCCAATGGAGCTGGTAAAAGCACAGCTATCAAAATGATTATTGGAGAGACGACACTGACTGCTGGGCAGGTAGGAGGCACCTGTAGGCTGGAGGAAAGGGACAGACTCGCAAGAGAAGTGCAAGTGCAAAGCTAAGCAATAGCTATATTATATTGCTAGGCTGAGCAAAAATTTTCAGTCCAAGCAATGTTAGGGATTGAGGTTTTAGCCGAATGCATTATGCTGTTAAAATTATTGATGTAAATTATTGTGAGTTACTTCTGACTTTGACAAGCAGTAATAGAATAGAACAACTAGAAGAAGCATAAGTTCATTCCACACATCATGGTCTTTAGCCCAAAAAGTAGAAATAAATCAGTGATGCATCTGCACATTTCCTGAATGGAGGTGATGGACTTGCAACTCTTCTATATACCTGTTTAAATCTTAAATGATGTTAAACAGCTAGAAATTGAACTAAATTCTAAATCAAAGCCTAACTTCTACAGTCAGTGGAGAGAAATAGGCATCTTTGGAGGCTGATTTACCCTGAGTAGCCTAACTAAATCTTGGAAGGGATCCATCTCCCCTAATTTACCTTGTTCGTATTTATGTAAATGAGGGTTGCAAAATCACTCTCTCGCCCTTTGGGTTTCCTTTCCTAAATCGTGCTGAAGCCCATAGTCTTTCTTTGAACCTTATACTTGTACGTGGGAAAGGCTATATGAGAGCAAAGCGAACAGCCTGGTTGTGCAGGTGCTGATGCTGAGGAGAGACGGAGCAAGCTCCCACCTTCAGGACCACATGCCGGCTTTCCTGGGTTACTGCCCTCAGGAGGACCCGCTCTGGCCGAACCTCACGGTGCAAGAGCACCTGGAGGCCTACGCTGCCGTGAAAGGGGTGAGGAAGGAGGATACAGCTGCCGCTGTCAACCGGTACGGAGGGAAGGTGGTTCCAGTTGTCAGTGAACGTTTTATTCCCCCAGTCCGAGGGCATGGGGAGGGAACTACAACGTCAGATTTCACTGGGGGGCCAGAAACAACATTTGAAAGAAACTCAAGAAATTATGCTGCCAAAATACCTTAGTGCTAAATGCCTTGAGTGAGTGAGTGAGTCAGGAAAATTTCCCATTCATCTATGCACATTTAGTAAGGATAAATTTACCTCTAAAATCCTCTTAAATATTTTACCTGTGAGAAGGATTTCTAAAACCTCTGACTTTATAGTTTGGCACTACAAGAAAGGTGCTTAAGTACTGCCTGCTCAACTAATGCAGGCAAGGTAGAATGACTTTATAATGATATTAATGCTAATGATTATTTTTAGAAAAGAGATTGTCACCTATTCAGTACACTTTGCTTCAAATATTCACTTATGTTATAATAACAAATTTTAAGATTTAATGAAAAGCAGAAACAAAGAGGCAGGAGGAGGAAAGTTCCTTTTTCTTACTGTTTTGGGAATTTCAGATGAGGAAGCTGAGTTGGGAATAATAAAAGTGTTCATATTTTTTTCTTTTCTTCCCTTTCCCCACAGAATAGTGAATGCTCTGGAGCTTCAGGAGCATTTAAAAAAATCAACCACAAAATTATCTGTTGGGATAACCAGAAAGGTGTGTTTTGTTTTTCCTGTAGTGAGCTCTGCAATGTTCATAGCATGAATGAAAAATCTCTTTGGTGTGAGCAGTGGACATACCTCCGCTCCAAGTTACCTGGGAGATTCTCATGTTCCCTCCCACGTGAGGATGGAGGGCTTTGACGTGTGTCCGTGCTGTGTCAGGTTGGAGACAATCATGTCCCTGTGTCAGGGGTTCTTCCATAGATCGTTTGCCAAATTACCTAATTTCTTTAAATTACAGTTGTTGTGAAAGGTAGAGTTACCTCAGGTTATGGAGATGTGGATGACAAGGTTGAGCTGCATGGTTTGGTGTCAAACTGGCACAGCTCCTGTGTCGGGAAATAAAGGAAACACAATTTGAAGGTGCTGTAAGTTAGTGTTTTCTGAGTTCACGTTTCCTGTAAATCAGAACCCTGGTTCTCGTAGATAGAGGGAGTTAAATGCTGCCCAGAGGTGCTTGCACACACAGAGTTCCAGGCAACATGGAAGATTTGGCTCAGAAATCTTTCCCTGTTGTAGGTGTGCTTTGCAGTGTGCATGCTGGGTAACCCCACGGTCCTGCTCCTGGACGAGGTGTCGACCGGCATGGACCCCAACGGGCAGCGTCGCATCTGGTGAGTAGTGCCTCGGGCACCACGCTGCTGGAAGCCAAGAGCAGGTGCCCAAAGATAGGTAGAGAGAGGTTCACCCAATCTGTGCTTAGTGCTACTGGCCACTTGCCAACAGTTTTGCTGGAAACTCTGCTTTCATGATTCTGGAAACTCCGCTTTCCTGATTCTCCCTAGCTTAAAGTCTGTGCAAAGAGAAGGAAAAACCCTCGTGTGAATTCAGCCCAGTAGCCAATTTAGTTTCATAACAGTTATACGTGGGTTTCAGAAGAATCCATGAAAGGGCTTGAGTCAAGATTAAAAACTTCTGTCATGTTTTTCAGAGTTGTCATGCGCACATCAGTCTGAAGTTGTTACATCTTTTTATACTTATTTTAGGAGAAGAAGCATTTAGAGCAGCAAAGGTATAATTAGAAGCATTTGATATACTTAGGAATTGTTGGCTTTTTTTGTCCCTCTGTGTCCTCAGGAAAATAATTCGTGCCGCACTGAAAAACAAGGAGCAAGGAGCAATTTTGACAACGCACTACATGGAGGAGGCGGAGGCGGTGTGCGACCGGGTGGCCATCATGGTGTCCGGGCAGCTACGGTGGGCTGCAGCGCAGGCCGGCATGCATGGCTGCTCACCCTTCGTGGCCAAGCTAGGAAGCACGTCTCTGCCCCTCTCTGGTCCATGGAGCAGCAGGGGTGCTCCTCTGGCCTCCCCAACTTGAGTCCATTACTGTGGACTTCCCTTAGTTGCAATAGTGAGAGAAGCAGTACAGTGTCCTTTGGGAATGACCAGATGGTTGGGTACCAAAGGATTCATTGTACCCCCATGCTGACATCTCTGTCCGTTCACTGTGCTTCCTCCCTCCTCTGCAGGTGCATTGGCTCCATTCAGTACCTGAAGAACAAGTTCGGCAAAGGTTACCTACTGGAAATTAAAGTCAAGGACCCAGAGCACATTGATCTTCTGCATGCTGAGATTTTGAGGATTTTCCCAAGTGCAGCCCGTCAGGAGCGGTAACTATAAAATACAGGATGAACAGTGGCTGCAAAACTGCCTCCTCCCTAAAAATGTGCTGAGTTTAATGACCAAATAGAGGATCTCAGGTTGAGAGAGATGAATGGGTCCAAGTCTCCGTATGGGGATTTGATTAGATAATGTCACTAGGTCCAACCTTGCTGTAATCCATAAAGTAAAATGTCCAGCTCCATAGTGTGACCTAAACTTTTAACCCCAGAAGCTCAATACAGAACAAGAGTCACCTTTACTTCTTTTTCTTCCAGGTTTCCATCTTTGCTAGTCTACAAGGTCCCAATGGAAGATGCATTGCCCCTGTCTCAGTCTTTCTCCAAGCTAGAGGAAGGTAAGAGCAAAACATGATGACTTTTTGAAAAGGTGGAACACGGTGTGGTAAATTTCAACTCTCTTTTTATTTCTCCACAGCCAAAAGAACCTTCAACCTCGAGGAGTACAGCTTCTCTTTGAATATTTTGGCTCAGGCACGTGATTTCAAAGCTAGACATGTTGTAAAGGATGTGCAGGATCGAAAGCTGCAGAGTGGCCAGAGCCAGCGCTGCGGCAGGAGGATGCTCCTCAGAGAAACTGCCTGGGGTGGTGGGGTGATGGCTCTGTTGTGCACACTCATGGTGTGTGTCAGGGGGAGGATTACTCTGAGAGGGGGTTAAGTGGTGAAAAATGTTTTTGTTCTTTTTTTTAATTATTATTCTTCCAATGCAACACGTCACATACTGGAAAGCGGCATGGTGGGGACAAGCCTAGGTTTCGTGCCTGGCTCTACTCACCCAAGATGAATGCACAGTTGCATTGCTGTCCAGAGGGGTGGATGGATAGATAAAATGCCAGTGCCTGGCCTTTCTAATTGCTCCTGAAACAGCAGATTAACGCTGCTTGTACAAGGTTTGTGGCAAAGTTGAGGATTACTTATGTCAATCCACTGATGGGTAACACCTATCTGTAGGCAGTCTGCTGTTGCATCTCTTGGCAGGGTAAACCAGAAAGCACAGGTGTCTCAGCCACTGTGTCTGTTCCCCACCTCCTAAAGCTACTTCACATAGCTCTTGTGGGTGTTGCAGAGCTGTACCTCCTACAAAGCTGTGTTGCAGTGTCTAATGAGCATCAGAGAAATAATTAGAGGTTTATATTGACCATTTCAGGTGTTTCTGGAACTCTCCCGAGAGCAAGAGAAGGATAATTTTGATCTAAGTTTGGATGGAACTTTTGAATGGAAACAACTTCAGCAGGAAGACAGTTAAAGACCTGAGATGCTCATTTATACAATTATTCTGTATTAACCTAAGTGATTTGATACTGCATGTATTTACTACCATTATCAGCATAACGAGAAGAGGAACAGGTTCTCTCTTTCGAGAGAGTATGAGCTGAGGGTTACTCTCCAGTTCAGAAGACGTTTCAAGTGAACTCTGCAGATACCTACACAGAGCCCTACTCCATATTTCCAGTGACTGGTTGATGAAATAATGCCCGTGCTGGTGAGAGCTGTTGTCAAGCAGAGCAGATCTGACAGAGGCTTAGGAAGCAAAGCGACCAGAAAGATGTGCAGAAAGAAGGATCGTACCTGTTTCTGGGATCAAGGCTTTGTTTTGCTTGGTCGATCTGGGCACATCAGGGAATCTGGCCATGCTGTCAGTCTTCTGGGCTCATCTCCCACCAAGTAACACATGTGGAACTATTTGCCTGAGACATGATTAAATACATCTTATTAAAATTTACACTCTATTTTTATTATTCATTTTATTTTTATATCCTTCCAATAAATGTCTCTGTAGAAACTGTGGTTACACCCACATATGTCATTGTTGTTGTGCTGGGCCTTCAGGAGCAGGAATAGCTAAGTAAGCTTGAATTCTTTCCTGTGGGGAAAGAGATGGCTGAGGTGGGACAGAGGGTGTGTGGCATGACCGGAAACTAGGAAGTTGAGGGTTGTGGTTCTTTGCTCAAACCGCAGCTATCCTTGGGCCAGGATATTGGGCCTGCCACAAGTTTGTCGTTTCCCAGCAAAGCTGGATTTTCAGTGAGTGCTTCTGAATTCATAGGAATGATGTCTAGGTCAGAAAGTCCCTGATTTGCAAAGGATTGGACCACAAAAGAGTGCATGGGGAAGTACCTCATAAATTTGCCCTGTCCTTGTACTCAAAAGGCACTACCTTGTGTCCAGCAAGTGGCATAAACAGGACTGTTTGCCAGGCGGTTGTAGTCACTCGTATTTACCCTCTTTGCGGTCTTGCTCTGAGCACACTCACCTCTGCGCTTCCTCCACGCTGGGTTGCATTGTTGTCACTTGTGCAGTCAGCTCCTCTCCTTGGAAACCAGCCGTTCTCACAAGGCACCACTCGTATTTTCTGTTTTGTAATCAAACTCGGAGCATTTCTTGCCTGGAAGCCTTTCAGCAGTTCATTACAATCTTTGCTGTTAGCTTTCGTAACAGAGGGGAGTCTGAGGAGCTGCCAGATACTAAGCCTTTGAGAGGGTAAGAAAGGAGAAGCAAGTGAAAAAGAAAGCATTAATGTGGGGGACACTTCTCTTGCACACGCTATGACAGAAAAGTAATCAACGTCCCAAAACCCACCAAAAGGTACGGCAACAGCACAGAAACGTTCCATGAAAGCTGGAGGTGCTGATGCATTTACAGAGCTTTTAGGAAGGAAGCATACTGGATCTCTTTCTAATCTTTTTGCAAAGCAAAGCTGCCCTTTGTTCTGTGCATCTCACAGTAGATCCATTACTTTCTTCCTGAGTTAAACTGCACTTTCGAAAATTAACTTCATACCTGTTTAGCTTCATTTTTTTTCTGCAGTGACCAATTAAAATGTCTCAGGTCAAAACTGGTGTTGGTCTACAGGAACCTCAGCACCACTGAGGTCATGGTTGGATTTAATTTGCTCTGAGTGACTCTATTAAGTTGCTCAGATTTCCCCAGGAGGTTGATAAAGTATCGCTAAGGTCAGAAGCCAGTCAAAGTTTGTAGGAGTTGGTACCAATAGTGCTGATATTAGAAGCAAACCAGCAATGCAATTGCTTGAGCCATGGGCCAGTGGGTGTCTGAACTGGTGCAGAGAATGAGGGCACTGAGCCAAATGAGGGGGCAATGCAATTAATCCAGATGTCGGAGTGGGAACAAACCATGTGTTGGTTGCTGTTTGAAACCCAGGCTTGTTGGCCCGTCTCATAACGGATGTGTGTGGCAGGCCTGTCCTAGCTGACATGTCACAGCACAAAAAGGAGCTGTATTGCCACGTCAGTTAGAGGAGAGCTTAAACATTTACAGTGCTGCCAAAAGGGTTAGAAAATCACGTGTGCTGGTTGAAAGAAAGAAAACAAAAGTTTGGAAGGGACTTTGCATCCTGGGGACAAACACCCAGACCGCTGAAGTGCTGCAACGTGTTTGTCCGTAGCCCCGACTGCACTGCCGGGTGCAGGCATTGCCCTGACTGTAAAGGGACTCTTATCTCGGTGAGTCAGTTTGGCACCATGAGGTTTGTCCTACATGACCAGACCACATTTTAAAAACGCTCTGCAGGCCCTGTCCTCCATGTCTAAGTCTGCAGCGGGGTCAACAAGGAGCCGCTGCTCGCTGCGGGCATGGGAGCAGGCCGTTTGCTCACGCGGGCGCTGCAGGAGGCCCTCGGCACAGCTGCCCTGGGGCGCAGGGAGGCAGCATCCTATAAGAAAACCTATAGTATAGGAAAACCCTATAAGAAATTTCATACTATACAAAGGGCAAAGCGGAAAGACCTGAGATTTGTGATTATTCCTTTTTTGCAAACCATCGCCTGGGGAACTCTATGTGCCACTGAGCACTTCCCCCAGATGATTTTGACTTGGGTCAAAAAGTCTAGTAAAAAGCCATAATTTTTTCTTTATGAGTTTATGAGCAAATAGCACAGCAGAAACTTCTCTATTTTCATGGCTTTCAAACGTCCCACTGTAAAAGCAGAAAGAGTTTATTAACACGCACATGCACAAAGCACCCTATCATTGGCTTCTTACATCAGCAGAAGCTGCTGAATATGACATTAAGTCCAAATATTAAGTCTAATTTTCTTTATATGGTCTGCAGTGGTGACTATGTTGCAATCACTGCTTATGTATGTTTCCTACTCAGCTTCAAAATGTATTTTGGCTGGTGGAGGACACGTTTTTGGAGAGATGATTTCCCTCCTGATTGCACAATGGTTCTGGATCCACTCGCCACTCCTGGGAAAATTAGTAAGTGAAATCACTGAACATTTTGGTCACCTGTTCATACACTCAGCTCCAGAAAATGTAAATTCAGTGAAAATCAAAAGCCTTATTTAGTGCCCCGGGGGTATTGGCAGAGTTAGAGAATTCAGGGCAGTGCAAGCCGTGAGCCTCTATGATGTCAGATTACATGACCCATTCCTGTTAATTTTTTTCACTAGCGTTTTGTGGTTTATGCCTCTAGAGGATGGGGAACAGCAGGGCAGGGGTGTGCAGATGGACTGTGCGCTTCCTTCGCCTTTCCCCATCCTCTCCCTCCCCTGCCTGTCTCTGTTCGCCTCTGTGTCTCTTCCCTTACGCAGATCCTTACTTCTGTAACTGGGAAATATCCTTTTGTTGTACAGTACAAGGGGATCTGGGCCCATTGGAGATCTTTGGATGATACAGAAATACAAATGGGAACGAAAGCTAAGCAAACAGCCCCAAGGTCTGTGGATTTTATTCCTCAGAAGCATTCTAGGTGGCTTCCTGGGGCTGCAGGCAATTCCTCCATTCGTGCCAGCAAGGGGATCCTCTGAAGCTGTTGGGGCTGGAGCACTCCTAGGAGCAAGCTAGAAACCCTTCCCCTGACGCTGCAAGTGGTCAAGTGCAAGCGAACGTGCAAGGGGAAGGGGAAGCGCTACCGGCCCACGCGGATACTGGGCTAAAGGCTGGCCCCAGGAGAGCGTCGCTGCAGGATGGAGGAGACAACGAGCACAGTGCAAGGAGGAAGCAGGTAGGACTGAGGTACAAAATTTCCCCATGGTAATTGCATTGCAGAGGTAAGGCTTATGCCTCTTCTTGAGGAACAAGAACGTCTCCAGCCTTGACTATTCCTTCCAACACCTCTTGAACAACCAGTTTTTCTAAGTAACTACTGCAGATCTGACTCCCCACTCCGGCAAGATGGGTTTGACAGGTTATTCTCTACCATAGTTGGTGCTTTCCATTACTTGGCATTGCAGAGGAAGGCCAAAGCAAGCTGAGCTGGCTTCATCGTCTCCTGCACGAAGAATACAGGGAAACAAAACTACAGAAAGCTGCTAAAAGGTGAGTCAGCTGGGCCTGGGGCTTCATATCACCCAGCAGGCAAGGGAGATAGGGACTGTGCCATTGCCGCCACAAAGTCTTGAATTCTGGGTCCTGGCCGCTAGCCAGAGCTTGGAGAATTGGGGTCTGTTAGCAGCACAAAGATGAGCTCAGCTAGGCAAAAGGGAATGAGCAAAAGTTCTTGTAAAGTTCATGAGGACATAGATTTTCTGTTGAAAAGAACAAGAGAAAGATTTCCAGGAAATTAACAGGCATCTTAAATATTCCCTTCAGAGCTCTCCGTTGCCTCTCTCCTTTCCCCTGCCCTTACCTGTAAGGGAAAAATAAATACCATAACAGTTGCACTCGCTCTAGAGGGTGTTTGAGTGACGGATTAAGAGCAGCCCCCAGAAGCATGGGCCGCTCTGCTCCGACAGGCAAACCAGCTCTGAAACTGGCCTGAAGCTCTGGCTGCTCTGCTTGTTTCTCCAGCACCACACAAGCCCTCCGTGCAGCCGATCTCTCCGCTGATAAATCTGAAGCAAAGAGAGCATTGTGCTGCCTCACAGGACACCTCCACCACCTCCTGGTGCTTAGCAATCGGGAACTGTGCCTGCAGCTCTCCGCTGCACAGCCTCCAGAGTGAGTGAGATTGCTCCTTGCTGTAGATGCTGCGTGTTCCCCTTAGAAAACTTGTGGAAAATAATTATTGTGCAATAAGTTGTTCTTATTGCCAGAGAGATTCTTATTTGTTGCGTTTAATAATGCCCTCTTTATGCTACGCTGCCTCTTTGCATTTTGTGCAGATGCCCAGCAGAGCGCTATGAAAGGCAGAGAGCCTCCATGGGGGACGCGCACAATGGGCCATTGAGCGCCAGCCGCTTCCTATCCAGCAGGCCCCAAATAAGTCTCCAGAAGTGGACAGCAAAGAGCAGCCCACGTGTTTCAGGTTAGGTGAGGAAAAAACGTGTCAGCCTGTCATTTTTCAGCACTGGAGACAAGGGGAAACAAGGCACCCACGTGCTCTTGGTTTGGGAGCTAGCGGACAGAGTATTCACCCTGCAGGGTCGTGGGTGAGCAAAGGAGCAGGATCTGAAAAACATCAGGCAAGAAGGGTACAGCTTTTCAGGTCTCTTCTTCCTCTTGCAGCTGTACTGCAGATATTAATTTAATGTTGTCTAGTTTAAATGCTAGTTAAGCAGCTCCCCTTAAGTGTGACAACAAAAAGTGCTACTTCTGAGAATTTCAAGGAACTTCAAAAAAAGCAGTGATGTAAACTTCAAAATGTCTACAAGAGAAACTCGTATGGAGGAGGGTAAAGCTGAGACAGGCTAAGTGAAGGGTTCGCATCCTGCGGGAAGCCTGTAACATGGTTCCCGTGGTTGCCCACAAGCCTGCACTCTGCCCACAGACACCCTGGGAAGGTAAAGGCAAAGCGCCCCGCACCCCGCAGCCAGCTGTGCAGAGCCCTGTGCTTGCGCTACTGCCTTCACAGCAGGAACTGCCCTGCCACACGTGCTCTCTTCCAAGCAGACACTTCCAGACCTCATAGCTCAAATAAACGTAAAACATCCTTTCTTCATAGCAGCCCTGGGAAAAAGACATCTGAGACAGGACCAGCATCAAATGAAGTTATTTATGTCTGCTCTGAAAGGAAGCACAGCGTTAGCAAGTGGCCTCCACCTACAAGGCAAGTAATGGCTCGGATGCCCAACTTGCAGAAAGAATAACAAAGCAGTGAGAAGGAGCAAGTCTTTCCAGGCAGCTGCCAGAAGTTAAACTCGGACCGACAGACCTTAGAGAGGCTTTATCACAGGAAGCATGGCCTGGTCCATGCAGCACAATTGCCTGCACATGGCCATCCTAGAACAGAGCCAGATGTTCTTCAAGCACAGAAATGAGGCAAGGCAGATGTTGGCAACCACGAATGCACTAGAATCCAATTATCTTTTTCCATTTGAGACAAAAGAGGAAATCAGCATTGGATTACATCTCCGTATGTGAACTATGGAGGGGGTGAGTACGGTGTATCAGGTCCTCAGCTAATAAAGCCAGGGTATGTTCTCCAATTTACAGCATATGAGCACTAGGATGTCATAACAAACATCTTTGAGAATATTTCATTTTTAAGGCATTTCAGCTTAAATTAGCATGTACGTGAAAGTTGAAAAGAAGTAATACATTTTCCTCTTGCGTTGGTGCTCCTTAACTCTACTTAGCATCTCATAGCCCTTTTGAGACTCTCAGCTCAAAACATTCGCTAGTTCTTTAGCACCAGATGGATAAAATATTAGGCAGAAGACTATGTGTGGCTGTGACAGCAGCCAAACCCAACAAAATATTTACTTCAAAGAAAGCAGAAGGATAGCTTGTCCAGCTGGAAAACACAGGAAATGTTTTTTAAAAAGAGTGGAGAGGGGGGCATAGAGAGAGATGATTGTTTAAGTCATGATGTTTTAATTATATCATGCTTGAATGATAACAGAAGTTCATGAACTTATGTTCTAGGCAAAATGGAAGTGTCCATTTGTCACTGTGCATCTTTGTCCTGGCACAGATGTCAGGATGTGCTTTATGGACAGGCAAGTTAGCAGATGAGCTGTGCAGGAGCTGAGAACCGCCTGTGTGTTCAGCCTGGGGACTGAATACATCTCTCCTGCAATGTCTTATGTTTCTCTGAATGAATTTTGGCTATTAGAAAATGACAGAAGTGTAGACCAGTAAGTAAAGCAATTCCTAGGTCACATCAGAGAAGGCTGATAAGTGCCTTATGGATTTCAGTTGGGGCTGGAGGCCCAAATGCCAAAGGCTGGATTAGGATAACCTTTTCTTGCTGAGATTTCTTGCTCTTCCTCCCACTTTTCCCTCCCTCCTGTGCCCCGCTTTCAGGCTGGGATTTTCTCTGCCAGATTTTTATGCTTCTTGCCCCTTTTGGATACAGGATCTCTCTGAAGAGCTCCATGTAGCCCAGAAGCTGTTCCCTGCAGGAGCCCTTCTCTTCCTCCCCTAATCACAAGGAGGAAAAGTCTCCGCACACCTCCGGCTGCCCATGTGCCTGGAAGGTGTCGTTCTGCAGAGGGCGAAGCCAACTGCTGGCACTGGGCAGCTTCCACTCATGGGGCTGCCTGTGCCAATGAGGTTAGTTAGTATAGTAAAAAGCAGTGGCAGCCTTTCCCAGGGATCTGGGGCATGCTCGAGCAGGTCATTCCACTTGATGACAGCTACTGGCAGCAAAATGTTCTGGTTTTGCTGGAGGAGTTGTAACTACCATCAACCATCTTGTCTCTACCAGGTAAATGCTTCCAGTCCGGGGGGAACCTTGAATATATGAGATGGGCAGCTCTATTACAGGTGGACGCACTCTGCTGACCCTCACTTTGGAGCAACACTTTCTTCTTCGCAACAGCCTTCCCACTCTCTCTCTCCATATCTCATTGCCTCTAGAGCCAGGAGCCAGGCCAGCAGTTGGCTCCTCTAGCAGCAAAACCTGCCAAGAGGACCTAAAATGACATTCACAACCAGGCACATGAAGGAAGCTATTTTTGACTGCCATCACCTGCTCTAGGACCCACTGGGATCCCAACTTCCAACGGCCACACATCAGGCTGAGAACGCCTTCATGAAGTAATTGATAGCAAGTAATTTAGCAGCTGGAGCACTGCCGTGGAGGGAGGTTTTAGTACTGTTAATATTTAGTTGTAGATGGTTTATTTTTAGGTTCCTTATGCTATTTAAGTGGTGTGTCCACAGGTGGACTAACAGGCAAAGTTTGCACTGAGCTGTGGGAAATATCCACTGTGTGCCCAGTCCCAGCACATATTTACTACCTGTTTTTAAAGACTAGGGTGCGAGGAAGATTTGAAGTAGTTTTGCTCCATTTGGCCTCACTTTATGTAGCTGAAGACATCTACTTGCTGTCTTTGACTGTTGGCATGGGCCACGACTTCTTCCACCCACATGCCTTAGTTTTCTTTGGCCACATTGTGAGAAAGTTGTTTCAAGTTCTAAATGCAAACCCCTAAAGGTTTTTCAAGATGCTAAGTAGGAATTTAGAAGGAACAATGAAAAGAAGCAAATATACTTTTTTATGCTGCTTTAATTTGAAAAATAACTGGCCTTGAAACAGCTACATTTTTTTCCTCTTAGGATAGGACGGAAGACTCCTGCCAACATTATGTAGCATAGCTATACCAAACCCCACTGGCTRAGGAACTGATCCTTCTGCATTTTGCCTGAGGATATGTAATTGCATGTCACAAGGGATCGAAAAGCGAGAAATGGGTTCCAGTGAGTGAATGGATGCACAATGTCATCTTTGTCTGATTTCTTGAGCTTGCAGAACATCTATCTACTGTCCTGGGGATTTCATGTAAGACTGGTTGTGTTAGTTATACGGGCAAACAGATAGGGATTCTCAGAGTGGAAGGGACAGTGAGTAATGACTCCTGGTTACCCTCCATGTGTCCTTCATGGTGGCATCCTTCACCGACTCTTCCAGTCTGAGAATCAGAGGGCATGAAATGAAACTAGTTTCATCCACAAGGATACTGTGAAAGCTAAAAGTTTACCTGGCTGTAAAAAGTGCCTGGGCAAATTCATGGAAGAAAAAACACTTCATTAGGAGCTCTTAAACACCTTCAGGCTTAGGAAACCCCTGAGCCTCAAAGCGTTGACTAGCAGCCTGGGGCAGTGTCACCATAGACTTGTCCTGTCCTTGCACTCTTACCCTCAAAGGACTCTGACAATGGACCAAAGGAGAGGCTCGGTCCTATTTTTCTTGGGTTAACTTTCGACATTTAAGCCTAAGAAGAGAAAATTGAGAGAGAAAGAATGCTCTTCTGGGGAAAAAAAACCAAAAACCAACAACTCTTTGGTTACAAACTGGGTATGTGCTAAGCGGCATAGTATATGGTTTACCAATAATGCCAATGTATTTCAAAATTATCTGTTCAAGTGAGATATGGACAATAATTTCCTGGAAATGCAATGTTTGTAGCAGAAGCTCTGTAGGTCACGTTTTTATTGAAAACAAATCTTTCCTCTTGTCTCTAAATGGCTGATTGTACTTCCTTTATTCTTCCTTTCCTAGAAAGGGAGAATTGCCAATGGTTAGAAAAAAATACCGGTTTGTTATTTCCTACTATACTACCTCAGAAAAAGGTGCCTAAAAATTGCTCCCACAAATGAAGATGGGCCTAACAAGCCCTATGTGAAAAATGTATTTCGTCCAGTCTGTGAATCAGCAGATCGAGACCTGCAGTTCAGAGGCAGAGACCACAAACTTTCCTTGCTCAGCCATGGAGATATGCAGACATTGCTGTGCTATTTGATCCGATTTGTCAGTAAAAACCTCTTCAATTTGCTGACTATTAATTTGACTTCATATAAGCCGTAAAAAGAGTTTCTTCAAGGAACGTATTAACAGATGGGGTACTTGAGAAATGAAGGAAGGGCAGCTGAATGAAAGGAACAGAAACAGGAGTCACAGGAGGCTGTGCTCATGCAGGAAAGGCCACGGGGACAGAAGGCAGTGACATATCCTGACAGCCGCATGTTTTCAAAGGGGGGGAGATATGCTCATTTTTTCCCCTCTTTCAAAATAAAATGGGGTTTGTGTGCTGCTTTTCCGTGTGAAAGGACTTTGCACAATGGATTTCCAAGAAAGAAGCTGCGAAATTTTTCTTTTCCTTCCTGGAACTGCCATAATGAGTCACTTTGCTCACATTTTTGGGGATGTGCAGCAGACTCCTTAGGACTAACTGTGCCTTTTTCAGTTTGCTCTCCCAGGGAACATCTCTATTCGTTGTGTGCCATCTCCTGGCTACACTTAGCAGTGCATGGCTTGGATTCCTGAGCTCTTTGATAGTGGGATCCTGGAGGGGTGACATCCCAGCTCCCAAGCAGCTGGTAGGTTTGTGTCTGCAGTATTTTTGCCACCCAGTTGTCCTGCTCCCATCTCTTAAGGTGGTCCAGCCTTTTGGACTGGCCCAGCCTGATAATTATGGACAAGAGCCTCGGAGCTGGGGATGAAACCCAGGTCCATATTTACCTCACGTGCCTAACTGGGGCAATATCGTCAGCTGGTGCATCGCTGAAATTCATCACCAAAACGAAGGGAGAGAAAGCCAACTCTACCCACTCTGGTCCCTCACATTCAGGTGCATGGTGCCCTTGCTGCACCGGATGCATTCCTCACCCTCTGTGCTGGACGTGGTGATCCACGTCTGCTGACCGGCGAGCTCATGCCTCCAAGGCATGATCTCAGCCTTTGCAGACCCAGGCAGGCATCATGACAGCATGTCGCTCTTCCAGTTTCCCTCTCCCTCACACAGAGACAACCTCACAACCAGAGACAACCTGTTTAAATGAAAGCAGGGTGTCTAGAGGATAATGTGCCTGCACTTCAGCAATGATAGATTAAAAGTATGCAGGCCCATTGAGGACACACTGATTGTTTTCCCCCAGCTCTGCAAAAGAGCTTCTTTAAGATGAGAGCTGAAAAAGAGGATTTACGGCAGGGAAGAAGGGCTGCTCCTTTGTCCTCCAGCAAGAAATCTGTGAGTTGTTTCTTCATGTGTGTGCACCATGAGTATTCTTAAATTCATTGCAATCACTCACTCACATGAATGTGGCAAAGAGCAAGAGTTGGCCATGCATGGACAAGGAAGGCCAGCCATTTGAGAAATGCCACACAGTCCTGGCCTTCAGCATCCTTCAGACACTTTGCTCTGAAATGATGGCCCATTTACTCCATGGTATTCTTCTCTCTGTAGCAGGAGGCTCCTTAGAGCCAGTACAGTGGAAAATCCAATGGAGTATGAAGGGAACTCCAGCATAGCTATAGCAATAAGAAAATATTGACTAGATAATAGATCACTTAGCAGTGAAAAGAGGAGAGCTAAGGACTCATCCATCTTCCTGATAAACTCAGGCTGGTTCTGTCAGCTATCCAGGAGAATATTTGACATACCAGGGAAAAGCTATGGAAAAAATGTAAGACTTTACAGAAACAAAGGAAAATATCTGAAAAGTCAGTGACAGAAAAGCACAGACTGAATTATTCCTGGGATGTGTATAAACAAGTACCAACAAGCATAATACAGTAAGCTCTATGGTAGTGTAAGCTCTCACAGTATAACACAGTAAGTTCTATTCCAAGAATCACCTACCCTTAAAGACATACTTTACAGCTTTTCAAAGGAGCTCATCTTTTAGTGACACCAGTCATGACTGCAGGAGAGTGCATTCAGCACGTGGAGTGCTGGAGGTTTCTTTGCTATTGGTCAGAAGTGGAATGGCACTATCAATTTATGGCAGAGTCTTTCCTGGTGATGATAATTATTAGTCAGCAATGACTGTTGCACACTTTCCAATATATTTGTGGTGAGAAAACAATATAAAAATAACTTGAATATAACAAAATATAGGTGCTTATTTAGTCCTTTCTATGGACATCTCTGTGATACAACACAGTGACACTCAGAATAGCAATATTTCTCATTAGGCTAAAATAAATGTCAATAATAGCTGATAAAGTCTCCCTTTAGTGCCAATATCATTTGTTAGTGTACTTATTTCTATGATGACCAGATGTGGATATTTTTATCCAATCATAAATTTGTTCTAAAGACTTTGTTATCATGGTGTTGATCTCAAGGACACCAAGACACTTAAGTGCTAATAAGATCTGGAGAAAAAATACCTAGGTACAGCATGCTTTCTGTAAAGGAGAACAGCCAAATCCTTAACTGTACACAGATTTATACTGGCTGAAATTTTGAAATTTTGCAGGAGGTCCATATAGCCCTGTCAGAGCTGATCAGCTCTGAGTCCTTGAACCATCAACTAGAGCTGCTTTTCAGCAAGGCAGGATGCAGACCCGGGTATGTTGTGTGGGCAAATCCCCATGGCTCTTGCCATCCTTGCTAGCAAGAGTTCCCGCCAGCTTGCTGATGCACATCTTGTTCTGGTGTCTCCATCCCATTAGGGTCCTAACCTACAGCATGCAGGTCTGCATCTGGGCTGGTCACGGCCACTTCACATTTTCTCTGTGTGAGTCCTTGTCACACCGGAGAAGACCTCTCATTAAGCATCTGTACAGCTCCTAGCACTGGGGTTTGGTCAGACAAACAGTTAACTGTAAATACACAGGTACTCCCGAGCCTGCACGCTCGCTGTTGGAGAAGTCACCTTCCTTTCACCTCTTCTTTATTCATTGCCACTTTGCAGGCTGATACCACACGTGATGGCCTTCTTGAGCAGGACAAGCTCTGCACATGCCTACTGCTGTATTACAAGGAAAGGGACTTCTTAAGGGAAGTCAGAAACGAGATTCTTCTCGAGACTGAGCCCCTCACCCATCACGCTGTGCAAAACAAGGTGATTGGAGAGAGGTATATGGGGCAATGGGGTAGCTGAATTCCTGGAGCGAGGGTGTGAGCACTCTCAGCACATAACTCAGCAATACTGTATGCTGCTTTTGCTAATCTCTCTCAGGCAAATTGCCTGTTGTGACCATAGGGATCTCAGCCTGAGAAAGGGTTAGGTAAAAGTTTCAAGATTTGCTCTTCTGACCTGACAGGGAAAGAGGAAACCTGGCCCAGCGTGTTAATCCAGGGAGCATGCAAATAGTGCATCACAACCTGCCAGTTTCAGGATCACTTTTTCAGTCAAATACTTCTCTAACCACAAAGCAGTGTGACTCCCATCTTATATTGCTACCACGGAATATGACAGTTGCATTACAGACACAGCATTAATGAGAAATGAGAATAACTGAGAATTGATTCATATATAGCCTTTAAGAGATTTGGGCCTCTGGTACAAAAGCAACTTCTCAACTTAATTTCCCAGCAAGAAGCAACTACTAGGATGTTGGCAATACCTTCCTCTTGCTGCCATGGTTTGTGAGCACCAGCAGAGGAGGAGCTCTCACCACGCAGGACCGCGGGCTCCCAGTGCAGAAAGCATGCAAGGTAAAGAGAGCTATAAAGGACTGGGCTGAGTCTGAGGACAACTCATCAGGTAATGCTGTATGAGTCAGTAGACCACTGCTCAGAGTTTCTTCTTTCTTAAGAAAAACATACAAGAATCAAAGAATATTTTGTCAGAATGTTTTCAATTTTCTACCAAAGGCATCCAAGGAAAAGCTCCAGTTCCCAGGGGAGCTGAGAGAGGTGGTTCAGTTCCTACCAGCCCAGGACATGTTCAGTCCTCAGGACATGAAATTCCGGCTGTTTTGTGCAGAAGGTGGCACCGCTGCCTTTCTTATGAGCCAGTGTCTTGTTCTGCAGCTCTCTGTGTGCTCGCTTTCTAACAGGTTGTGGCAGATAACAAAGATTCACAGAGGGGTAGAAGGAGGCTTAAATGCTGGCCAACAGATGCTGTGTACATGGCCAATGTCTGCAAAATGGCAGTGCTCCCCACCAGCACATATATTCACTTCTTTAACGTGTCCATGGCACACCTCTCCGAGGAGTTTCATTTGCTCAGGACATGCACAGGTTGCACTAGTGGGGAAGGGTCTGTCTGTCTTTACAGTCTTAAGAATCTGCTTGTTCCCATGCTGACTTCAGCAGCAATAAATCTGCATCCCCTTTCTCGTTTGAGGGGCTAAGAATGCCCCCAGATTCAGGGTGAGAAGGAGAAGTTAATTAGTACTAAAGCAATAACAAGTTTGCATACAGATCTGAAACTCGAATTTATTTGGGAAGATTTTCTAGTTATCCACCAGGGAACAGAGTATTTGTCAGAACAGATCAGAGCATATTCATCACATCTGGTATCCTGCATTTAGCAGAGATAGTGAGGGAAAGTATCAGGGGAAAATACCTCTATCCAACATTTCCCAGAAATGCAGGTACCAAGGTACAGAACTGTCAGGCTCCAGGGATGCCTTGCTGCTCTGGGGGGATGACCACGGTGTAATTAGTTTGCTCTGGGGGGACAACCATGGTGTAATTAGTTTGCTCAGGCTGTTGCAGCCTTGTGTGGACCTGTTTGAAAAGCCTTTGCTGATCAGCTGGGACCACAGAGAGTTTTTGTGCAGGTGAGGGCAGATATGACCAGCTGCTGATATGTGTACCTTGTGATGGGTGGTGACCCTTTCTAAGTACTTTCCTTGCTCACTGCACCCAGGAAAATATAGCCTGGGGCAAGTGAGCCAGTGCATTCGGGGCTACCATGCCGTCAGCTCTCCTTTCTCCATGCTTAAGTTTTCTGCCTGGATACTGGGGATACTGGAACCTCAGTGGCATATTGCAAAGATAAATGAACTGGCCAGTCAAGAAGTGCTGGTGCTCCAGGCCTGGCAGCAGAGAGCTCCCAAGATGTCCAGCCAGCGCAGGCAGAAGGAGCGGCACTGCAGCAGCCCAGCAGCTGCAGCCTGACTCCAGCCTAGGCTCTAGCTGAGCCAGCTGGAGCGGAGCTGATGTTCCCCTCTGTGCAGGCTAGGCGAGAGCTAGGGGCTAGCACGTGTTAATCTAAGCCCAAATGCTTTTCCAGTTCAGACCCAAAGCAGGGACCTCATCCAGCTGCCTCAGCCAAAAGGATACATCAGCCCTCTGCGTCATATCTGACTGCTGGGAGATGAGCAGAGTATCTTCAGTGGGTGATGCTAAGAGCCACAAAATCCCCCGGCTCCACTAAGAAAGAAATAGGTTTCTGATATTCCTGCTGACATTCCAGTAACAATAACATCATCAGAAACTTTGAGTGCTTGGGAAATGTTTCTTTTACAAACTGGAGTAGGAGCTGCTACAAAAACAATCCCTTTTTAGAAAGAATTGGAAAATGCTCCCTGTCAACAGGCAAAAAAAATGTGTGTGTATCCAAAGGCAACAGCCTTGGGAGCTGCCCTTTCCCGTACACAATGGCAGGCCTGTTAGGGAGTTGTTGGGCAGGACAGTGGAGAAGAACAGTTTGATGGCAAAGGGCTAGAGCCGTGGCATTGTACAGGAGCACCCAGGGTTGTGGTGGGCCCAACCACATGAGCCGAGTTCCTCACCACTGTTCTGATTTATAAATAGAAAAGCAGCTAGTTATTATTAGATCTTGTTGAGTGGGTCTGGAAGGAAATACAGAAAACCCTTCCAAATGAGCTGTTTTCCAGTTCAAACAAAGCTCCTGGGGTCAAGTCTGGATAAAAATGTCACTAGCAGCACCTTGAGCATTGGGGGCAGCTCTGGGCAGATCCAAGCATGAAGGATTTCACCTCTACACCAAGTCATGGTGCTCTCAGCAGTGGCTGGCGTTGGTGTAGTGGCACCATAAGGATGGGCTGTCCTCATCCCCGCTCCATACAAGGGAAGCTCCCATTCCCATGGTGACAAGGCAGGGCACTAGCAGATAAACTTGCCTTGGGCCATTTATCTCCTCTGTCTTCCTCCAGGAACACAGAGAACACAGCCAGCTCCTGCTTTTTCACATCATCCCCACGTGCCTGAGGAAGCTGTTTCCCATGCGTGGTGTGAGGCGGAAGGAGACCTTCTCAGTGCAACTTCTCATCGTAGAAAGAGGAAGATGTACACGAAAAATCAAGAAAATCAAGAAAGTAGGTCAGTTTTCCTGGCTCAGGGCTGTTTGGTTCTGAAACCTCTAAGCGTCGTTAATGAGCAAAGAGAACACCATCAGGTATGCTAGGTGGGTTTTGTGTGTGCCCCCCAGGCTGTCCTTATGCCCAGCCCCTGTCACCCTCCTCCAAACCTCTCCTAGAGAGCAGAAATCAAGATGTGCCTGAGGCCATGAGAAGACTTTTTTGTAATTTTTTTCTTAAGTAATAGAGGACCAGATCTTTCAACAGCAATTAGCTCCTGAACGATGCCTGTAGGCACATCACAGGCTATGCTAACATGTCCAGGCTGCTCTGTGCCCCCGATAGCAGAGGTATTGTTTTTAAATCTATTTTCTTGCCTATCAAGCTGTCGGAAGTAACTTTTTTTTTTTTTAATCTATACATTTATGCTATCTAAAAGCTGTTCCTAAATCTACAAAACAAAGCGCACCCAGTAATACACAAAGATCCAGGACTGAAAGTCTTTCATTACTGATTGTCCTTTACAGTGCCAGCAGTGCCAGAGGAAAAGAAAAACAAAACACACTTGATCGATATTTTTAAAAATAGGATTTGAAAGCAAAGCATGAGAAGCATTTATCTGGTTTTAATTTTGAATGAAAAATACAGCTATTATTATATGGTGATGCTGTTCTACTGTAAGGACAAAGTGTAGATTAAAACCTGTAATTTTAATGAGGCTTCAAAAAACAAGAATTTTGAAAGCAAATCTTTGGAAGTCTCTAAGTAATCTCTGTTCCATTTATCATGCTTTGGCAATCAGAAAGTAAAAAAAGACTTAGCATAGCGAAGAATATCTAACAGACTTTTTTTTCCCTGCTGCTCTAAAATCACAGAAAGATATAGTCATGGAAAAAAGAAAGAAAGGAAGATCTGCCCTACTGTCAGAGCACTGGGAGTCTAATTGCAATGGTTTCTTCCTGCATGTCTGAGTAGATTATGTGAGTCTGGAATTTTATAATCACAATATTTAAGAGCTCCTTGGTGACACAGAGCTAATTCTGTGACTCTTTCTTTATCTGCCAGAGATGCAAAGGTAACAACAGTTGATAATTGAGTCACAAGCTGAGAATGTGAAAAGGACAAAAAAAATAATTCTCTTGGCATCTCTCCCCAGCCAGGTCTGCAGCGCGCAGCACAGACCCCAGCCTGTGTGGGGAGATGCTGAGGACACTGGCAGACAAGCTCGCTGATGGGGCCTTGCCTGTGTTTTCCAGGGCGTGGGGTGCTTTGCTTACTGCAGGCCCCTGAGTCTCCTGGTCACTGGAGGGGTGGGTCATGCTGTGTGCCTCTGGAGCCGCTACGTGACAGCCTGTCCCTGTTCTTCAGGAACACTCCACCGCTGTTTTTGGTGTAGCCATCCACAAAGCCAAAGGCCTCATATTCAGCTATTCCCAGGACTCAGTGTGTTGCTGCTGTGCTGGGTGCTACCCAGCAGCACTGGGTAATTCTGGGTCTCTTGGCTCAGTGACAGGGACTTTGAATACAAAGGGAAGCTACTATTTGAGAATAAGGTCTCCAAAAGCCCCAGATGGTACTGCCGGGCTCTGGGATGAATGCTCTTGTATCATGAAGCCACTGGGCCTGCAGAGCTGGAGGCAGCTGGCACACCCTGGGACGTAAGATGTCTGTGCTCCCTACAGACTTGGAAGTGGTGGCTCCTAAACATTTCCACTTGCGGCCCCATTTCCTGGGCCACCCCAGATCTTAGCGCAGAAGTGCTGTTGTGAGTTGATTTTCTGTTGAGCTGGCAGTCCCAGCACAGCCTAGCTGCTGGGCCTCTGCTTGGCATTGCAACCCTTTCTTTGGAGATCATTTCTCTGAGGGTACTTCAGTTCTCTGTCTCCATGTAGAAACACCAGCAACCTTTAAAATACCTTCTGTGGCTACTGCATCTAAAGCATTTGCAAAACAGAGGTTTTGACCTGCTTGTCATTTCTCAGCACATTCCCTCTCTCCCAGTCCTCTTCCAGTCTTAGTTTCCCTGTGGAGCACAATCACAGTATGCCACTCTTCCAGTGCTGCAAAGCTGGGCTGTTTCACTCTGCGAGTGGGGGGCAATGACTTCCATATATTTTTTGCCTGTCTAATCAGGGCTGTATGGGGTTCCTTCAGCTAATGTTTCATTGAAAAGCAATTTTAAATACTTGGGTGAAAGATTAAATGTATATTTGATGCATTATTCTGATACAAATACTGTCAGTTGCTATGGACAAGGAACACATGTGGGGCCTTTGGTGGTAATAGAAGTTGCTTTTATCTCCTATTCCCTTTGACAGTGGCCACAATTACTGTACTTTGAAATCTCTCCTTTTGCAGACAATTAGATGGAGAGAGGAATTCTCAGCAATTAGTCACTCTAAATCACATACGAGCATACAAAGAATGGATACACCTTCTTGAGCTCACTGCAGTGAGATTGGATACATGCAAACTCACTTACATTCATACTTTCTCCCCAGAGCCAGCACTACTAAGGCTTTCTTTTTCTGCAGGGCTGAGTGCATGGTGCTGTAAAATGGGCATTTGAATGTTGTCTGTCTTCCCGGAGGTGCCATAAGGATGAAAATTGCAATGATCATAAAGCATCCTGAGACTATGCAAGCACTCAGTGCTCAATGCGCACCCCATTATTGTCCTTAATTCTGCTGGAAGATGGGTGTAAAAGGAAATAAATAAGTAACGATCCATAGCAAGCAGCATATAGCACATGTCCAGGCAGAACCTTGGCTTATAGGGGCATTCTGCCTCCTTAGACTTATGCCCTTGGGTAGGATGACAATAATGAGCAACTCAGGTTGCCTACTTCAGAGGGAGGATAGGGCCATATTCAGACTGCCTGTGCTAGGTATTTAGCTTGGACATCATGATAGCCTCTTCCTGTTCACTTCTCACTACCTTAGATATTACAGTGAGTGTTCAAGATCCAGATCTTTTGAAGCCACAAAGCTCAGACTTGAACTTTCCCAAAACTACATGGTTAATCAAGGTTTCTGTAGCTACCTTTAGCTACAAGCAGAAGGAACAAATTACAGCTTCTCTTTCTCTTTCTCATTTTCTCATGTGCTGAAAGTCTAGGATATTTTCTCAGAGGCTTGCCTGCAAACACTGATGCTGAAGCTCCAGGGCTCCAGCCAGGACAAACACTAGAGCAGTGGGATTTTCCCCTCACGCTCATGTGACAGCCTCCTCTTAGTCGCATGTGTAGCATATATGTTAAAGCTTGCCCATATCAGTAGGGATGAAGGAGCAGTGATCCATGTGGCCCTGCTGTGCTGTGCTCTCTGCAACCCCTCCATCAACCATGTTAGTCATCCTGATTGCTCACATCAGCAGTTCCAGAGAGATTTGTCCCAAGACAGCCATCCAATTTGGATAGAAATGCAGAATGTGAGCCCTGCTAATTGTCAACACTCAACACATGGTTTTGTCCCCTACTAGTTAGGGAAGAATGAAAGAATTCCAGCTCCAGACTGCTCTCTCTGAAGCTGCCCAGGGTTTGGCTCAGACTTCTGCATTGCACTTACAATAGAAACCAGTTTTAGACAACTGAATGAAGAACTGTGATGCCTTTCTTTATTTCTTCCCTCTTTGAGACTTTCCTCAGATGAAATCTGTTGAATTCATGAGTCATAAGGTGGCCTTTTCAGGCACCACAGGTATATTCTCCCTAGATCTGACAATCTAGCTGGGACAGATTTTTACCAACTCTTTCTGCTCCTTTTTCCCTCCAGCACACTATCTCTGATCTATATGTACACCTATGGCAGGGCTCATTGGCATCTTCACACAGGAGGAGAAGGAGGCCAGAACATGCACACGCACAGACTGGCCTGTTTGCTTCATATCACAGAATCACAGAAGGGTTGAGGTTGGAAGGGACATCTGGAGATCATCTAGTCCAACCCCCCTGCTCAAGTCACCTAGAACACGTTGCACAGAATCACATCCAGGTGGGTTTTGAATATCTCCAGAGAAGGAGACTCCACAACCTCTCTGGGCAACCTATTCCAGTGCTCTGTTACCCTCACGGTAAAGAAGTTTTTCCTCATATTCAGATGGAACTTCCTGTGTTTCAGTTTGTGCCCCTTGCCTTGCGTCCTGTCGCTGGGCACCACTGAAAATAGTCTGGTTTCATCCTCTTGACACCCTCCCTTTAGATATTTGTGTACAGTGATAAGATCCCCTGTCAGTCTTCTCTTCTCCAGGCTAAACAGGCCCAGCTCTCTCAGCCTTTCCTCATAGGAAAGATATGTCATCCCTAACAATGGAAAAAAGTGCAATTGCAGCCAGTAATGACTGTCACCACAGTAAGAACGCACAGGGTGGAGAAATTCCAGAAGGCCCTCCTGAAATCTTCACATTACTAACTTTAGGAGAGAGGAGCCTTTCTGCAAGTGCCATTTACAATAGTCCAGTCAGGGAAGGCTCTTCCACATGTGTCCAGACAGTGTTCTTACAGAGTCCTTACTGTACACTGTCCTGAACAGTGTCCTTACTTTCATAACAAGAGATCTTAACTTCTCTGCACTGTGTCTTGTAAGGAACAAGATCTTACAGGGCCTCGCAGGAGGGTAATGAGGGGGCTGTAGCATCCTTTGGGCTCTGGGACCAGCGAAGGGGAAAGAGGGACAGTGCCTGTGGCTGGTGTGAGGCTCTGGAGATACTAAGAAGAAGCTGGAGGAACACGGACAGATCCTTACTAGGTTATGGAAATGGTAAAATGCAACAAGACCCACCAACAGTGCCTCAGTTGCTTCTCTCTCTCTCTTTTTTTTTTTTTTTAATCTGTTTCCCCAACCAAGAGTAGGTAGTTGCCACCAGGTCTGTGGGTGTGTGGACACATCACCAGCCCATCCCACTGTGGATCTGAAGCAGTGACTAGCAGCAGGGCACACCCAGCCCAGCATGTTTACTGTGACATTAGTCACTCGCTTCCCAAACCAGCTGGAAAAACACAGCTACAGGTCCTATGCCCTGGCATTTCTGCTACCAAACTGATGTCAGAAGCCACAAGAAAAGAGTGGCCCAATTTTGAGGGCTCTTTCATTCTGCAGTAAAAAGGGAGGGTGAGGCTAAAACAACATCCCACAAACCCGCCTGGAAAACAAGTCACAGGTGCCTTTTAACTCTCCACCGTTGCTGGCCCCTGAGTTCATGTCATGGTTTGGCTCCTGTCATGTCTTGTTTGGCCTCAGCATAGTGTTTTCTGTCATATTTGGGGATCTGGAAGGGAGAAGTGATGGGATGAGACAAAAAAGCAGCCCACTAAACTCCCCCCACGCACACACCTTGGCTGACATAAGAAAGTCTTGCACTTGGCAGTACTCAGAAACTGCTGCTAGGATCCTCTGACTTCCACCTTGGCCTCTGCTGTGAGACCAAGAGATGTTTGCCATCCTCACATGTCCCTGTAGCCATCTGCATCCTCCCACTTGCTCTCTTCCATGCAGCCACTTTGCATGTTCATCACAGAGCATAGAGCTTTGTAGCACCCTTCTGTTGCAGCAGCCATTTGGTGTGCACCCAAGCTAGAGCACTCTAATATCCCCAGCTGCAAACTTCTCTCCCTCCCCAAGTCTGTCATCTACTGCCTTCAGCCTCCAATTTTCACACCCATTCAAAGCTCTGTTTGTTCCAAAAGAGAGCTCATTACCAGCCCAGCACATGCCTCCCCTTGGAAATGTTCCTAACACACAGCAGTAATGAATGGCCCAACCCCAGTCTTTTACAGATATATTTGGAATATTCCCCACTTTCACACTTAGTAAAACCTAACACGGCCCACATTTGACCTCTGTGTTACCGATTATTCAGTGCAAGGTCTAATAGGTACCGTATGTTCCACAGAGACATAAATGTCAAAGAGGGAGAAGAATGGTTTAGGTTGGCCCGAGGCAGTGTAGCAACAAGACCTTGGGTGGAAATGAGCAAAAGAAGATTGCCTTGGTTCTCTGTAAGTTGATGGACTCATCCTCCCAAGAGATAGAACCTTTTTTTTGGGGGGGGGGTGTTTCACTGAAAAGAAGAGTGGGGAGGATGGTTTGCAGAGAACAACTCTCTCTGACCATGGTTAGGATGGACTGGCATTTACCTTCTGGGGCTTCAGGCCACTATGGGAATAACATACAGCCAGAGTGCTTTGGGCAGATACAGGCCTGCTGAACAAAAAAAGAACAGAAGGATGCTCTGTCCATACTCCAAACTCAGGCTCAGTGTAATGCCAACCACAGCTCAGAGTATGAGTGCATACCTTCCTGACCCAACTGTGTGCGGTACACTCACCATGCAGAAACACCCACCTGAAGGTAGTTGATGGCCCCTTGGCCATGGTGGTTCTCCCTTTTAAAGGCAGAGGATACTGGTTATCCAGCCAAAGAAGATGTAATTCTGCCGCACATGATGGCACAGCTCCAGTTCTCTTCTCAGGATGCTCTTTGTTAATCAAAGGCAAAACACTGGAAGGCAGAATATTTCAAAGTAAGTTCTCTTCTCCTGGCAGGCGGTGACAGAATCTGACAACTCCACAATCACTGTGTGGGACATCATTGAGCCAGGTACCAAACTCCTCTCCATCAGCCGTGCACACAGCAAAGAGAGATTACGCGCGGTCCTCAACCTCCTCCTAGCAAAGGTTATTATGGCAGCAGGCAATGGTACCATCAAGGTTTGTGCTCTGAAACAGAAGAGAGTTGATGATATAACCCCATACCAGCTCCAGGTTGGTTGTCACAAGGATTCTTCTGCCCAGCGGCAGTGCTCCCTATGCTGACTTTCCTTGCCCCTTAGCTCTTGCAGGGGACAATGAGTCACCTGCCTCTCTGAAAAGCACCTTGTCTCCTGATGTTTTCAATTACATTTAGAGCTGTAGATTCAGTTCTGATCCTCTATACCCTCCTCACTGTTTGGGATGGGAACATCATTTAGCATCTTTTTAATCTGCCTTTCTCTTCCCACAGGCTTGGAAAAACATCATACAAATATTGGGCTGGGTCAAACTGACCACATTTGCTTTGGTACAGGTCTGGGCCACTCACAGTGGTCACATCTTGCACCAGCTGGAGGCAACAGAAAAAGCTGAAATCACAGCACCAGTCACGCTACAGGACCAAACCCTCCTGGCAGTGGGATGGAGCTGCCACATTGTCCTGAACAACTTGTGCAAGCTTGAGTGGGAGAGTACAAACCGGATGGAAACAGCTGCCTGTTAGAAAGCAAAGGCTCTCCTGCACTGCTCACCACAGCAGTGGCACTCCTGGCTTTAGGGTACAAGACATATTCCTTAGCTACAGCCACAGAAATGACCTTGTGGTGAGCTGGTTAGAAGTCCAGCTGAAGTCAGAGGCATGTAGTTGTCAAACCGGCAGAGAGCTGAGTAGGTCATGCAGCACTAAAACCAAAGCTTTCCAGTGGAAAAGCACACTCTTCTCTAGCTGGTACTTGAAATAACATGTGTCTCTGTATAATAGCAAAGACAGGGTTTGTAACACACTTGCTCCACTCCTGAGCTCCCTGATATGACTGCTTAACCAAGGGAGCAAACCCCAAGCTTGTTTTAACTCTCTCTCTTGCTCACGCTCTGACTGTAGGACTTACAAGTCTCTTCAAAGCCCTCTTGGGGGGGGGGGGCAGTTACACCAAGAGGACATTTTGGCAGTAGATCGTTGCCCTGCTCTTGGACTTTTTGCTACAGCCAATTTTGATGGAGAAATTGTGGTCTGGAATACAGAATCACAGAGCGTCTACTTCTCCCTCAGAGAGCCTCAGCAGAAAGGGTATCATTTGCTTTAGGATGACTAATGGAGAGTTATTTATTAAATTGTAGGCCATGGGAGTTAATAGGCCTGTTTTGTGTGTTACATAGTTGTACAGGTTCCAAGTTGCACATTCTTTCTTCTTCATAAAAAGCATTCATCTTTATTAGAGCCTTAATGCTAAATACGTCAGCATCTCAGCCGCTCTCCAACATTCTTCTATTTATCTTCCGTATCATGGTTAATGCAAGTGGTTGGGAATGGGAAGAGGCTGACAAGGGGTGGCATCTTTCTTTGTTGAAAGAATATATTTTAAACTAGGTGCTTCACACAGAAAACTTTCATTCTCCGTCTGAGATCATCTCAGGGTCCTGGGCAAACTGTGAGGGCTTCTTAAACACCATTTTAAGCATAATTAATGTTTGCAGAGTGCTTTGAAGATGAAAAGCAGCTGTACTATTATTAGACTGTCAAGACTGTGAGTATGAAAGCTGAAATATAAAATGTGGAAAATGGCAGTGTAGAATGTCATAGGGTCACTGATCCAGCCCTCTGGGGGCAAACTGAGTCTTGGCCTGCTTGCTACTAATGTTAATGGGGCTTTCTGAGAGTAGATGGATTTATTCTGATGTTGGTTCTCTAGAAATCCACCCAAGCAGTCTGATAAAAGCATTTTAAAATGCATGTGTGAGTGGTTGCACATGCGTGTGTGTGTGTGTGTGTGTGTGTGTGTGTGTGTGTGTGTGTGTATGCATGTGCTTGCATGTTATTTGTTTAAGAAATTCCAGGAGAAAGCTTGGTGTTCTCAACAGTCAACATTTCTTGCTCTTTTCTTTCTTTTCCATTAATATTATGCAGGGGCTGAGTTATCCTTTAAGAAAGTTTTAGGTACATAGGCCTGGAGGTAGTCGGAGAAAACAAAGGCTAGGCATGATCTGAATGCATTCTTCATGCCTGTTTAGGTCACATCCTCCTGTGGATAAATTGCTCTTCCTCCAGCATCGCTCTAGAAACAGCATTTCAAAAGAGCGAGCAATTCTTGTGAGCCTTTGGTGGTGGAGTTTGCTAATGCCATTAAATCTGCTCTGTTCTTGTCTTCAGCAAGATGAAGTGAACACCCAGGCCTGGTGACGTGCAGAAATTCTGACTCCGTTGCAGCATTTGGGAGTCTTCCTAGTGACTTCGGTGGGGGCCAGGGTCTCGACCCAGGAGTTCAGAGCACATCACTGAGACTACAGAGATACAAAAATTTCAGTCTCACATCCTGGCCCAGGGTCACAGCCATTTCTGGGATACATTTCAGAAGGGTAAAAAGTTGTAGAGTACAAGTTTTTCCCAGCTTGTTTGCAACCTGTTCTCTCTGAAACAACTGCAGGAGTTCCTGGGCCTTGTAATCAGCAGCTTTTCCCAACATAACACCAGGAATGTAGCTGACCCATTGCGTTTTACTTAATGTATTTATTTATTCTTTCTCATTTTGAATGTGCAATATCATAGTCACTGAGTTATAGATACTGCCACTGAGAATAGCTCAAAAAAGTTTAAGCCATTTACAGACACAGAAATGCTAGCTAAATAGAAAAGCTTTTAAACATTTTACAAGACCAACTTTAAAAACAGGATATACAAACCCTTTATCTTGGGAAGTGTTTATTCCAGTGATCAGACGTTCCACTTCAGTATCCTGGTTGGGGAAATAAAAGCCCTACCAAAAAAAAAAAAAAAGAGAGAGAGAACAAAGCACAAACATTAAGTTGAGCCCAGGAAAAATAAAGGAAATTGCTGTGCTAAAAGGGGAAAAAATGTGGTATTCAATGCACAGCCATACTCAGTGGGAGTGGATAATTTTAGCCAAGCACCAAAAAAGAAAAAGAGGCCAGAGAGTTTATGGATGCAAATGGCAATCCACGGGACTGTAATTGTACGTGGCAAGCGCCTACGTGAAATGAAACCCACGATACATGAACTGTCTCTGCTGACTTCACCGGGAGAGCAAAGCCGTGGCTCCTTCTGCACAAGGGACGATGCAACTGAGGATTTCACTGGCAACCAGCTTCTCCCAGAAATGGGAGATGTTGCGTTTCCCTGGCAGGTTTTTCCTGCGAGCTGCGGCTCAGCCCTGCCCTGAGCAGACCCAGCCGAGCGTGCACGCACCCAGCACAGACGCTGGGGAGCCGCAGCACTTGCGCCTCCTCCCCTTGGCCGACACGAGCACGCCAGGGTGAATTAGCTCCCCTTGGAAGGCTGCGTCTCAGTGCAAATGGGAACAACCCTCAGCCACACAAAAGGAATTTGGCCCCGGATGAAGACACCCCTCCCCTTTCAAGGAAGAAAAAACCCTGCAATTTGGAGCTGGCGCAGAGCTGGCACATTCCTCGCCGGGGCGCGCCGAGAGCCTTGGACAGGTGCTGAACACAGGCGCGCTCGAGTTGTTAATACCTTGCGACGAGCATGCCGTTGTGCACAGAAGCCCGGGCTGCTGCTCGCCGCACAGAGAAGAGGCAGTTGTATGCTTCGGCACTAAAAATAGGAGCGGCGCGACAGAGTTAGCACAAAGCACGGCGAACCGCCGGGGCGCAACTGCTCGACAAAGCACGTCTGGGGGCCGCGGGCAGCTGCGAGGGGACGGGCTGGTCCGACCCGGCACCGCGGCGCCGGTCGACAGCTTGCGCAGCAAACCCCATCCAGCAGCGCAGGCTGGTCAGAGAAGAAATTACTGGGGGAAATTTGGATGAGGAGAAATGGGTTCGTGGTGTTTTTGTTTTGTTTTTTTTTTAATGCATTCCAAGAAAACTGTACCCGGAGGGGGTTGTCTGCAGTCTCCTGATGTTGCAACAGCCCATTTTTTTTTTGTAGACTTTTGCTTCAGCACGAGAAGAAAGACAATGCAGGAAGCTAATCAAAAGGTGAAACTGGTTTGTCCTTCATCGCTGCAGCTAAGGCAGTTGACAAGGTAAATCACCAGCATTGCCGCTGGCAGCAGAGCTAATGCTAATAATTCCGACTGGGTGAAAGCGATATTAACAACACGAGTTTTGCTGTAAAATACACAGTTTTTGAACCTGAAAAGATCCTTTAAAACTTCAGGATAAGCTTTCACAAAGGCAGCGTGCTCCCACCACCTCCCGCCTCTGCGCAGGCTGTGGGCTCTGTCCCGGCGGCGCGGGGAGCCGCACGGCGTCGCAGGAGGACGAGACACGCGTGTGCCCAGCATGGGCATGTCCCCCAAGCTCGGCGTCCACCCTCAAGCCTCTCTCATTGCTTCAGGTGTTTTCCGTGCCATGGTCGAAGCAGTAGCGCCCGTCCCTGGTTTGGCAGCCAACCTCCCAAACACAGTCCTCGTGCTGGGAAACACCAGCGGAGCCGCCTGGGTTTGGGACGTTGCCGATTACGGGCCCTCGCCTGCATCTCAAGCACACCCCAATGCCTCGCGTCCAGCCTGGCAGGCACAAAACAACCCAAAATATTGGGAAGCCTGTAGCTGCTCTTAGTTCTGCCCCTGGAAATTTGCACTTCTGAGGCTTCTGCTTTCCCAGAGGAGGCTGCTTTGGGCAGGAGAAGGCGCCTTCTCACAGAGGGAGCTCCCTAAGGTGCCCGCCATTTTGTGGGGACCGCCATTTCGTGGGGACCACCATTTCTTGGCCAGGCCCAGCAACGAGAATGGGAGCGGGATGACCAGTTCCGGAAGGTTCCCGGGACAGGCCGGTTCTAGAAGGTTCCCTGGGGAACGGCCACTGAGGCGCGGGCCGTCCTGCCACCCCGACAGCGTCCCTCAGCCAGGGGGCAGAAAGGACAGGGCACAGCAAGGCTGCGCCGTGGCAGAAGCCAGAGGGAAAGCGCTTGGTTCCCCGCAGCGGAGGCTCCCGGCCTGCCAGCCGTCACCCGGGGAGGGCCCGGTAAGGCGCCATGCTCTGGACTGGTGTGGGTCTGTGGATGCTCGTGTGACCAGCCCCAGGGAAAGCTGCGAGGCAGCCGCTGCCAGACGCACGTTGGTGTTCCACAGCCGGCATGTCCGCACAGCCGCAGGGAGTCCCGCGCCAAGCCCCTGCACAGAGAGGCCCTCGGGCGCCGGAGAAGGGCACAGCAAGGGCACTTTTACTTTGGACCACTATTTTTCAGGGTCTTCTAATTCCTGTGTACAGCTGTTTTGTCCCGGGGACCCCCTTTACCCTGAGACCCCTGAGAGCTGCAGAACTGTGGTGGCAAACCGGACTGAAAGTAACGTCCTACCCGTTTCCGCTGTGGTCCCAAGCCTTTGCGGAGCAGCCTTTTCTTTTTAATCCCCATAGGATGCAAGGGGTCTTGCAGGCGCCCTGGGGCTGGGGACTGCTAACACACCTTAGAAGGGTTTTGCTTCCACACCGTGGATGGGAAAGCGAAGCAGAGCATGACACAGTACCTTACACACGGTCAGACAGGAGATGCCTGCAAAGCGAGAGCTGAACGTGTTTCACCAAGCAAGCTCCCTAGCCGCCAGGCAGGCCTTCTCCTCCACTCTCCCCTAATGCTTTCCGGGGAGACACCTCATTATTTATGGTTCGTCACACTCCACTCATAAACGCGCCTGCTACATTCGCTCTACAGCCCAAGCARGCAAAAACTGCAGTGTTTCAGTCTCTGAAAGCGCTACCTGATTAAAACATATAAAAAATGAGAGATATAAAACTGCCTGTTGCCCACAGAATCAAATAAAATTAGTTCAGCTCAGCCTCCTTCATCTTTCTTTATTGCAGACTCAGGTAATAAGATCGCTCACAGTATAAATATCTAATTTTAGGCGTATATGAAAGCAAGTCATTAAGCCTAATGAGTTAGAGCAGTAGGAGAGCTCTGCCCAATGCAGATAGTGTGTTCTGTGGCACCAGTTCTGTCATAGCCGTAACTGCTACTTACACAAACCAGTGTGCTAGGCACTTTATCAAACAAATCAAACAACAGCATTCCACCAAGGGATATGTCATGATGAGAGAAAAGTATGAGCACAAATGCTAGTAGGGGAAATAAATGCAGACAGCCAGGAGCTAAGTTTCTGAACAACCCAATATTGCCATGTTGTCGCTGAGCCTGAGCATTCCCAGGTTACATTCTCTCTGTTCAACAGCTCTGGAGAGTATTAACCTCCCCCAATGTGGCATAAAGCTGGATTCTGACAGCTCAGATCTTGGAAGTTTTCTGCAGTGGAGGCTGTTTGCTTGTGTTTTATATTGCTGGGAAATTATCACGATTATAAGTTGTTGTGATTCTAAAATATAAATAAATCCCTGTTAGAAAAGCCAGGTGTAGACACACTAGTCTGCATTAGTTTCATCCAGAGAAATGCATCTTCCCTGAGTAACCCTACTCTTTACCTGAACCCCACTGGCCTGGGCTAAGCCCACTTGCTGTGTACTATTGGATGTAACAGGTCCTACTTCACTTGTCACAGATGGAGAGAGATAAGGACCTGGCAACGGCTGAACCTCTTTCTCCTATTTATTTTGCCCAGGGATCTCTGGAGAAATCTGTTACTGGAGAGGTCACGGCCAAACGGTGGTGAGTGTTAAGCACTTCATGTTTGGGTCAGATTCATTCATCTTCAGTGGCTCCTCAGACAAAAACGCCAGATTGTGGACCGCAGATGGGAAATTTGTGGGAAATTTTGGTCAGGAAAAGAGATGGGACTTGAAGAACCCTTCAGCATTCATCCATGCTGGGTAAGTAAGTACCCAACCTTTGACATACCACTTAAAGTTACCTCTGAGACAAACACTGTGTACAACCTTCCTTCTGCCTGTGGTCGTCAACCTCATCTGAATTTAGTGTTGACCCTGCTCTGAGCAGAAGGAAGGACTGGAGATCTCCTGAGGTCCCTGCCAGTGTGCATTATTCTGTGGTTTAATAAGATAGCTCAGGTGTTGGTGGCTGTACAGCCACAACAGAGACAAACAACACTGCTCCTCCAGGAGGGCTGATAGTCCATGCTGAGCTCCTTTTAGCCATAAGTGGACCATGACCTCGTTTGGAGCCGCCTAGGGTGGCTCCACAAGACAGCCAAAAGTCTTCCCCTTCCTCTTCCCTTTCCCCTTCCATTTCCTCTTTCCTTTCCCCTTCTCCTTCCCCTTCCAGTGGGCACTGGCACAGAGAGTGAAGGGAGGTTTCTCCTCTGTCAGTGCACATCCATTTGCAGTCCTCCTCCTTCCCCACTTGCATGCTCAAGAGCCATAGTCAGCCATACAGGACTGCTGAGGGCCTGGGACAGCCACCAAGGGTTAACATGCAAAATCTCCTGTATAAAACAAGCTATTTAATGAGCATCTCTCCCCCAGGTAATGACCAGTAATGAGAATATGCTCTRCTATGGTAATGCTTGTAATGTAATAGCCCACTGAGGAGAGAGCTGGTAGGTGAAGTGAGAAAATCCTCTCTCCTCAGCTGGATCACAGTTTCAGCCAAGCTCATCTGCATTAATCTTACACTCATTAAAATCAGTTGTTGTGTCTCTAATTCAACCAGAGCTGCCAAGCTCAAGAATTAAAAATTCATGAGGCAATGTCCCTAAAAAAAMCCCTGTAAGATCATCTTAAACAGCATAGATTTTTAAAATAATCATTAAAAGTCTAGCTGTTCCTTTGTGCTTGAAGCTTTCAGTTCACATTTTCATGAGGGATAGGAAAATGGAGATTTTTTTTTTTTTCTTTTTTATATACAATCTTGCGACTCCAGAGGCTGGTGCTTCCAGGAGGTAGCYTCACAAATTGCATCGTTTATGATAAAAAAACAAGGGAGTGAGCAACACAGCCTCTTTGGGAGCAAGCTCACTTGGCTCCTTTCATGCTGCTTCAAAACCAGTGCCATTGCTAAAGTGCCTGGCAATAGTCCACCACCCCGACCCCAGGGCACACCGTCCCCTGGGTTTTAGTGAAGTCAGTGGCCTAGAAACAATGTCAGCAGTATTTTTCCAGCCTTGCTTCAGGCTGGAATGGCTCTTGGCAGTCGCTGGCCCTTCTGGAGCTATGAGAGCAGAATTAGACCCCTAGTAGAGACACAGAGCATGAAGTCCAGTGTCGACCCAGCCAAGGGCAGCAGYGAGCAATGGGCTGGGCTGTGGGAAAAGCTAAGGCAGAGCATTGAAACAGGTCATGCTTTGGTTGGCATCCAGGATCCCCAGTAACTCACATGCCACCTCTGTGCCCCTTGCTCACCTTGTTCAGATTCCCAAGACCCATGCAGTTATTTTTTGCCCTTGAAGTCTACAATGGGCAACAAGGACTTTCGTCTCCAGTGAACTCTTCTCCAAGAGTTGACACTCTTTAAAGTATGCTTGTGCATGCAGAGCAGCATCCAGGAGGAACATGCAAGTTAACAGTACAAGTAAATAACTAACTTTTAATTGTGTACGTGTGAGCAACAAACTAGACATGATTTCTAAAATGCTCCTAATTAAGGTCACTGATGACAATAGCTAGAGAGCTGAGACAAAGACAATAAACACCATTTATGTGAAGCAGATGGGAACTCTGAAAGGGCTATGCAATATTTTGAAAATGATCTGGGATTTTTTTTTAACAGCCAGAACTGTAAACAATGTTTCACAGAGTGCCAGAGACCTCCCAGTCCATGAAAACACCCAAGATCTCCAATTGCTTTAGCTGGCTGAGGTTGGAGCAATTATGCTATGCTGTCTGTGTCTCTCTTCACAAATGCTGTTGTYTTCTCTCAGAAAAAGGCACCATGTTTACAAAGTAAAGTTAAACTATGAAAAATACCAAGCCAGACCAGCGCAAAACCAACCCTGTGAAAAGGTTAGATTTAGCTCCTCCAGACCCAAGCAGAATTTGTTTCCTGAAGCAGCAGGAAGGTGCAAAAGATGAGTTGTTAGTGAGCATTACTTAGTGTCACTATGATTACTTTTAGAAGACATTCATTTCCTTCATGGTTTGGGTAAATATCCATTACCTTTTGAGGTTGTGAATCAAATATTAATTAACCTGCTGGAAGAAAACTGCAGATATTACTGTTTTACAAGGAATCTTCCAGCTAAGGAAAAAAAGGAAGACAGTGAACTGGCAATTTTCAAAAAAGGCCTTATTCTGTTTGAAAGGAGCAATGAGCAAAGAATATACCCACTGGATACACTTACAGGGAATGTCACTCTGTGGTTTGGTAGCAGGAAAAGGAAACTGTGATCTTGGCCTGTCTCTAGAACTTCAGTGTGGGGAAGAGCTTTGAGTTAAAAATTAAACAGCATTTTTCAGTTGGTAGCTATGGCACTCAAACCTCTTATAACTGTCACCTCTGATCAGGGCAGAATCATCTGGTGTATGAGCAAAGGTCTCTGTAGAAACATTTTCCCCAGGAAACTAGCACACATCCTGGCAGGGCTACTGGCAGAATGAAGCAGTTATTTCTTTTACAGACWCTGATGCAGCAACTGTTTTTTTCTTCTAAGTTCCCTCTCAGATGTTAAAACTACAAGCCACATGCTTCTTTTAGCACAAGCAATAAAAATCCAGGACGACCTACAGGAAATTAGCAGAATAGCCAAAGGATGCTCTGGCTACCACACAGTCGCATAAATGAGACCAGACCTTGGCCCTCTCACTCTCCATGTTCCCTCTGTTCTGGTCCGGGACCTGCTGAACTAACTCTGGATTTTATGGACTACAGCAAAGCAACAGCAACCCATGGAAACCATTCAGGCTTAGCTCTGCAAAAGCCTGAGTAACACAAAGGAGAGAGAAATACTTCCATGAAGAAGATGACTATTTTCCAAGCAAGAATGCCAAAACAAGATATGACACCAAAATTGGGCAGCAACAAGAAATTAATTTATTGGCCGCACTAATACAAAACCTGCAAGATCACCATACCATCACCTTTCTAGCATGCTGGTATAAGACTGCTTGGCTGCATCTCTTCTTCTCACAGCAGAACTAAGCACTTTTCAAATGACATAAATCAGAAGTCTGAACTCATTGTTTTGCAAAGTGAGATACAGCTTTACATACTCACGGAGGCAAGATGATTAATGAAGCACAAAATACCCTCTATTGCATGCAGTCAACTTTCTTTTTCATGCCTGGTGCTCCATCTCTGCATCCCCAAATCTTTAACAGCTCTGAGTTCTTTAAAGAAAAAAAAAAAGTTGCATATACAGTCAGCCAGTTTCTGCCTCTGGTGACCATTTTTAGCTTTTTTTTTCCCCTCAGCATATTCCCCAGTTCTCTACCCACACATGCCCACACTACAGACAAACTACCCTAAAAAAATGGAAGGATATCTAAAAAAACCAACAATAATCCAGGGCCTCATCAACTTCCAGGAATTCAAACTAGCTTAAGAAACCACAAACAACTTATTTTCTGTTTTTTTTAATGTATTTTTTAGTGTTTTAGAATTTTGCATTTTAAAAAAGTCATGAATTTGCTCCCCTTTCACCCTCTTCAGCTCCTCAACTATGTTCAGAAAACATCTCTCTCCAGCCGTGTTTAGCTCACATTTCAGGGCAGAGCAAATGTACATGCACATGGGGGGCAGGGATGATGAGTCAATTAGGCACTTCATAAAAAAAAAAAGATTTAAAAATTCTCTTTCTGACTGAGAGCATTATGAGAGCCACGGTAGTAACAGAACCAGAGATGCCAACTTGGTCCAGCTTGTCCAGGGCCTCCCTTGCAGATAAAGAGCAATTTCCTACAATAAAACTGCTCTCATCTTACATTAAACATCCCATATGATAAGGCATCTGCCACTTAACTTGAAAGACACTTTCACAGTCTAATAAATCACATTGTGGGAAAGACTGTTGTGCTCTCACCAATGTTCTTCTAACTATATCCCCTTCCCCCTCCGTATGCTCCTGCTCATCACCATGCCTTGCAGGGCTCACATATTATAGTTGATTAACTCATCCCCTAACAGTCAGCCAAGCTAAGCTCTTTGCTCTTCAATTGAACTTGCTGGTCTTGCTGTCATCTCTTCTGTTGTTCCCCTCATTCCTGCTACATCTGTCAGAGGCATCCAGAACTGAGTGTGGTGTTCCAGGCATAGTGTTGCCAAGGCCTTTGAGACTCTGAAGAAAAGCCCTAGAGATGCACCATTTATCATACAGACAGCAGCTACCACTGCCTTTTTCCATGTGTGCATTAAATTGGAGGGCGTGGATGTGAGAGACGGTGCCTATTCAGTCTCCTTGCAGATGGTCAAGCCACAAAGTACTCAAGTGAAGCCACACACATCCTTCCAACCTCGCTCCTTGGCCAAGGCCCAAACCACCCACCGATGGAGTCACACTGGGCTCACACGCTCTGTGCCAGCACCACCCCGTGAGCAGAGAAATGCAGCCTGCCACTTCTGACGGCTGGTTAAGAGAAATCTTGGACCTGGATTTGTTCAGTGCCCTGGGAACAGAGAAAGGATAGGACCATGTCACAAACTATCAGACTTTCAGAACTTAATTTGCTACTAACATAAACAGCTCAACTCAATGACCTTCAGTGGAGTTATGTCTGCCTGTGTGTTTCAGTGCATTTAACCCAAGGAACAAGTTATTTCCTTTCCCGGAGAAAAATGAGTGGCCATACATTTGTCTGGTCTATTTTATTTACTGTGCAGAATCTCTGGGAGCAGCTTTGGGCCAAAGTGGATATTAAATGGAGAGAACCAAATGGTTTAAGGCCATTTGCTCACRAAGACTCCCTCGGCAAAATCTACCTCTTCTCTCAGCATAACACTCGTGAAAGCACCACAAAGCATGTCCACATTGCTGGAGCAAGCACTTTTGCTCTGTTCTAGCCTAACCATAAGGTCTGGGGAAACAGTAGGTAGGACACTGCCATTGGCCCTACAGCTGGGACCTAAAGTGTCTTTGCAATGCAAAGTGAAAGGATTCTTCATCTGACATAAACCAAGAATTTAATGCGCTAAAAATCATACACAAAGTCTAGTATTTAAACTAGTATGAGACCAAAGTGAGATTCAGTGAAACAGATTCTGCTGCTTTATCAATTATCATGTTTGAAAATAACTACAGCCAATTACAGTCTGTCTCAAGCTGTAACTCCCATTTACTACTGCGCCTACTGAGCTACAGCACTCTTCTGTACCTGTTTGTGCCTGTTCTGTAGCCTTTGCTCATACTGTAACTGTCCTGGCAACACGTCAAAATACAGTCATTTCCAATATATGCACTGCAATTTGAGACACTTCAATATTCCAGATTTGATTTTGATGTCATGGAACTGATCAGCTTTAGGAGAGAAAATGGAACAAAATGTCATGAGCTTTGGCACATTAGAACAGCAGTAATTTCAAGCCGAACACAACCCACTGGAAAATTCATACTCGTGAAATCCAATTTTATATTAAAAAGAAGAGCTGCCTTTTTAAAATGTCACTCTAAAACTAACTGTTTCATAACCAATGGCCCTGCAGGATGCGACTGAGCTGGAAAGCTCTCACGGAAGCATGCAAAAATATTGCTGGGCCTGCATCAAACCCTCTGTAAAGCCTGGCTACCAGGCACATCAGACAGCTGCACTAACCAGTAAATACTGATGCCAGTGTCTCACTGGACTGAGACCAGGGCTGGTTTGTCTATGCTGATCATAGTTTGGAATAACAGAAGGAGGAGAAGGCCATAGGATCACGGTTTGTTTGTTTCCATCTACAACTTCTACATCCTTCCCACAAAGGAGCCAGTGGCTTCCTTTATAGAGCAGACTATTCTGATGCACAAGGAGGGTCCCTGTTTAACTTTCTCTGACTGAATATGACCAGTTTTGTGGCTTGGTATACTTAACATAACTCATTATTCAATCCATTTCTTTCTTCTTTTTTCATCAGGGAGCCTTGGGGAGATCAGAAGGAAGCCAAGAAAGAAAGGAGTGTGACCAGACAACAAGCAGTTGCTGATGGGCTGCTTCTCAAGCCAGGGGAGCTCCAAATCCCAGAGGGAAAGCAAGTCCATGGGGCCAGTACTAATGCCAGCAAAATGGAGCAGGAAGAGTACCAGCAGGGTGAGGATTTATCAGCAAGCCCAGACTAATGCATATACTTTGCACTGCTCCTGGAGGAGTCTATCATCCACTGACCAGCACAGTCTAGCCCATGGGAGTGCTGGCCCAGATTATACTACCTGCATTTCTAACTGCTTGGTGGAATTAATGCATCCCAGAGTAATCTAATGCAGGGGAATGATATTGTCCTTGGATCTGTCCTTTTTAGCCATGAAAATAAGTTAATGTTGGTGTAATTAGAGAGTGACCATTATTTGCCATCAAGCTTCATAAAAAATGTGAGGAAAGATGTATATATTTTAATTAAGTTTCAGGGGAAAAAATTGTACCTGGCTAGATTGCAAAGAGATGAACTCATTACTTCATCCGTGTCTCGTCTGCTGCCTATTTTCCTCTGCAATAGCATGATCAGTCTCCGCTGCAGTCATTGAGTTTAAAAAGCAAATAAACACTCTGAAAGAGCCAGGCCAGCATTTTATAATTCCTAAAGCTCTGAACTGGAAGTCTTCATAGAGCCACATTTCTAGTGAGACTGATGGGTAATAGTTTGAAATCTTTGAAATCTGAGGGGAAGTGTTCCCCAAATCAGGGCATCAGGAGGAGACCCAGATGGAGCCACTGATTGTTCTAACAGTCAGACAGCTTTTTACAGCTGTCAGACTTTTCCATAGATTGCACAGGTCTGACTTATTGCTAAGAAACAGCCTGGGTCAGAGCTGTCCTTTTCATCTCAGGAATGCACAGCTGCAAAAGTGAGGTCTCTGTTCATTTTGTGGAACGTGGCTCCAGGAATATGAATTTGAATCTAAGCCATTAAGGCCACACTGTAAACGGGGTCACATTCATAATCATGCTAAGTAACAACAAATGTGGCATGTGCAGGTGTGCAGTGCTGACACCCTTTGGGTATGCAGAAAAAAGAAACGTAACAAAAACCATCCTGTGTCTTGAACAGCAGAGAATAAAAAACTCTAACCCCCTAATTCTATCCAGAAAGTTTCTAGGGAGTGGAGAAAGAAACAGAGCAATCATAATCAACCTCCTCCCCAGGCAGTCTGCTGAGGAACCTTCCACAATGGAAAATAGTTTCTTCTTTTCTCAAACACTCAAATAGATCCCWTGTGAAAGTCACTATTACTCTAACAGAGAGTCAGACAGCATGTCTGTGGGCTTTTCAAAGACTAAATAATCTGTTTGCCATTATTGGTCCTTGTATGATTAGAGCAGAGCAGGTAGATCTCATGCTTAAAGACACTAGTTAACAGTCCCAGGGGTCAGGAACGAAATCCCACRTACCCCTCAATGGCCATGCACAGCCAGCCAGAAGCACTGAGACCCCCCTCCAGCCAAACACTTCCACATATGTTTAAGCCCCACGGAAGTCAGCGAAACTTAAGTATGTCCTTGAAGTTAAGCACCTCTTTAAGCGTTTTGCCAAACAGAGAGTCTTGTGGAGTGAGCCRCAAAGGTGGCCGAGGTAGTGCATTTTGCTTCACAGGGTGGGGCGCACTGATGGTACACGCATGATGAGTTACTCAGCTGACAGGCAGGAATGTGCTCAGCTCAGCAGTGGGACTGTACCTTTATCTTTATAGTTAAGCAAGTGCATTGATGAACTGGGATCTCATTTCCTTCCCTCTGCAGTTTTAGATGCCAGCCCTGCCCAAGATGGGACAATGGCTGCCAGTGATAAACTCTGAGACAAAAAGTCTTATATATCATAAARAGATGATAAAATGGGGCAACATCTGATCACTACCAGTGATTTGTAGGCAGGAAATTGAATGGGTCCCTAGAAAATCAAGCTGCAAAACTTCGGCTCTGAGAGATGCTGGCCTGTCAAAGCTTCGGAGGTTCAGTTTGGCCTAGCCTGGACACTGGCTCCCTGCCTTTCCTGTCCTGCTGGGAACAGCTTGGCTCCAAAACCTAGTGGGCTGACCACAAACCCTGTCCACATGATCATATTTGTTAAAACTCTCATTCACACTGTAGCCACAGCGCTGGTTGGAAGAACATACATCAGGCTTTTTGTCAAGCAAAATCCATTCCAACTGTCTGGGAGGACAGCAAAATCTGCCATTGCACTGCTTTGAAGGGTTTACAGTTTGCTGCAGCACTTTAGGTCTGCAGTTGTTTCCACAACTAAGTCCAAGAGAGCTTGCGAACAGGAAGGAATTAGGCACTTATGCAAAGACCATTAAAGTCAAGGGGAATCTTTCCATTGACTTGAGTGCGCTTGGCTCCTGGCCCTGGATATTAGGCTCTGTTGTGTGGGTTAGAGCAGGAAATGGGAGTAGGACTTTGCAGGTTTTCTCAGCATTTGCACGGACTCGGTGTAACTTTAGCATAGGAGTTCTCTGTGCCCAAGTTTCCCTGCATGCAAACGAATGTGTGCAGGCAGTGACTACTCATCCTGGATGCAAGGCTCTAATTTATTGTCTTTCTGTTCAGCCTATGYGCCTTCTCCACCCTTCCTAGGGTAGGTAGAGCTAAGATCCCTAACAGGTGGAATAGTCCATTCCTACAGGCAACATGATTTCTTTACGGCTCCTGACATGTCTGTCCATGATACATCACCTATGTATGACATGTCAGTCTGAGATGCAAAAATACCTCAAACCAAAAACTGCAGTAGGTCTGAAAAGCTTGTTAATCCAAAGCTCAAATTCACATCAGGGGATGAATGTCTACAGGGATCTTTGCACCATTCACTGACTTCTCTTCTGCCTATTTGGTTACAGCCTACCATTTTGCACAGGAATTTACTGTCTCTTGAAGTGCAGGAACATATACCAAAATGACAAAAGATCTGAGCTGCCTCATTTTCACACAGAGAAACAGATCTAATGTGCACTGCTCAGGACTTAAACTCTGGAAACTGGTACTGTCTGAGGAGTGTCTTCCCAGGCACCCACAACTGCAAGCACACGAACCACAGGGCACTCCTGGCAACTTCAAGATCTTTTAAAATACAATAGCTAAGATCTTAATTTCCTACTAATAGGAGTAGCGATGTTTCTGTGGGCTCACAGTAAGACAGCTTGTCAGATGAGTTTACTGAAGTGCTACGTCAGTTCTGGATATAAGTGCCTGTGAGTCGGGCACAGAGGGCATTGGGATGAGGGTGCTGGACTTAAAAGATGTAGGTTCGTTTTCTGCCTCAACCGTATACTCCCAGCTTTGTTCAACACCATCACTTAATTATCTTCTCTGAAGGTAAAAGCAGAGAGCATATTTCTCCACTCCACACAGACCTGGATAGTAAAATCCTTTAGAAGCCATGGAACAGTCGCATACCATGGGAGAGGCTGTATCAATACTTGAGTGAGAATGAATGGACCAAAGCCAGTGAACCCAGCCAGTGCTACATGCACATAAGCCAGAAGTTGCTCAGCCCAGTGAGGGGATGGCTGTGCTCTGATGGCAATATCCTACCATAGGTTTTGCAAGAGCCAGCATCCAGCGGTTAGAGAAGGTGCCCTTCCCACGCACAGTGCTGCTCAGTACAGCTGATTTCTCATGGGTAGCATGTGCTTGGGAAAGGAACGAGGCTTTAACAAATGAGTTATTTAACTCATGGGCTTAGGGAGAACCTTTGACTCTTGGCAGATGCTTGTTACTTGGGCTGGGCTTAGAAAAACAGGTGACCAAACCCCAATTCAGCCCTCAATGGGGAGCACAGAAAGACAAGATTACATTTACTGCAAGAAACATGATCCCAGAGAGGGGAGAGGGGGAGGGCTGGGGAAGGAAACACATCCTAGTGCCAGGGGTGACCCAAAACAACACTGCACAGCCAAACTCCATCAACAGAGTCATGAAGGCARAAAGGAGAGCAACATCAGGAAACAGGTTGACAGTTGCAACCTCAGGTAGACAGATAGTGTTGTTTTCATATCAAAGACAGGCTTCAAGCAGCAAGTGTCTCTTTTCTAAGACAATGTAGACAGCAATTTGACTTGGCAGTAAGGCGCCATTCCAAAGATCACCTCTGCAGAGTGATGGCTTCTAGGTACCTTCTGCAGGAGCATCCCCCTGTCAAGCCAGTCCCCCATGCATCTCCATTAACCTGGAGGGAGATGCTGTCTTCCCATCATGGGAAGTCAAGTGTGGCTTTTTGTTTTAAGAGGGATGTGGTTTTGGAAATGAGCTTTGCTACCACCTGCTGCAAGTTCACTGGTTTAGTGGGACAAATTGCCAAATTTGACAGGAACTAGGGTCTCATTAGTGTGACCGAGGCTTTGGCAGAGTGAAGGCTTCTCAGCTTCCATTTATAGGAAGTGTTGAGAGAGGCCATGGCAAGAGTTCAAAGCAGGGCAGTGTATACCGTTGCACTATGAAGTCTAGACAGCGCTGGATCTCAGCAAGCCTGAAGAATGCCTTTTCCCTGCCCTTGAGTATTGTTTAAAACTCAGCAGCATTCCTCAGCCAGGAATGAAATGGGAAAATATTTAATTCCCTTGTTCAAACAGATTCTTTTGCATAATTGTCTCCCTCAAAAAATTCCACCTTCAAAGCTCTGCCTGGAAGATCAGAGGCTACCAACATTTGTACATGCATGCCAGTACAAATTCTCACATTTGACCAAATGCCTCTGCTGAAGTCACGTGGCTACACTAGCCCCTGCTGCTAGGCTTTTCTGGGGAAGAAAGTGGGGGGGAAAAATTAAACTGCCTAAAATCATGTTTGTATTCTGACCTGGAATGAAAAAGGTACCTTTGAAGGGGTGCTGGGCAATTCTTGAAACATCTGCTTTAAACAGTTTTTATCCCTCCTTTTCCCTAACTCTGAGGTGACCGGAGAGAGCTGCAACTCAGAAACCCACCTGCCTGCAACTTCACTATCTCTATGGATCTCCAAGCAATGCTCCCTCCTCCATTAAAAGACACCTAGCTGAAAATTTTCCAAGCAGGTGTGCTTATTGATATCTGCAGCCAGCTTCAAAGAAAGCAGGGGACGTTTTGAACCTACACCAAAAAATAAAACAGAATTAGCTTTAATTTAGCAGATTTCTATTGGCCTTAACTGTCAAATGAACTTCTCATGAGCTGAGGGACAACTTGTGCTTAGATAGCATTTCAGCAGCTTCTGAAATACAACCCCCAAGCAAGGCTGGGGGGGCAGCTGGGCCAGCAACTTCCTAGCCCTGTCACCAGACAGGGGACATGACATCTGGCCAACACCTTCCCACATTTAACTGTTCAAACTGCAGCAGGGTCCAGTGTAAATGAATCAATTATTCAACAGCAATTCAGAGGAAAAAATAGGATCAAATTGTGATCTTTTTGAATTTGTCAGACTGCCCTTGACTGTACACCCAGAACATACACTCTTTTCTTAAGTGGACTGTTAAGCACATTGAATCAATATTAGCACATGCCAGATGCTGGGGAATCATTTCCCACCGCTGGCAATTATGAGGATGTCCCAGAAGTCATTAAGGCAACTGGGAAGATAAGCATCTGGTGATGGTTGTCAGGCCCTGACACAGTGAGATAAATCTCTGTAATAAAGAGGTGTGGGGGTTTTTTTGCTTGAAACATATGCCATTTAGCACTAGTTAAATGCAATTTCTCCTCCTTTCTTGGGGTTTCCTTGGAAGGAATTCAGCAGGCCACCTCTTCCTCGTGAGAGATACTGAGCTGTGCCTTTCCTGACCATGTTCTTTCTCTGCAGAGACTCAGTTACTAAAAGCTGATCCCCCCACTAAGTCAACATCGCCCAGCCAGCTTTATTCAGAGGGTACCGTGCAAAGCCATCTGACCCCTTCACAGCTGTTAGACAGCACCTCTGACCAGAGAAATCACAAGGTGAGTTGATGAGATCATCTTCCTCTCTCTGACCTTATCCACTCCATGCTTTCAACCAAGGGCAAAACCTCACAGCTAGAGATAACAGAATCTGCCACAAGCTCAGATTCATTAAAAGATGTATGAAGTGCTAAAGCAGTGAAGGTTGCTTCCTTTATAAATGAGCCAAAAAATAATAATCATACACAGGGAACATTCTGTGGATTATGCAATAGCAATCCAATCTATTGCAAATACATGGTTGAACAGCATTTTGAAAAAGACTTAATGGATGATTCCTAGAAGTAATGACAAGCCAATGTTATTCTTGTGCAAGGCAGCAGAGCTGAGCTATATTTAATAGAGGAAAGATGATAAAAGTAATCTCCAAAGGTCTCTGCACTTATATATTCTTTGGTACATCTTTATGTTGTAAATGCCAGCATAACTACAAGGAGAATTTTTCTGGATTGGATGGCAATTCAGAGATTCATTGGTTTTAAGATCAGAAGCAGTCATTAAAACATCTAATATGACCTGCTCTCTACCACAAGCTGTAATGTTTCATCCAGTAATAGAACCGGGTCAGAGGTTTGATAAGTAACATGCCACCCTTTGCCAAGAGGCAAAGGACTGCTTAGCTTGAGCAGTTCTCAGTGTCAGAGACCCCTTCTCCCACAAAGGCTGTTCTTTGCCAGAGCTTTTTCAGACAATATGTGGAAAACGAGCTGATGGAAAGAAGAGCAAGAAGAAAAGTTCGTGAGCAAGTGTTTGGGACCATCAGTGCTAGCAAATGCCATCCGTTTGGGACCATCTGCTCACCTTTCAAGGCCTTGGCAATCATGGTGAGTGTCCTCCCGGTCTCCTAACCTTCCCTACCCTGCTGAAACTCGTCCTACCAGGAAGATTTACAATAGACTTTCAAATTCTGCTGCTCAGTAGTGCCTGGAGAACCTGCTCTTTCTTTTCATTACATTTTACTTTGGGCTTTTCCTAAAGCAGAATTTTTTCTCCATTTAACTTCCTACAAAGACCTGAAAAGAAATATGACCAGCATTTGTTATAACAGCAGCATCCATTTAAAAAGTATTGAGCAGACCCAAAGTCAGATAATATACTTGCTTACACTATGACTTACAATGTTAACACCGAAATAATTTTAAAAATAAATTTTATGTTAATTTTTGCTCATTGTTTACTTTTGATAAGATTAAAATGCTCAGCATCAGTTTCAGATTTTCAGGACTGTGGGTTCAACTTGCAGAGGACACCTGGAAGAGAGGGGGTATTTTTTCCCCAGAGAAAAATACTGCTTATTTGAAACATTTTAAAGGCTATGAAACCATCATTCTGGATCCTGGCTTGTGTGAACGCCAAAGCTAAAAAAAATTACATTTGGAGTCAAATTTGCCTTATTCCTTTCAAGAAGCTGCTGCTTTTCTTCATAAACCCTTGTTTAACTTTGATCATTTCTATGTTTGAAATCTGCCTGTCTTATTCTGTATGCAATATCTGTGCTAATGAATTCCCGTTCTGTCACTTGGGCTCTTTGACAACACAATGTTACAACTACATTACCTACATGAAATGCACTTTTAATGTCCCCATTACATATTAATGTATGAATTTAATTACTTAGGATAATATTTAGAACATACACAATGTTTGATTTTAAAAGTACAGTGTAAATATTTAACTAATTAATGCACAAAGTATCACTATAGGCAACACAGTTAAATTATTTTGGCTCTGATTTGTCAGAAAATACCTCTGTGCCGGAGCTTTCTTAAGGGACTGGTGTGAAGGGTTGTCAACGTTATCAGCTACAAGGCAGTGCAGAGGAACGTACTTATCTGAGGGAGCTGGCCCGCATCTCAGAAGCAAACTGACCGCAAAAGCCCAGCACTTAGCGGGGCCAAGTCATCCYGCTCCTCCCAGGAGCCCTCACCGCTCCACTAAACCAGACCATTTCAGCTGGTTTAGGTATCTCTACACTATTTAATAAAATACAGTGTTAACGTTGCCCAAGACCACAGAGTGACCCTGTGGTGGAGTGTTTTGCTCTGCCGAGGTATGTGCACAGGAAGGAAAGGGAAGAGTGTGTGTTTGCCTGGCTCGATGCCTTTAGAAAATTCATCCATCCTGATGCCTCTGAGTATGTGTCTATGAAGTGCTGAATAACAGGAAATCATTTGACTTGTATCAGACCAAATCCAGAGACTATCAAGCCTGCAATTAGCTATAATTAGAAACCCACTCCGTCATTGCACTCTCAGGCAGAATCCATACGCACCCACACACATTCATGTGCTAAAATGATGGATGTTACAGAAAGGCGCGCAATACCGATCTCTCCGGGGGGGGTGGCCTGTGTGTTCACCCCAATCTCTGTCTCCTARGAGATGCAGAAGCTAACTTTACCTCAAGACTCACCCATGACCTCCCAGATACCGAACAAGGAAACAGTTTGCACCACTGAGTCAGACGTAAGGTCTTTACAACTAACCTTCCCCAGGCTGGACAGGGAACAAGCAGAAACATCCAGTCTGAAGGAGAAGCAGCAACCAGCAGGCCAGACTAAAACACCCTGGCTTCCCCCATTGGTTAATCCTACCAAAGCCAGCCTCTCCTCTAGTAGACAGGCCAAAAGATGCCAGCTTCCTTCCCTGCTTCCAGAGCAGCCCTTCCTGCCCTGGAAGAGCAGGTACTGAGAGCACCAGCAGCCTCTGGGCCAGACCTCGGTTTTCCAGAATCTGATCCTGGCCTGCCATGCCGACTCATTGGTCTCAGGGCTAAAATCATCTTGAATATGCATAGAAAGTTATTTTTAAAAGTGCTCTTCTGTACTTTGGTTTGAAAACTGTAGCTTTTGTCTTTAATAATAAAAGATAACCTGCTGGTATGAGATCCTGTGATGAGCAAAAGTGAATTGATTCACCAGCCTCAGCCCATCCTCTCAACCATCACAAACACCAATCCGCTCCTGAGAACTTGGATGTGGCCAAACCCAGTGCTATTTTTGCAGTGCTAATGCCCCTTGGAGCCTGTGCCAGCTCTCAGAATAGCATCCAGAATATAATGGGGCAAGTTCAGTCCAGACAAAGAAAGATTCAGTTGTTACCTGATTTTCAAGGAGATTTTTGCACTTGTAATTCCTCAGTAGTTAGGATGCATTTTGAAAACTCCCTGCTTGTGTATCCAACTAAAGCTAACCATTGCCATACAAGCAAAAAACCCCAGTGCTTATAAGATCTTGATACTTAGGGATCTAGTAAAATCACAGCAACCTCAGCTATAATTATTACCCTGTAATCTGCATGTCATGAATAACTATGTAATCCAGCAATAGCTGCAATCACTGCACACATTTGCTCTCTATGTTGAAAAAAATGGTGGGAAAGACGGACAGCAATTGAGAGCTGTGCAGATATTCAGTAATTTTCAACCTTCTCCAGCGAACAGCCTCTTAATTAACATTTCTCCTGCGGAGGCCTTCGCAACAAATACAACAAAAAAGAGCACAGGCTTGCCACTCCGAGCTGCTTGTTGCAGATCCTCGAGAGTGCCCCATCGGCCTCAGTGTGGGTTGAGGCCTGAGAAGAAAGGTGAGTAATTAAAAAAGACTTTGAGCACAATTAGGCTGAAGTATTTTCTCTTGCTGTTCTTTCAGCTCACACCAAGGCCAAGGGGAAAACTTGCCATTTTGATCTCAACTTAGACAYCTGGACTAAATGTCTGTGTTTTGTGCGCTGAAAATTTCCTGAAAAATGTGATTTGGAAACCTTGAAAGGGAAGTCCTTCTGGAGAGGAACAATCCAACTAAAGCAATACAGTTAGGAGTACCCCAATAGGGTTAGGAGGTGAACAGAAACCTCTTGTATGCTCCCACGTCTACTGCAAAAGGTTATTACTTCCATCTATTCATCACATCTTTTCACATCAGCTGGTTTCCTCTATAACTTATTATTTCAGATGAAACAAGCCAGGTTAGCTCTACAGCAAAGTTCAGCTCTTTAAAATGTTTACTGCAAGCTGTAGCATCACTTGACTGAAATGGGAGTGCTCCCAGGAGCAGATCTGCTGAGAGCCCAGACACTAGCGCCCAGCCACACGGCAATGCCGAGAGGCTGACACCAGGCTGGGGCCGTAGCCGTGTGGATAATGTATCTATCTGCTCACACCTGTAAGGCAGGAGGCCCTGAGCTATGATTCCCATAAGGCAGGTACACATTAACTCTGGACCTATCCAAAAAGAAACCTTCCCATGTTCTTAAAGATACAGTTGAGCAAAGCCCAAGCTGTTCTACAAAAAACATAGGCCTCCTAAAACTGCAGTTCCCACCCAGAAAAAAAAAAATAAAATCACATCAACAGAAACCTCCTGACTGGTGCTAAAATATCCCACACAGACTGGCATCTCCAGCACGCATCTGCTTTTCTTTGCGGGATTTAAACACAATGACTGAGCACTTCACTGGAAAACAGAAAGGACAAGCCCAAATTCAAGATTTTCCCCTGCAAAACCATGTGGYTCTTTTAATTCTAATGAATGTTTATTGAATTACATATAGTTCAAATATTTCTCTTAAACGCTTAGTGCTTACAGATGCCCTGAATGCCTATTAGACAGAGATGGACAAATCAGTCAGCCTGAGTGATCTCATAGCTCCTTTTTTCCACACACCAATATCTCATTTGTTCACAGAATGAACAGGCCCTGGCATTAATAATTAAAGTAGTTATTTTTAATTACATGTAAGGCTGGGGAGAAGGAGAAAAATCTTCCTCAGAGTTGCAGGTTTCTTTATATATTGCTAAATCTTCCTCCGGAGCTGCAGCTGCTGGTGCTAGGAGATAGAAAATCAGCCAAGCAGAGGACCTCAGCCCTGCAAACAGGAGGAGTGCAATAACAAGTACTCTCATAAACAGGCCAACAAGACCATGTGGTGAGCTGCCGAGGTTTCGCTGACCTACCACATCRCTGTGAGCTACAGAAACCATGCAAAATCCCAGCCAGCTCCACAGAGCAAGCATCAAAATTTGAGGGCAATTTTCATGCATGCCCTAAAACTCTTCTCTCTCTCAGAAGTGGAGAGACGGTCTGAGGAAAAGAAGAGCCAAAAGATCCCATTTTCTTGGACAGATTTGAAGCACAGAGGAGAGCATGGAGAAGAAGCATTGCCATGAGAGCAGCACCCACGTGCAGGGAAGTCCCTCACCCACCTGAGCCCAAACCATCCCTCTCCTGGGACTGCAGGCTCCATTCGTCACTCTCCTACCTTTACCGATCACTCTAGGGTACCAGACAGCCTGGGAGAAACAACTCTGGAGCAACAGCAAGCAAACACCAGCACCGTGCACTCTGCTCAGGCTGCCATCCAGCAGGCATCTGTGTCCAAAAGCAGCCTGTCACACAGGGTACCTGCATGTGGCACCCGCAGAGCATACGTCAGAGCCAAGGGCTAAAGATTTGTCCTCCCGGGTAACTCTCAAAAGAGTTGCACTTCAGAAAGTGATCAGCACACAGTTCTCATGAGCTGTTTTTTTTCCTCTTGTATGCAAAGGGCACCCCAGGTATTACTTATGATTCTTGAAAGCCAAAAGGAACATGGAGACCACAGGGACTCTCATCAGGAAAACTCCGGTTAGTTGATAAAAACAGACAATTTATACAGTTTACAGAAACAGCTGGGGGCTTCTCTCAGTGCCAATTAGACTGTTTTCCTGACCAATTTTCATAAAAAGATTAGACAACTCTGTGCATCAGTGTTGCTCTGCAGTTCCGCTAGCCAGGGCACAAATGACAAGTACTCTACAGCTTTTTGCTTGCCATCATCACAGAAGACCACTGAGGGCATGAAGAAACATTCCCTGCTCTGTGGTTATTGCACACAGCAGATGAACAAGCCCCTTCCACAGCCATTTACCTCCAAATGAGTAGGGAAGGCAGAAGTGTGAACCCAAGAGCAAGCACAAAAAATCCCCCACAAGAGCTCTTGTGATATGCCTGGTAGCTCATCAGAGAAATACTGTGCTCTAAACTTACTCGGGCTCCAGCTGCATCCATGCGTGAGTGTGAATTGCTAAGTGGAATAATTCATTGTGCATTGACTTTCACCACAGGCCCTAAGATTCAAATCCATGTTCTTTCCAAATTACTATAATTTGCAGCCTATCTCCTGTGATGATGTACCTAGCCAGCCTGAAACTCCCCTGCGGCACTCTAATGAATAGTTTAGCCTGAGATATAATTTACTAAGATTTAAGTGCATGCTCAGGAAGATCTATTTCTGTTGCAGGAACTTGTCCTAAAATTGGTATCGCCCCTCTCCAAGGCATTCCCTGCAGAGCACACCATGCTTGGGTGGGAAAGTCTACCTGTGCCCTTTCCCATGGACTGCAGAGACTTGAAAATATGGAGAGAAACAAGGTCAAAAATGTTTTCAATTCTTGGAGGTCCTGTGAAGACAGAAGGGAGCCTTCTCAGGCCCTGTCCATATACCCTAAATGGACCCTGATTAACCAGGCTTTCATCCAAGCACCCAAAACTTCACACCGCTGGGACACTCAGTGCAGAAACACAAGCAGAAACAAGACGTAGCTGAAAGTGATTAATTTTGTCCTAATTCCYAGGGAAATATGCCAGGTAGGAACAAAGGGTTAAACATCCGAAACTCCAGATCAGGTCTAGAGAAGACAGTTCATCCCTGTTTTCTCTCTCTAGCCTTACAGGTTGGCCACAGCCTGAATCACTTGGCTGGGAAGGGTGAGTCTCATACCAGACATGAAGACAGCCCACGATTTTAGACATGTTTTTTCACAGAACAAAGCTCTGCAGTTGCACTTCTATTCCTGCTTTATCTTATCATGCTGTCAGCTGCACTGGCCCTTTCCAAGAGGGAGGAGAGCCACGCAAACGTCCGACAGGCCTTGAGACGAAAGCCTGCAGGGGTACCAGCAGCACGGGACTCTGCGCCTTCTGCCAGAGACTCCTTGTGCATCCTCTGCCCGCAGCCTCCGGGACCCACAGGCCTCGTTGCTGCAGCGAGGTTTGACGAGGGAGCTATGTTGGTGCAAAGCACTAGACACACTGCCAGCACGGTTCCCACCACCTGCCTGCTCCTTGCTGTAAGAGACCTCAGTAAATCACCGCACAGCAGTGGCATTTCTAAGCAGATTTAAGAGAAAAATTAAATCACCTCTATCCTTCCTACGAGGTAATAGCTACCGCAAGGCTGGTTCCCAATGGGCAAGAGCAGCCTACACTCACCCTGGCTGAGGTTATCAGTTTGCCCCTATGTCCCCTTTTTGTAAGTGGCCCCTGGCACCCATCCTGGCCTTTTAAAGTGTACTTCAACAGCTTTGTTCAAGTGCTTTTCTCTAGGGCTATCAGGAAAACCTGTTCTGATTGTGTGCCTGAAAACCAGCATTGTTGCAAGAAAACTAGCTACTTCAGTATTCAACCTATTTGCCAGAAACAATTATCTCCCTTTAGATGGCACCTCTGTTTCCAATCTACTCAGTATTCCCTGCCCTGATATTCACACTTCAGTGGTGACTAAGGGTTAATAAAGAAGTCTAGAAAGGACTTCACTAAATAACAGCTGAATTTTCAGCTGATAGACTCCTCCCTCCAAGCCTGATTATTTTCTTGTCTCCCCCCCCCCCAAAAAAAAAAAAAGCTTACCGCCGCAGTTCTGCAGCAAGACAGCAAGTTCTGCTGTCACACCAGGCACAAGTTCTATCCAGAGAGAAGGAATGAACCAACCCTTCTATAGTAATTGACTCCTAAAGCAGTAAGAAAGGGCAGATTAAGTCACAAAGATCATCTTTGTGCTCAAATGCCCACGTTTAAAATGTTAGAGGCATTTTTATACTGAGACATTTCAACCTACAAGAAGGCCCAGTGCCATAATTGCATCTTAATTTGATCTGAACACATGATTTTACCGAAGACGGACACAGGCTCAGCGGCTGTTCAGCAGGGTGCTCGTATTCTGCTAGCCCAAGAGATTCACCATTTCTCTTTCACTTTATTTTGCATCCCAGTGGTGGTTAGAGTCATCAACAGCCTTTGGCTGTACTTAGAGCAGGGCCAGATGCAGGCACCAGCACGTGGCATCTGCTGGGTATCTGCTCACATTTCTGCTTCGAGCACCAAGGCGACTGCAGATCCAACGCCCCCAAAGGTCTGCTGCTGACAGCTCCCACCGGCAAGGTGAAAAAACCCTCAACATTAATGCTGACTTCCAACAAAGTGAGAAAACAGGAAGCAAAGCTGACAACCAGTTAAGGCCCAAATAGTTCAAGCTGTTTTGATGGCAAGAAAGTCACAGGAGCCTGTAGGCAATCARTTTGAATGTTGTCTGCAGAGATCCAGGAGACAAATCTAGCCTGGCATATTTATGAATGGAGCAGATGTCCTCTTGCGGTCCTTCCCAGCTCCATTTGTTCTGTGGGKTTTTTTTTAAATTTATGCTACATTTATTGTAGAATAAGCTGTTTAATAAGTTTTTGTGGCGTAGCTCCCTACCCCAACACTCTGTTCCAAAATTGTTACTTTTATTACAGAATCCTATGTTCACGCAGAGAGCTTCCCCAGCAAAGTTATTTCAAAACAGCTTACTCCGGTCAGCTCTCCTGCGGTCAGCTTTCAAGCCAAGGTTAAGATGACCCCATCTTCACTGTCCCTGGTGAGCAGAGAGATGAATACTGTCAGGAGTGAAAAAAACAAGTAGAAACAAACAGAAACAGGAAGATCTGAGCACAAATGTGGTGCTGCAAAGGCTGCACATGAAGCGAGAGGATCGCCCCCCAACACCTGACATTTTGCTTGTACACACACCTACAGCGCCCTTACCTAGTGGGAAGCAAACAGTTACTACTTCAACTTGCTTTTGACCATCCCTAAATACAGGTGGTTTTTAATGAACAGATCTTTAATTGCAGACCAGCTGGAAAGGATGTTTTTTCCTCTCAGTAAACCAAAACAATATCAAAGAATTGTTTTTGATTAAGAGATTTACTTCCTTTACTTTTCATTCCCTTGTAGTTTTGAAACACAAGGCCATTTCAAAAAAATCAAGTCAAAGCATATAGCTACGTTGGAATGAAACTGATTTTTTTTTTTTTAATAATTTGGAATAGGTTTTCCTCCTGAAACTCATTACTAAACCCCAGTCAAAAGAGTGCATAGTTTTAGTTGACCCCAAACTGAAGTTTGGGGTGATTCAGCTCTTCTCCCCAGCTTGCCTCTGGCTGCAGATGAGATGAGGTCTGGAGCAGTCCCTGCTCCGACAACTATCGCCTGCGATCCTGCGATCGCCTTGGCAGAGCTGCCAATGTCCCCACCAACAAACCAGCCACAGGCAAGGTGCCCCCACCACCCTAAGGCTGGGGCTGGGTTTCACCCTTTTTAGGAAGGGCTGGGAAGCCTCATGTTCACTATCTCCCCCTCTGCAGGGCCTCTTCATCTGAAAACATGCATGGCCAAAGTCTCTCTCCTCCATCCCATAACTGAGCCTCTGGCACTTCCAAGGCTATCCATGGCAGATAGCACAAGGTCCTTCTCAAATCTCTGATCTTCCCTATAATAAATAACATGTCCTCAGCATAGACTAAGAACATCCATCCTTATCTGGTTTAATAGTCTCACTAAATCTCCCTACTAATAATTTGCCATAATTTTATTGCATGCCTGCATTGGGTTTTCACTGTGACAAGATGCACAATTGTAATTGCAAACAACAGCCAGGACTATATAGTTTCTACTAAATAATTTAAAGCACTGTTCTTGCAGAAAAAGACGAGTCAGCCAGCTCCATCCATGGAGTGGCATAATGTAAAAAGGACACTTAAATTCATGAGGCAACTGATTTTCTACTGGTAAGTTGGTGCATTCCCTTCAGGAACATATATTCTTTAGGATAAGGGTGTCCTGTTTGCTATCACAGCCCACCACGCACATCAGCTGCCCAGAGACTGGCTATTTTCGTTCGCGGTCTGGATGAACTGGTACTGGGCTGGGAGTCGGGAGGTTTGGGATCCATCTGTTATTCTCCCACCAATGGAAGAAAGTGCAAAGCCCTTCATTTTCTCTGTTTTGTAAACAGTCCTTGTCCCACTTACTGACATGCTTTGAAATCACTATAYAGAAAGACCCAGACCAGCCCACAGTGGTTTTACTAAGAAACTGATTGACAGATGAGCTACTGCAAGATTCAGAAAACAAAGTTACAGCAGCTTCGGAGGGAAGTTCAAACCCTCTACCCTGGGATTTGGGTGCCTGGCCATGCCAACRGGAAATAAGAGCCTAAAACTCAAGAGCATCTGTGCTTCACCACCTCCTCTCAGATTCACAGCTCTTCTGCTTGGCTTCCACTATGCTGCTTCCTAACAATAGAAAAAACAATAATAAGAGTTCCTCTCTTTAAATGTCATTAAAATTTTAAGAAAGTCTGCAGACAATCTGCATTTTATCTTCTTTACGGCTCTAAAGCCTCCACTTGTATCCAAAAATAATTGCACTCAGCAAGGGTTGAGGAATATTCTTTTTCAAATCATGGACCAGATGTTCCACTGAGACCATTACACAGTTAACCACCAATAAAAGTCATTTAACAAACTTAATACTGATTAAAGAATGCATATATGCAACCCAGCACCATTAGGAGAGAAGGAATGAGATTTGCTGTTATTTAACCTTTAACAACAGACGCACTTTCCCTGTCCTCTTTGGCAAAGGCAACAACAGCCAGTGAGACAGGCTGTTGAAGAGGCTTGTTTTCTTTTTACTCTCTTGGAAATCAGATCTCGTAAATCAAATGCAAGCTGAGCCAGTGTCCAGACGGCCAAAACCCAGTATTGCTTAAGAGGTCAGTGTCATTTTCCAGTCCACCCCGACACATCCAAGAAAAACAGTCCCGTGTCTTCGCCTTTGCAGGGGCGGACATACAGCAGCGAGAACAGAAAGTACTGTCCGTGCGCCCAGCCATACGGAGCCCACCATCGCCTCTGGTCATCGGCGCCGCTCTACGAAGGCTCAGCCAACCTCGGCTCATCCGCGTTCCCTCTCACGCGCCGAGGGTCAGCGCCAGCTGGGGAGGCTCCGCAGGCCRGAGCGCCCAGCCGGTGCGATGGGGGGGCCTCCGAGCAAGAGCCGGTACCTACCCCAACGCAGGGAGCGCAGCCCCCRCACAGGGCTCAGCGTCGGGGACGCTGGTGCAGGCAGCACAGCCCCCAGATGCGGCTCGGCGCCGGGGAGGCTGGTGCAGCCTCCTGGGCCACCACGCGTTGGGTGAGGGTTTCACGACTCGCTCACGATTCGTACCGCCATCCGCCCTTCCTCAAAGAGGACAGTCTGGCACCAGGGGCTGAGCGTGGAGAGCCCGCCTCGGCCAACCAAACCGTCAGTCTGAGCACACATCAGCTGCAGCCGTGGCTAAGCTCAGGCCTGAAGCCTCTGGCTCACRCCCCACTCCGCTTTTGGTGCTCACGGTGCCACAAGCTACTAAGCTTTTAATATCCGAGAAGCTCCTTTGCTTTCCCCGCCTTCGCTGCCGGCCTCCCCGGAGAAGGAGCCAGCGCAGCGTAGGGCAGCCAGCCAGCTCCGGAGGAGCAGAGGCGCCTTCGCGAGCGAGCGCACGCGCGCAAAACAGTGCGCCAAGGGCCGACGGCTGAGAAACGTCAGAGGCAGGGCAAAGAGGAGCGTGGCAGGGAGGGGAGAGAGGCCCCGAAGGACAGGCCAGAGAAGAAAGACTAGAAACCGCCCCGGCACACGAAAGCTGCACGTCGAGGCCCACCTCCGCCTCGGCCCACGAGCGTGGCTTCGTCCCTGACTTGTCTGCGCTCAGCAGTGCAAAAGCTAATTGCCGAGGAGGATCAGAACCGCCCAGCCACCTGAGCCCAGAGCACTTGAGAGCCTGCCGAAGCCAGGAGAAGGAGAAGGAAGGAAGAGAACGATACCAAGAGCGGATCAGACCGGATCAGACCAGACCTGCTGCCAGGGCCCGGGCAGGTCAGACCGGAGAGGCCCCAGTCAGCTTCAGGCAGGGGGGGGGAAGCCCGCACCAGAGCAGAGGGTGGGGACATCCCATCTTCTGCCTCCTCTGTCCTGCAGCAAAGGAGGCTTCCAACTTCGTTTGCACTCCACATACTTCTGAACCCTTCCTTTATAATTACATTTTTGTCCCCCCAAAATCTCCGGAGTCATCTGGCTTCCTGTCTCAAAACGTTCATCTCCGGTGCAAGTGGAGAGGCACTAACTGTCCTATCAGGGCCTCCAGGGCTTTTCTCTGTATCGTTAGCAAACAGAAATGTGTTCTTCATTTAAACGCTTTTTCCAAATATTTCATTTCTGATTACAAAGCCAAGGGAGAGGGTGAGAGAGCCAGAAGCCGAGAGCAAAGGAGAGCATTTCCCCACCCAAACCCGCGCGGCAGAGACCAGCGGGGATCTCACACCACCTCAGGGGACCCGCACAGGCCTCAGAGCTCAGCACCCACCCGCTTCACAGCTGCYCATGCAGCAGCCTGCACCTCCCCTGCCCTCACCCACTGAAGACCTGCGGTGCCCAGGGCAGTGCTTTTATAGGCAATGCTGCTTCCTGATTGGCCCTTCCTGGCCACACCCTCTGGGTGGGGCTTGACACCCAGTGGCTCCTCCCCCAGCCCCTGGCTCCTCCCCCTCACCGGAGCCGGGGGCTGCCTGGCTGATGGGGCAGGAYGAAGGGGAAGGGGCTGTTTCCCCACCGGAGGTTTCGCTGCCCGGTTCAGCTACACTGCTCCTAAAATTGGCCAGGGCTGGGAAAATCGGGTGGGTGCAAAGAGGGCAGGAAAGCACGTTTTGAAACTAGTCGTTTTTGTCACAGGAAGAGGGTGAAATTGCAGCTCCTGGCCTGAGCGTCTCCTTGCGCAGCAAACTCAGCGGCGGAYACATCTGTGCTGTATCTGCTGTCCTCCCTTGCCAAATATCCCGGTCGGATGCAGTCGTTCAGCATCCGACGTCACCCGTGGAGCCCGAGCCAGCAGTTTTGTCTCCTGGAGCTCGTTGCAGTTGGGAAGGACATGCGAGAGGAGGGGCGGCGGCGGTCCGGYGCCAGCTCCGGAGGCGTTCCCACGGGATCGGACCCCGGGATCCGCAGGCCTGCTCTCGGTCCGGCTCCGCCAGGCCCTGCCGCTAACGAGAGGGAGCAGCGGGAAAGCCCGGGGCAGCACAGAAACCCCGGCTGCAGCTGGCGGGAGCGAGCAGAGCCGTGAGGGCAGCCAAAACCAGCTACGTCATGGGGTCGGCGAAGCAGCAAATACCTCCAGCATCATTAATTTGCGTTCCAGAAGTGCTGCGCGTCAGCCTGGTTTTTCCTCGGGCGGTTCCAAGCCGTGGCTTTGCCTCTGCCTCGAGCGTGTCCCCGTCCTCCCTTGCTCCTGGCTGGCTTTTCTCCTTTCTTACCAAGCACAACAAGTAGAAACGTCCTTAACAGCTCCATGCAAGGAGCCTGTGTCCGGACTGAYGGTGTCTGAGTCTTCCCCGGGCTGGAAATGCCACGAAATTACCCCTGGAAAGGGAAAGGGACACGGGAAAAGCCAGACACCGCAGGCCACGAGAGGAGCTGGCACCGGGCAGCACGGCAGGGAGAGCAGCCGCCCTCCTCTGCCCGCGCCGGGCTTTGGAGGAGCGGCCGGCGCTGTGCGCCCCGCCGGGCTTGGACGCGTCACCATGGCTAAACAGCACAGGCAGAACTTGGCTCCTTCATCTCGTATTTGTATTTTCTTTATAGTGCTGCGTGGCTGCCTCGGAGTTTAATCCTAGTAATTAATGAGACAGTCAGCAAGAAAGGGAGCGTCCTCATCTCTTTCTCCCTTTCACAAACGTTATAATCTGCTAGATCAGACTGTGTAATTTCTGCAGCGCTTCAAGTAGAGTCAATAGACAAAACACAGCAGACAGAGGCATTTACCTTTTGGCAAGTAGGAGGCATCTCTAAGGAAGATGATTTTTAAATCAGTAATGTGTAAAAGAATTCAAATTACATACTTGCATCTCCAAATATTTTTGTTTTAAATTAGGTATCTGGGAAAACAAAAGGAAAACCTTTTATTTATTAAAGATGACTTTGAAAATGACCTGCTAGTTACTATCTGAAAAGCAAAGGAAGTCTTTCTTAATACGAGATGTCATTGTACATTTATTTAAAGCTCTTAATTATATGTTTTGGGACATTATCTATGCCTGAATATTTCTCCATTGCAGTTGTCTGGAGGAGGGAGTCTTTTTCAGTCTTAAAATAGTAAATGAGGCCAATTATCTCATGATAATTCCAAATGATAATTTGATTCCTTCTTAGCTGTCAGTGTCCTATTGAATCAGTCTTTACAGGTTAATTTTAGGAACACRTCTCGTTGGTTCAGTCTGAATGAGCACGTCTGAAATTCAGGGTGGAAAGCAGCGCTTACCTTCACRTCCGGGAGCTCGGCCCTTGCTCACAGGGCTCTGCGGGATGCGCCTGGTGCTCCTCCGTCCCAGCCTCGGAGCCTGGCAGCAAAACCGCTAACTCTGCCCTGAACATTGCTCAGGAGTCCGAGAAAGCAGCTGCTGCTGCCGAGGACTCAGCGACCGGCAGGGCCAGGAGCGAGAGGGTGGGTCAGCGCCAAGGGCGACAAGGTGGCCTGGATGGACCGAGGCCAGAGGGGGTTTGCTCCGGGTGCCGTGAGGCCGCTGTTCCCTTCCAAAGGGCATTTGACCCGGGCTAACAAAGATAATATTCCCAACGGAATTGCTTAACTCCACCTTCATACAGGCCCTGTCCTGCAAACGAGTAAAAGCACAAGAGCGCAAACTCAAACGCCCCGAGCAGCCCCAGCAAAGGCAGCAGGAACAGTCCTGCGCTCAGGGCAACGCACTACTGTTTAAAAAGAAAAACGCGGTGACAGAGACTGAGATATTAACACACAAGAAGTGCTCCGGTCGCTTTGAAATTTGAGATGAAACGGTACCTGCTGCCGTATATTCCCGTAGGCTTCGCGGTCTCCCACCTGAGACCTGAGCTGAGCTGAAGGCCGTGTTTGCAAAATCCAGGTAAAGCTGGTGTTACGGGTGCACCGGCGAAATGTTTTAAATAATAACGAGAACAATAATTTTGCATTCCAGTGTGTTAGGAGCTGGCAGTAACTAACATTTTGGGAAAGGCGCTAGTGTTTCAATTTATTATAGATTAATGGGATTGATGTATTATTTTTTGTTTCTTTTTAATTAGTCTCATTAAAAACTAAATGATCTTCCTGTGGAGCATACAAGCAACACAAAGACACAGACCCAGCTAATGTTTTTCTCCTGATGCAATTGTTTAGAATTAGTGTTGCAAACAAGGAAATATTTAATAGTGGTCGCTAGGAGAGATTAGCGGTTGGGCAACAGCCCAAATCCAAAAAGGATTAGGAGCGGAGCAAGTACTAGCCAGTTCTGATGGAGCATTTGTCAAAAGTTGCTGTTTAGTTTAAAGCGAGTCAATGAGTGGCTTTTAAAGGCCCCAGGTCCACCGACCGATGTTTGTTCCTGGTGATTCATTCCGGTTCGTTGAATTCCAGATTTTGTGAACTTCAGCTGGCTAATCTCGTTTAAAAAAAAAGAAAGAAAAAGAAAAAGGAATCCTATTGTTGGTCGCAGCTCATTACAATGGGTATATTATGACACTGGTTTGGGGAAACTGCCAAGTGGCCTGGCCCGTGGGAGGCCTGAAGACCTTGGCTTCCTCCCGCGGCGCCCGGGCGCCGTGAGCAACCGCTGCCCCGTTCTTCTCCTAAGCACCCACTTCTAACGTGGCCAGAGAGCTGGAGAAACTTCCGTAACTGACCCCCTCTTCACCCCAAACTTTATATCCTGAATGCTTCTTCTCTCCTCTGGTATCATGAGGGCTGGCGATGAAGCGTGCTGAGTCCTTCCGCTCCTGCAGAGCCTGACCCAGCACCATGGAGCAGAGCCCCCGCTCCCAAACCCGCAGGGAGCCAGGGCCGGGTGGCAGTCCCTGAGAAGGAGAGCCCTAAAAATTTGGCTCTAGATACCTCAGGTCACATCTAGTTTAGAGCATAAATTAATCCCAGTGTAATTATTATTCCGACTTTGTCCCAAAAGGGCACAAAACTGCAGGCACAGCCGGTGGTCTCCGAGCAAGAGAAGCAGAGCGCGGCGGGGAGCAGACCGGTTGCTCTCACAAGTCCTTGCTTGCCCCACGGCTAGTCCTTAGAAGCACCAGCCATCCCTCGCTCTCATGAAGGGCGCTTTCATCCACAGTTCACGCCTTTGATTTTTTCACATGCTATGAAAAATACATAAAACTTGGTATTCTAGAAAAAAAGAATTATAGCACCAACCCACACACACCCACACACACACTCACAAAAAAAAAAAAAAAAAAACTCTTCAAATAGCAAAAGACGGAGCAGGGCAATTTTGAGGTTGCATTTCAAAATGAGAGCGTCAAATAGCCCCCCTCTTCCAAGGATGGAGAGAGCAGAGGGGGATTGGGAGGGCACCGGAGGGGCAGCTCACACTGCTCCTGCCGGTTCCCCGGGCAGAGGGCCCTGCTGGAGATCGTGCTCTGGTCACGGTGTGTTGGAGGACCGATGTGCCCCAGCGTCCTTCAGATCCCCATTTTGCATCTCCCCTCCCCTGCGCTGCCCCCAGCCCCAGGCACGACCCAGCCCAGTGGACCCTCCTCTCTCCCCGCTCAGCCGAAGGAGGGTCACAGCCCTGGGACACGTTCCCAGCCAACAGCTCCACTGAGGTCTCCTTGCACTGCCCCAAAAGCCTCATCCCAGCACACGCCGCAGCTTCCCTTCGCAGGGCTGCAAGCAAAACTCAGCTCTGCTCCAGCCAGCTAAAAGCCTAATTGACTTTTCCCTCTTTCTGCAGTTTATTTTTTGCTCTCCCTTCGGCAGCGTGCCGGAGCCAGGCTAGTCTAGTCACGCTCCCTTTGTTTACAGCCACTTTCGCCTCCATCCCGCTCCCTTGGCCTGCTGCTTCCCAACGTGCTCCTGGCCGGGACCTCCGCGCCGCCCGCAGCAGCGCTCCTCCCTGGGCCGAGCGCGGGGTCCCGGGCCCACCGCGCGCCCGCCCCAGCACCTTCCCAAGCCCTCGGAGCAAACCGCGGCGTGGCGGGTCCCTAACTTTTCCATTTTGTGGAAAATAAAAGCAGAGCCTGAGCGGTGTGCTGAAGGACACCCAGGCGCACCCAGGCACCTCATCCCCGCACCCGGACTCCGGCACCTGGGGGGTCTGGCGGAAGCAGCACCGACCCCCCGCCGGCTCTAAAGCCCGCTCAGGCCCCTCGGCATCCTTGGCTCGCCCCGGAGGCGGGTGACAGCCCGTCCTGCCTGCCCGGTGCCCCGCAGCCACCGCTTCCCCGGCGCTCGGGGTGTGCGCAACCCCC
>NW_020448974.1:1757127-1792238 GCF_003343035.1 Apteryx rowi
GGCACCCTCCCTGGACAACCCCTCCAGGAACCCCTCCCCGGGCACCCCCTTCCCAGGCACTCCCTTCCCAGACACCCTCCCAGGGGCCCCCCCCTCCGGGAACCCCCTCCCCAGACTCCCCCTCTCCGGGCTCCCCAGCCCAAGCCCCCTTCCCGGCTCTCCTCCCCGTCGCCCTCCCCCTCGGCGCCCCGCGCGGAGCTGGGGCCCCCCCGAGGCTGCGGGGGCTCCCGGGGTCCCTCRCGGCCGGAGCCACCGGGCTCCGCTGCGAGACCCCCAGGGCAGGCGGCGAGGGGCAGGCGGCTGCCGGGGCAGGGGTGAGACCCCGGGGGCTGCATCCCCCCGGGGACAGGAATCGGCTTTGCTCTGCGTCGCCTCTGTCAGCTTGGGGGCTGGGAAGGGGCTCGCACCGGTGCCGGGGTGCTGCGCCCGAGCGGGGCACCCCGGGCACGCGAGCCCTTGGGCTGCGCGACGACGGGAGCCCCCGTGCTCCAGCGGCCCCCCGGGGCAGAGCCTGGGACCTCTCCTGCCCTGCGGCTCTCCGCAGCTCCCTCCACGTGTGCACCGTCTCCTCCGATCCGCGACAGCGGCGTCGGGGCACCAGCCCCCCTCCAGCCCCTCTGGCTCCCACTGATGAATTCTCTGCTGCGAGGCGGAAAACACTTTGGGGAGAAAAGGAGCGGAGGGTTTTGCTTGGGGGCAGAAAGGGGCTCCCCCGGCTTTTGGTGGACCCGCCGCCTTGCTCCCTCCCGGCTCCGGGCTCGGTTGCAGGAGACCTCCCATCTCCTGCTCCCGGCACGGGACTGTCGCTAACTCCTGCGGTCCCCCCGCGCGGAGGGAACGACCGCCCTCGGCGTCGGCCGGCTGAAGCGCTCCGTGGCCCGTGGCGCGTGCCTGAATACGCGGGGCCTTTGCAAACCCACGCGAGCTCCCGACGGCTTCTGCCTTGGCTCCCTGCGTGTGCTGGAGACGCAGCGGATGCAGGAGGGGCCTGAGCCGGCAGCTCTGGATTGCCCTTGGTGTGCCCGGGGAAGTGGGAGCAGGGTTTGCGGCTGGTGAAAAAGCAAGGCGTTCAGGCCGTGAGCAGCCGGGCTGCGAGCTGGGGTCCGGGGCAGCCGCCCGCCCCGGCAGCCCCTTCCCCGCGGCAATCCCACCGCCCCCAGCAGGGCCGCGCTCCGAGCGCAGTCGGAGCAACGCCACCGGCGGCCAAAAGCAAATATATGAACGCGTGCGGCTCTGCCAGCTCGTAAAGAGAGGTGCGCCGGCTGCCCTTCAAGGCGCTGTTTAAACAGCAGCAACTAAAAATAACAAAGCGTCGCACAAACTTGAATCGAATACGGAAAACAAGACGAAGCGGTGCCCGAGCGGAATGCTAATGGCGCGGCGGGCAAGGGCGGCTTCCCGGCACCTCCGGGCAAAGGGGCTCGGCGCGTCCGGGCCCGTGGCAGAGCCGCTTCCGTTGCTCGCTCGGGGCTCGCTGCCGGTGCGCCCGGCCCGTCCGGGTCCCGGGGGGAGAGAGCGGCTCCGGACCTCAGGCCAGGCCACGTGTTAGCGCAGGCGGGAAGGTTTGCGGTGGAGGTGGAGCGAGCGCGGCCGCGAGAGCAGGCTTGGAGCGAGCAGAAAGCCCAGGTCCGGGCTGGGCTGATCCGGGCTCTGACTCAGCAGCAGCAGCAGCAGGAGAGCAGCATCTCCCCCGGCCACCTCTCAGGTCCCTGGCTCAGCACGGAATAACCCAGCCTTCCCTCTACAGAGCCACAAGGTGTGACAGCCCCTGGCCGCGTCTTGCTCCGTCTCCCCCAGCGTCCCACCAGACGCCGACCCGGCGCTCAGATGACAACGGAAGCTGCTGCTTTCCCAGTCCCCGCAGCTTCGGCACTTCCCTGCCGCCCAGATTTGTTTTCTAGGCCACTGTCAAACACGGTCCCTGCTTCCCCAGCCACCCACGGGCTGTCGCAGCAGCAAAGCGCGGGCCCACCTCCCTCCCGGGAGAAGAGCTGCAAAAAGGCATCTGGGCAGGCTTTCAAGAAGTGACATCGGAGGCAGGCAGGGGGAGGAAGCCGTCAGGAGCCCGAACCCCGGCACGTGGGCAGCGCCTAGGGAAAGGCTGAGGGCAGAGGAGCAGGGCTGCGGGCGGCAAGGGCTGCGAAGGAGGAGGAAGAGGAGTGGGAGCCCGCGAGACAGAGGCCAATGGGAGACACGGGACGTGTTCCTCTTGCTGCTCCGGCGCTGTTCAAGGCAGAAATCATTCATGTTTGCTTCTTCCCCTAGTTAAGCGAGCTAGACTCAACCTACCACTTCCTCTTATTTTTATTGGTATCGTCCAGTCCTGGTTTTGCTCATGATTCATAGTAGGAGGCAACGGGAAGAGACAACTGAAGGAACTGAAGCGTTATCCCCGTGGCTGGAGCAGGTCCCTTGGGCCCGGAGCCATCCCGTACACTCACCTGCAGTGCCCACGTTGGGGGCCACCCCAGGAGACCCTCGTCTCGAGGGCGAGCCAGCCTGAAGGAGGTCGAAACCTTCCTTAGGAAGGTAGGAGCCCACGGAAGCAGAGGGAGCACGGGGCAAAGCGATGCCGGAAGGCAGGGATGAATGTGGGCCAGGGTCTCCTGTTCTCAGAAAYGGCCTGGATGTACCGTTTTCGCGGCATGCCGGATCCGCGGGAAGCGGGGTCCTGTGACCTGCGGATACGGAGAAAACCGGCAGCACACGAGGGGAGCTCAGCTTTCAGGCTTAAAAAGCACAGAACGTGCGCTGCAAACAGGCTGCCGGGCTGCGGCCGTGTACGGCAAACCCCACGGCTACCGGCTACCGGCAGCAGGATCCTTCAGCATCCTCGTGCAGGTTGGTCACGCAGCGGAGGAACGGGGAGCTCGAGGCGAGGAGATGCCTGCACGCGCTCGCCGGAAAAGCCGGAGGAACACGGCTGAGGCTAAGTGAAGCGCGTTTACACGTTATCAGGCAATGCCGGCGTTCCTGCGGGCGGATATTGATCTGGAATTTGCTTCGGGACTAATCTCAGCCGAGCCGATGCCTTGCTGTACGAGCAGAGGACACGAGCAGCGGGCTCCCAGCCGGCTCCTCGGTACGGGTATCGACACGGCGATGACGACGGTACCTGCGACGCGTGGTCCGTGCGCGCCGTGGCCGATCTGCCGCGGCGCCGCGGTCCCTCGTGGGGCGCAGCGGAGGGTTTGGGTCTTCTCGGAGCTGAGCGATGCCTCGTGCGTGCGGCAGGGTTTGGGAAGGATGGATGTTCCCCAAGCAAGCGCGCTGTGGGACCGGGGGTTTGAACGCAGGGAGCGCAGCTCATCAGAAGCAYGGCATAACCCCCGTCCCCTGCGACGCGCTCGGGGAGAGACGGCAGCGTCCTCTGCACGGCCTGGGAACCCGCGGCTCCTTCCCAATCCGTAGGTTTGGCGAAGCTGCTGCTGTTGCGATCCCCTCAAAACAGCTGCAGAGCAGCGTGCGAGAAGGTCCACACGAGCTTCCTGGGGCTGCCCGGTTCCTGCCAAGGTTGCCATCAGCCCTCCTGCGCTTGGCTCGACTGGCAGAAGAGCACGTTTCTGTACCGCGCACAAGTCTGACCACTCGCAAAACGTTTTCCATAGCGGCTGGATGCTCCGCTTGAGTGGAACAAGCTGCAGCCTGATCCTGTACCAACATCCCGGCGTGATTGTCTTCAGTTTGGTGGCCAGATGGAAGTAAAAATTGGACTGGAAACACCGGGAACTCTCTGCCAGATCACAGAGCGGCCCCGGGACATGGCGCGTTTTGGATGCATACGGAGAGGGAAGCCCAGCGACGCACGTCCCACCTCCTCGCAGTGCTCCCGGCCCTCGCTGCGGCCCGTCACGTCTCTTTTCCCTGGCACTTCAATTAGGAACGGGAGTTTGATTGCAGGATGTAAAACCAGCTGGAGAGACTAATGGGGATGCAGGAAGGAAATAGCGGAAAACATCCATACCTCTTCAAAACCAGAAAGAAAAAAAAAAAGCCCTCAAAAACTCCGGAGCTTATTTTAATCCTTTGAGGAGCAGCTTCAAAACCCCAAACTCTGATCTGTAACCTGTTCGGTGCCAGGCGGGACGCAGCAGGAACCCTCTGGTTGCCCTTCCCCGTGCCGGAGAGCCCCAGCGGCCCCGCGCTCCTTTTGCACAGACAGAAACGAAGGGGAAAAGTGCAGGAGACGCGGGCCTGCGCCAAAGCCACGGAGCGTTTCACAGCTCCCGGCGGCCGGCTTGCTGCGGGGAAGCCCTGCCTGCAACTGCTGCTGGCTGGCCTTCCCCGTGCCACGTCACCCGTCGTCCTGCTCCAGGCATGCCGGGGCAGGGCTGCAGCGCCGTGCAAAACTGCAGCGCCGTGCAAAACTGCACCGTCGCGCAGGGCTGCAGCGCCGTGCAAAACTGCACCGTCGCACAAAACTGCACCGTCGCACAAAACTGCAGCGCCGCACAGGGCTGCAGCACCATGCAAAACTGCAGCGCCGCACAGGGCTGCAGCACCATGCAAAACTGCAGCGCCATGCAAAACTGCACCGTCGCACAAAACTGCAGCGCCGCACAGGGCTGCAGCGCCGTGCAAGGCTGCAGCGCTGCCATGCCTGACCTTGGCGGCAGGCAGCTGCCAGCCGCCGGCGCAGCAGCGCTCGGACACTTGCGTCGCCCACGCCGTGCCCTCAGCGCAGCCCCTCGCAACTCCATAGCGCAGCAGATGATCAGGGTGAGCAGAAAGCTAGGACAACCCTGGCGCTATTTATAGCAGGTTATAAATGAACCTGATTCCTATATAATTATATATTTTGCAGAGCTCTGGTTTTAAGGGGAGCTATTTCAGGGAGCCGGAAGGGGCAGGGGAAGGCAGAGCTAGCTGCAGTTCAGGTTTAAAGGCGAGCGAGCGGCCTGCCGGCCCGGCACCCCTCGCCCGGTGCGCGGGGGCAGCGAAACGCGCGGCCGCCGGGCCGGAGGCAGCAGCAGCCCGGCCGGCACCGGCCTCCCTTGCGTAACGGCTGCATTTTTTCCCCATCAGTAATCTATTGCTCAGTGCCACGCGGGGACACAGCCCAGGCGCGGGGGAAAGAGGAGAGCAAATATGGTAAAATATTCGGGCAGCTTCTCGGGGGGGGAAAAACTCCTCAAGTCTCAGCGGGGTCTGCACCGTCCGTGGCCGTGCAGGGATGAACGTTGCGCGCAGGGGGGCGAGGGCAAGCGCACCGGCGGACCCGTTTCGGCACGTTCTCGCCGCCGCCGCCTCCTGTTTTGGGGGAGCGCTCGCCTCTTTTGCAGACTTACCGCAGCCCTTGGCCACGGTGGCCGGCTCCGAGTGCATCCCGGCGCCGGGGTGCTCGGATGCAAAGCCCTCGAGCTCCCTCCCGGCCAGGCCTGCGGACGTAAGGGCTTTGAGCACCTTGTTCCCAAGCATCCTCCGCGGGCGCCCGATGGCCCCGAGAGCCCAGCACGGAGCCGTCCGGAGGCGGCAGAACGGGACCCGGAGGCTGCTGGGCAGCGCGGGAACCGGCCGCATCACCCCATTTCCTAGATTTCTCCCCCAAAACGCTGCCAGCGGGGTCCCCTCCCGCAGTCGGACCGGATGAACCGCCCCGCTCAGCCTGCGGGGACGGAGAAGGCTAACGGGAAAAACCCACCAACGACCGAGCGCTTTCCCRCGGGGCCGAGCGGCGAAGCACGGAGCCAGCGGAGCCCGGGACACGGATCCACCTCCGCCTGCCGGGGCCAAACCTGCGGCCAGCCACCACCCCCGTGCCTGCCCGGCGCCGCCACCGAAACCAAAGAGCGGGGCCAGCGCCRGCTTTCTTTGAAGCCTTTAATTTTGTTTGCGTGGGGAAATGCAAAGCCGTGAAGCTCCTCGTCCCCCCTTTCCACCTTCCGCGCGTCCCAGCGGCGCGGGTCGCGCTAGGGGCTGGGATCGGGCGCAGGGCGACGCTCGGCCCTTCCCGGCCCCCGCTTGGTTAATGAACCACTCGCTATCGGCCCCGAGCTCCCGGTTTCCCCCGCTGATCTATCTCGGCACTTACGGAGTTTTCCCTTTATCAGGAGCGCGTACGCTGTACGTTAATGAGAAACTAATGCCCTGAGCTCTGCCGGGCGGCGGGTCGCGGCGCTCCAGCTTAGCCGCTGCATACGTAACCTTTTTGCTGCAGTTTAGCATTTTGCTCCTGCTTGAAAAATCCACAGTTTGCACCCAAACTTTGCTAATCAGCTGTGGAGCAAAACGCTAATCGGCTGCGGAGGCATCTGCATTTTATGGTGGCCCCGGGGGCCCCGTTCGGCTCCGCTGGCCGAGGAAGGGCCAGATCCCGATGCTCAACCTTGATTTTAAGGGTTGTGCCCAGGCCGCTGCCGGATCGCCTTGCAGCATCCCTGTTTGCTGGACCAAAGACTGTAAATCCGGTCGCGGAGGGTAATTTATGAGCCTCGCTTAACGATTTTGCTAATTGCGGGAGCTCAAGCCGCAGGAGAAGCCGGTGGAGACAGGGCTGCGCCGTCTCCGCAGCCGTAAGAGCCGACTCCGAAGGCAGCCTCGGCCGAGGCGGCTCGGACAAGACGCCGTTGTTCCCCCRGCTCCGCAGGCGGCGCACGCGAGCGCCGGGGGCAGAACGCGCTGCYGTCGGGGAGCGGGTCCCGCGCGCCGGCCCCCGGCGGGTGGGTTTTCCGCGAGTTTCGCCATAGGCCCCCTGCAAAGGAAGGGGGGGGACGGTGCAGGGAAGCTCTCTGCTCCGCCGTCCCCAGCACCGCGAGGGGGTGGGAGCACGAGGCGGCTGCGAGGAGGCTCCTCTCTCCCCCTCCTGCGGCTCCTCTCGCGGGGCGCACGCAGCCCGGGGCCGGCGGAGGACCAGGCTCCGGTTGCTGACAGAGGTTTCTGCAGCTTCCACCTGCCCGAGAGCGGCCGGAGGCGACGGGGTTGCCCTGGACCGAGAGCCAGCACGGGCTTCCCCAGGGCTGGCGGAGCAGGAATTCCCACGCTCCCGCTTGGATGCTCGCGCTCCCGGCGGCTCCTTTCCTCCCCGTCGGTGGGGATGGAGAAGCGGAGGCCGACGCCGCCGGCTCCTGGCAGCTCCCCAACCCACCTGCGCAAACACTCCCCCGCCCACACACCTCCCTGCCGGCTTTTCCCGTTTTCTCCTGCCAAAAAGGGCTGGCAAAGGGGCGACGGAGCAGTCAACTAGCTGCGCTCACGGGCGGGACGGGGCTAGCTGCACATGGGGCTGGATTCGCCCCAGGTGGTGGCCGGCTCCTTGCAAGGTTGCATCCCCCAAAAGCAGGAGCCGGCCCCGCACCGCCAGCCCCGGAGCCGGCGGCGCCCGGCTGCGTCTCGGATGACAGTTTTCTCAGAGCCTCATTAAATTCGCTATTAGTTACAGCGTGTCATGAGATCAGAAGCTGGCTGCAGCCAGATGCGCAATCCCCCGGGATCCTCGGGGAGGGAAGAGACAAACCTTCCACGAGACACTGCCGTTTTGCAAGGCTCCGAGCCCGGGACGGCCGAGAACGGCTGCCAAGGGGCCGTTGTGGCTTCTTTACGGGGCCGTTCCCAGGAACGCACGTTCCTGCGGAGCCGGGGCCTGCAAACGCCGGCGTCGCGCCCTGGCCTTCGCGTCCGCAGCGGGGGAACCCTTCCCGGCAGGATTTGCTGCTTTGCGCTCGTAAACCTCCTCCCGGAAACGCCCGGCTCTCCGGAGCCGGCATCCCGCCGGGCGTCCTCACACGCCGTGCCGCTCTCCCGCAGGAGGCGCAGGCTGTACCGCGAGGGGCTCAACCTGACGGCCCCGGCGCTGCCGCAGCTCCGGCCGGACGCCAGCTGGCTCCAGTTCCACCTGGGCATCAGCCGCGACGGGCTCTACCCGCGGGGCAGCCCGGCCGTGGGGCGGCTCCTCCGCGACATGCAGGCTCTGAGCACCGTCAGCGCCGGTAAGTGCCCTCGGCCGGCCAGGGCGGGGGGAAACGAGCCCCGAACCGCGGGGCGGGGGAGAGCCGGGAAGGTCCCGCGCTCCCCCCACGGCTCCTCCTGTCCTTGCAGACTACAGCCAGGACGAGAAAGCGCTGCTGGGGGCCTGCGACTGCGCCCAGAGTGAGTGAGCGAGCGAGCCGGCTCGGTCCCTGCCCCGAACCCCGAACCCCAAATCCCAAATCCCGCCCGCGCCCCTGCCCTTCGCTCGGAGCTGAGCTCCCCCGGGGCCAGCGGCATCTCAGCGGCTCCTTCTGCCGCCCCAGGAGCGGGACRGACCGACTTCCCTTCCTTTGGGAGGAAAATAATTGGCCCCGGCGCCACGTGCGACAGCGCTGCCGGACCCTCCTCCGATTTGAGCCTGTTCGGGGGTAAAACCTGCCCTGCGGAGGCTGGGACGTGGGTGCAAGGACACTGGCAGCACTGGTTTCTACTGGGGTGGGGGCAAAGGGTCCGCGGGAGGGCGTAAGGGGCGGCTGCCGGCAGGAGCAGCGCTGGAGGGAAACGTGCACGGCCCAGGCGAGAGCGAGGCCAAAAATATAAGTAWCATGGTAAAAGCAGAGAGGAGGAGCGCCAAAGCGGAGCAGGGACGAATGGAACAGCCAGGAAGAGGCACCTCGGGCACTCACGCGGGGCGGGAAGGTGCATCGCGCCCCAGGGCGCGAGCGGGCGCCGGGGAGGCTTTTCCAGGCGGCCGGTGGCTGACGGCGCCGTCTCCTCCCGCAGTCGTGAAGCCCAGCGGCGTCCACCTGAAGCTGGTCCTCAGGCTCCAGGACTTCGGCAAAGCCATGTTCAAGCCCATGAGGTAAGGGAGGCACGGCGGCGGCGGCCGCCGCTCCTTCGTGGGAGCCACGGGCCACCCACAGCAGCAGCTTTTCTCTCCTTTGCTCAAAAGCTACCTTGAGGGTTCAAAAAAGATGCAATTGTAACTGCACGGATGAAAACCAGAGGTCCCACACCGCTTACTGACACTGAAAATTCCTTGTTTTCCTGCATACTGGACGTATTGTGGCTAAGGCTTGCACGTTCCTTCTTTTTTCCCCCCAACAGACTTTCTGTTTTCCCTTATTTCTCCTTGGATACCCCAGAATATTTCCAAGAAATAGCYATCGGCCCAGGTCACCTCAAACAGGGGCTTTACGTTGCTTCTGCATTTATTTGCAGCACTTTGGGATCCTTCACATTCTTTCCCACCCGGATTACTTCCCATCCCCTGGCAAGGCAGTTTGCACCGTGCCAACTGCAACTGCTTCCCGAGCCAGAAAAAAGCCAGTTCCTGTTGTCCRTGTCCTGAAAACTGTTGTTTTCAGTCCACGTCTGCCTGGTCTCCAACAAGGCTAGGAGATAAAACGAAGTTCTCACGTGCTCAGCTGAGCACGGAGGGCCCAGCCGACGTCCGGGCGCTTTCCTGCTGCGTACGCRGGAGCGTGCGGATTGCCCACGCCACGGATTTGGGCACCGAAGGTGCAGGTGGCTGCGCCTGGGCAGCGACCCCRCGATCTCTTCCAGGCAGAAACGCGAGGAGGAGACTCCCGAGGACTTCTTCTACTTTGTGGACTTCCAGAGGCACAACGCGGAGATAGCCGCCTTCCACCTGGACAGGTACGGGGCCGTGCCGCRGCGCTGCCCTCTTCCCGGGGCCGGTCCTCCCTGCCCCACGGAGAGTGGGGGGAGAGATTCCCCCACCGCAGTACAGCCACCAYGGCCTGCTTTGGACTGAGATAAACTGCAGTTGCGCGGTTCCAAGCCCTCAGTTAATGAGCAATTAACCTGGCACCCTTTCCCAGCAGTATTTGCATTTAATGAAATCACAAATACCCTCATTAGAGGAGGACTGCAGCAGCCTTCCTCCCCTCTGCAGGAAGATGGTTGAACATCCAGGGGAAGTCACCCCTGATGATGATGATGATGATGATCAATAGGGGTTTTACACCCACGTCTCYGTTTCCCAAATCTGACTTACGTGATAGAGAGGACCAGGCTGTAAGCGGTGTAGATCAAACTCTGAGCTAGGGAGGGAGCAGAGCTGAACTCAGTCTCCACCTCTGCCCCTAAATCGCTGCGGTGACCCTGGCTGACCCGCTTGTCCCTGGGGCTCGGTCAGTTTRCCTCCCCCCATCCCGGCTTCACCAGCCGACCACCGAGGCTTGACTGCTTTTCTGAAGGGCTTCACGGTTTTAAAAGCCAGAAGATGCTCGATGCAAACAAATGWTTTTTTTTTTCCTCCTTTAAACATTGTTCAATAAGTAACAGGCTAAATCCAGCCTTGGGTGCCTGATTCTCAGGAGCAGAGCGCATTTCCCAAGGAGCAAAGCACAGCGTCGGCTGTCTCACCCAGCACTACCGACTCAGCAACCAGCAGCTGCTTCCCATTCATTGGCACGAACACCTTCCCGCCCTGGGYCCTGATTTTTTGAGAGTATTTGAGGTGAAGCTGCTGGGAATCCGTGCCTGCASGTGGGGGCGATCCCCCCTCGCCTCCCGCTGCCTCAGCGCCACGTGTCAAACAGACGCGGCGCAAGGGCCCGCGGGGCTGTTCTCCYTCCTGGGGGACACGGCTTGCCTGCGAGAACGCGGGAGCAACGGCTCAGGGAGAAGACAAATCCTGGAGAAGAACATCCAGATCCTTCCAGGAAGCAGCTGTTAAAATACCAAAATCCAAACACGGCCTCCTCTTGGTCCAGAGGGTAAAACAACCCAGACTATTTGCTAGAAAGAAGCCTGGGGGGAAAAATTCTGTTTGGGTGCGAACTAGAGGGGGGGAAAAAGACCCACAGTTTGCAAATGGAAAGAACAACGTCCTTCTGCACCGCAGGCCTCTGAGCGGCTTTTCCCTTTCGTGCAGGATCCTGGATTTCCGGCGGGTGCCCCCCACCGTGGGAAGGTTGATCAACGTCACCAAGGAGATCCTGGAGGTCACCAGGAACGAAATCCTGCAGAGCGTCTTCTTCGTCTCCCCAGGTAGGCRAGCGCTGGGGCTCCAGCCGCGCTGGCCCGCCGCGGGTGGCAGAGCAGTCTCGCATGGGAAAGGGGCAGGCAGGGCTTGTGCTGACGTGCAGAAATGAAATTCCTGGTGGAAACAGATGCGCAGAGACATGGTTACAGCAGAGGCGTCCATCTCGCAGCCTCCGGCTGGAAGCGTCTGCCGTAACCATTCATCCGCCCTCTTTTCCTAACCTTTCCTCTAGCRCGTGTCCAGGTCTGTCCATCGACCAAAATCCAGGTATCCGCCATGATCTGGCGGTTGCACCTCCATTATGTGGTTACATAATGGAATGAAAAGAAATCTATTTTGGTCACCCAACAAATGCAGCCACCATCCCGTGATGGGGAAGAGGTCAGCCCATGCCACCCTTGAAAGGAGGGAACATCTGCGCCAGAGCATCCACTGGGCTGGGACCACGGTCAGGCCTGGGGGCGGTATGGGACTGGCAACACTGCACAGAGCCGTCGCCACCTCTCGCAGACCGTCCTTCCTCCCCCCGTCCTCCTCTTCTCCTCCCAGCCAGCAACGTGTGCTTCTTTGCCAAGTGCCCGTACATGTGCAAGACGGAGTACGCGGTGTGCGGGAACCCTCACCTCCTGGAAGGGTCCCTCTCCGCCTTCCTGCCRTCCCTCAACCTGGCGCCGCGACTCTCCATCCCAAACCCGTGGATCCGGTCCTACTCGTTTGATGGAAAAGAAGAGTAAGTGGGTAAATGATGCTGATTCCCATATCTGCATTGCAAAGAGTGTGTGGGAAGGAGAATGAGCAGGACATGGACATGCATGCAGTAAACGTATGTCTGGGGGGAGATATCTGGGGGGAGATTCGGAGACTGCCCCTGCTTAGTCCCATAACACCTAATGCCCGGGCCTGGGAGGGGCTCGCAGTCTCCCTGCTCGCGCTAGGGGCGAGGTTTAGCTCCATGGGCAGAGGTGGTGGCACGGCACCCGCGTCTGCTGGAGGAGGCAAACAGCCGCGTGAGGGATGCAGCTGAAAACGGGCTGGCGCTCAGGAGCGGTCAGGCCCCAGGCCAGCCGGTTTCCCYGGCCAGCAGAGTTGTGTCTCCGCAWGCCACAGCCGAGACGTCCCTCCCGCCCCTCCGCTCCACCTCCGCGCGGGAGCCCGGCTCCGAGGCGCTCTTTGGCCGAGGCAGCGGCCACCGCTGACGGCAGCCCCTTTGCCCTCCACCTCCTGCAGGTGGGAAGTGAACCCGCTCTACTGCGACACCGTGAGGGAGATCTACCCCTACAGCAACAGCAACCGGCTGCTCAACATCGTCGACATGGCCGTATTCGACTTCCTAATAGGTACGACGGACTGTCCTTCACGCGGGCCCTCGCTCCCGCGCCGCGGTGCTTCGCAAAGGCATTTGCCAGCAGACTCGTCCTTCCTGCTCCGCAGACGGAGCTGGGAGACTGCTGCCTCCAGGCTGCCGCGTCCCCCTGTAGCCCCACGACCACCCCAGCCCGCTCCATGGAGCTCCGGGGGACGAGGGCAGCAGCTCTCAGGGTCCGGCTTAGACACTGCCAGCAAGGCAATAAATATTTCACGCGGGTCTGAAGGAAAATATAGAGCGTGTCCTCAGTYACTTGCACGGGAAACTCTGCTCCTCTCTCCCCCCTTTAACAGGGAACATGGACCGCCACCACTATGAAATGTTCACCAAGTTTGGGGACGACGGCTTCCTCTTGCATCTGGACAACGCCAGAGGGTAAGGCTTGAGAGGGCGCCTGGAAGGGGAGGAGGACTGCGGGCAGGCAATAAGCCGTGCGCTCTCTGCTTACCCCTAGATTCGGGCGACATTCCCACGACGAAACCTCCATCCTGGCGCCGCTCTCCCAGTGCTGCATGTAAGTGCCAGCTTCGCTGTCCTCCCCGGCCACGCTAGTGCTCCCCGGTGAGGGACCGGCAGCACCGCTGCTGGAAGCCCCCAGGCTCGGCTCCATCCGGCAGCTCCGGGAAGACCCTGAAAAGGTTTCACTGACAGACCAGGAGATACTGCCTGTTGGATCAAACCCTTCAGGTGTCTCCTAGCATCTCCCAGTCTGTCGACCGGAGGTGCTCTCGGACCCATTTGAGCTCCCTGTCAGGCACGCTCAGACAAATCTCCATCCAAAAGCCTGGGAGAACTTTGATACAGTTAATCAGGTCTCCTTCCCTCATGGCATTAAGGAGAAGCTCATAAATTTTACCATTTGAACCCTATCTTGGCTACTCCTTTATTAATTCACATAAATCAACAGCTGAAAGTTAAATGAAAGAGACAGAAAAAGCTGCTCTTCCCTGTGGTTTCTCTTTAGGAGATGTCTAACCTATTTCCTTGCTATTCCTGCTCCATCTAAGCCTTGGGAAGTTAATAGCGCTCTCTCCCCAAACATCTATATTACTGGATCTAATTTTAAAAACTGTTATTTGCACCTAGTGTGACTTGTCATTTATAATTGCAGGCGCTCAGTGAATCCTTCCGATGAACTGCTATTTTGTGTGGTTTAAATTAACTCTGCCTCTTAATTTGATCTGAACAGTAATATCCCCACAGGTCAGATCCTTCCTATTCTTCCAGATCCACCTACCAGGAGCGGTTCTTAATTTAGTTCTCTTCGTAAAAGGTAGYGAGATGAAGACCTGCAAATCACACCTTTTAATAAGCCAACTAGGGCCAAAAACAGTGTAAAAGCAACTCAATCCACTGGAGGGAGATGCACAAAACCTGATTTCCTAGAACAGACAATCCATCTGGAATAAGGAAGCATCCAAAAACACTAGGAAAGGAAGTAAAAATGCTTCCCTAAGTAAGCACAGAGGCGCAGATTTCAGCCTGCCCTGACGGGCTAGCTGGGCTCCCTGTCCATCAGTCCACAGAGTCACCTCCTCATTCCTAGACGAAGTCCAGCCGGGTACATCTAAGCAGGAATAAAATCCTGCAGCAGAAGGAAATCGAGGAGCCCTATRGGCTCCTAAATTTTACTGTTTAGGAGAGTAAATTTACTATTTACAAGAAGACCTATGGGTGCAGAGTCTAGGCAACTCCAGCCGACAGGGACCACTCAAAACATGGTGAAGCTCAACAACAGACTGCTCACTTCCCTATTAAATATGTTCAGCTTGTTCCTAGCTGAATTCTTCCCTAACTTTGGCTTCCAGCAAATTTAAGTCTCCTGATAAGAGCCTTGCTATTTTCAGCTGCCTTTCATAGCTCCTGTACCAGTCCTTGTCCCACACACTGAAGTCTGCTGCTCTCCTCTCCCGACATTGCTATTATTGAATACAGTAAACGGCACATATACATATATATATACATATACATACAGTAAGAGATGGCCCTTTTCCTGGAAGAGTAAAAACCCTAAAAAAGGCACAGACAAGCCTGAAAATAGCCCCCAAATAACCTGGCACACGTCTTCTTGGCTGATAAAGTCCCTAGAAAGCTCCAGGTCAAACCTCCTTCAACAAATAGAGGGGTAACACTTGCCACGTTGGACAGGAAAGGAGAGGGACCGGAGGAAGGATTTCCGTCTCACGCTTCTTTCCATGTTCTCCCTATTTCTTATGCAACTGTTACAGCATTAAATAAGCCATTCCCCACAGGGTCAGACTATCCCATTCTCCATCTCCAAGCACAGTCGCTGTTCGGATCAGAGCAAACACAGCTGGTGTTTACCCACGGCAGCTCCTGGGAGCCACCCCTTGCCTAGAAGGAGGCTGCGCTCATATATTCATTGCYGCAGTTCAGGTCTGCTCTGCTCAGGGGTTTCTCTGGCAGCAGCAGAACCTCATAATTGAGCTCCGACAGTGATTTAAGGCCTCGTCGCTGGCCTTAGMACTTGGCCAATTGATTTTTGTGGTTTAATCTGGCATCGTTCAGGAATATTAATGCAAGACAGGCTCGTGGACAGCCAGGACAACAGCAAGTTTAAATCACCTGCCGCCGTGCCGGCACTGCGCAGAAGGTACCCGGCCGCAGAGCCGTTCTCCCCGCCGCGTGCAATGCGGCGGGCGTCACTGCCCGAAGACACGTACCTCGCTTCGCTGCTCCGGAGCGTTACCACCGCTCGATGCGGCGAGTCGGCTCCTGCTTAGCGAGGCATAGCAACAGCAGCGAGCCTTTTAGCCTATCACTCGAACAGCATGCCTCCCGTTAGAATTAAAGCGAGCCGGATCACTATTACTGATCGATGTCCTGGGTAAACAAGGAACATGTAAAGGCAAACTCTAGAGCTGCTTGAAAGGTTTCTGACTACACCTTTTTCCCCTCTGAAAATTCTGGCTCGGCTAAAGAGAAGCAGTTCCATAAACACAGACTGCTTTTTTCCAGCATTCAAAAGGCAATAATTAAAATCACTGATTAATTTCAATGTTATAGATGCTGCAATCAAAACTCTTTGCTGAGGATTAAACAAGTTATTTCAAAATTAGTTTTGTTCCCAGAAGTGTTCCAAGATGCTTTTCATCCCTATCTGTGTCAAAGGAAAATATTTAAATATTAGTACCTCTTAAGGGGAAAAGTCACAGTTGGATCAGTTCCAGTAAATATTCCTTCTTTTTAGAGTTGTAACAGGAGATTTTTCCCTCAACTATTACCAGCTAAGACATGCCTTTTCATTTTACTTCCCTTCCGCCCCCTGCCCCACAACTGTCRTCTTTAGGAACATAGCACCACCCTGCAATAGTCTGGGGAACGGGGTTATCTCTGACTCAGAGGAAAAACACTCATTACTGAGAATTTCTACCACATTTCTCTCAGAAGACAGAAATCTATGGTACAAATACTCTGCAGTGTTGAAAAACAAATGAGGAACCAGAGGTTTCTGCAAAAAATTTCATTTCCTTCAAAAAGGATGTTTTCATTCCAACGTTCTTTGGCAAATACCTTCACCCAGTTCTGCCTCCCTCCTTCCCCTGCTACCAGGGGGCTAAGACAGCCAGCTCTTGCTAGGATACTGCGAGAAATTCGCATTAAGATGCCTAACCTCTTTCTTCCAGAATAAAGAGGACGACGTTATTACGACTCCAGCTCCTGGCTCAGCCCGAATACCGGCTCAGCGATGTCATGAGGGAATCCCTCCTGCAGGACCRCCTGGCACCCGTCCTCACCGAACCCCATCTCCTGGCTTTGGACAGGCGGTTACAGCTTATCCTCAAAGCCGTGAGGAAATGCATAGACACATATGGAGAAGGCAAGGTGGTGGCTAACGATACCACGCAGCCTGAGGTTCCCACGTCTGACAGAGCGAAGCTGACCAGTTAAAACAGTCCTTAGCCTCTGTTCCCAGGAAGGGAAGACCCCTGCAAGGCAAGTGGAAAACTTTAATAGCTGCTAACTTCTGTCTACAAAAGCCTGTGAGATTGAGAGGGGGAAATTCTTGGAAGATTGTCAAGATTCACACCTGGTTCCTATGCCGAATGCTTGACCAAGTCTCCTGTGTTTGGGATGAAATGTTGCCAAGCGTGTCGGTAAGTTGTGGTCTGACTGGCAGATCTTTACACCCTGAACACTGGCTCTCCAGTGGAAAAGCAGAGACCTCCTGTTCTGTAGGCCACCTCCTGCAGCTGGCCATGCCCCTGGGAGAGCAGGGGAATACGTGGGCATTGGTTTACTCAGCCTACATGGGATCTTGGTCTCACTAGTGAAGGACACAAACTACATCTAAGGATGAGGCTTGAATAAAGAGATGCTAAGAGTATTTTCCTCTTAAGTCTGTGTTCTGTAATCAAGACAGTGTATTTGAGTAAAGAGCAACCCTATTTCACAAGGGCAGTACCTGCAACTTTGAGACAAGACACCACATTGAGTCAGCACAGTCGAACTGAAGAGCACCTGCAGAGTATTCACCAGACTTGTCCATTCCCCCAGGTCTCTTCTCCAACATAGTTATCAACCCACTTCATTTCGATCCATGCTGCCCAAAAGCCCACTACCTCACAATGCAGTAAAATCACTTCTATTTGTCTATCTGTCTTATAGGTGGAAGAATCAGTTTAGGTTATAAGAGAAAGGCAGGTATGCATTGCCTTTGACCTTGTAAGTGCAGCCCTGTTCAAAACAAAACAAGCCTTCCCCAAACCCACCTAGAGGCACAGGACTGTAGTTACAATTGAAGAAGCCACCAACTTCTAGTGAAAATATTTTGGCAAAGTGGGAGGGTTCTAGCTCAGGTCATCTTCTCATAGCTTTAAAATCACTTAAGCTACTTAAGCTTTTCCCTTGGAAACTAGAAGTGGATCACACACACAATCTCTGTGCATTTTGAGGGGATGCAATAGGAACTAAAGACCAAAAGAGGGTGGGAATTCAGAGATCTTTGAATTTATAATGTTCCCCTTTCTTCCCAAGGGGAAGGGTTAAGAATGGTTTAATTACTGAAGCTCTCTTTAATAGCTTTTTCATTTAACTGTTCAAGAAGGATTGCACCAAGGTTTTTGGCAGTCTAGGGAAAGTATTTGAGAACTCTGTTGATAATTTATCATCCTTAAGGAAGAAAAACAATAAATCTACAACAAGCTCATTCTAAACTAACCTTTCAGTTAAGCAAAAAACCATCAACAGCACTGCAGATCTGAGGAAAATCCCAAAACCATAGCGCAAGTGTTGCCAGGATGCATAACCAAAGGCAGTAGCTGTTAACTGGTTCTCAGCGAGCTGCTTCATCTACACTGGCTCATTTTCTTGGAGGTTGGAGTTCTGCCCAACCTAAAGAGAACTCAGTAACACTGGCAGTAAGTGCCTGGATTGTACAAGAAAGGACTAAAGCTTGTTTGGCCACAGCTATCATTTTTGACATGGGACTAACATTGCAACAGCTCTAAAGTTGGCTACCTGTCTCCACCCTGTAAAACTACAGAAGAGGCCGTAGCTGTAATTTGAGTATGGCCCTACAGGTCCCCATTCTATTCATTTTTGTGTTCGAGGAAGCTTGAAGTGTTTCTACTTAGCAAAGAGATTCTTCCAGTATTCTGGAGCCACAACTGTTAGCAAGAAAAAGGGAAGAAAAGGCTCATTTGTTTGGGCCTGATTTGTATTTTACCATGTCCTTCTATTTCCAGCTTTCGCAAAAGCAAGTTTTTAGATAGTTCAGTCAAATAAACTGAATTCTCTGTGTTGGTGGGCTTATAGACGCCTCTTTTTTTTTTTTCCTTCAATCAGCTGTTGTGGACAGAAAATAGATTAAAATAGAAGGAATGACACTTTCAGCATGCAAGGGGGGCAGTTATTTCAATATCAGACACCATTTCCAAAGTTCTATCTCCCCCTACTGGTGATAGTTTGTGAACTTACATCTTCTGTTTCTCACTATCTGTCCACCAGAACACATACATGATTAATTATCGCATGTTCAAAACTCCCATTAAGGTTGTGCATAGATGGGAGCAGACAACTTACAGAAGCCTATTAGCTCCAGTAATAGTGGCTGGGTCAGGAATTAACAACTTTAAAAAGTGATCCAAGTACCAAGAGTTGCTATCAAGAGACACCCAAGCAAAACACAGGTACCCATTTTATCAGCGTTTACCCAAAAGCAGTGATGCACATCCAAGGCCAGAGCTCCAAAGCGGCTCCTGGGTCAGAGGCACAGCCTGGCGAGTGGAGAACGAGCTCTCCAGCAGGCACCAGGAGAGGAAGAGTCAGTTGTGCAATAAGTTAGGATTTGAACTCAAGCTTCCAGGGTTAACAGTAAGCTAAATCCATTAAGCCTTTTCGTTTCCTCCAGCTCATTAATAATTCATCCTCTAAGGCCAAAGGAAAACAAAATACAATGGGGATGGAGGGGAGGGGAAAAAAAAGACTGATTACATTTAAGAATTTAAATCATTTTATTGCTTTACCTGCCATTAGGACAATCTATAACAAAAGGAATATAATATAATATATTAGCACATACAGTAAGTCAGACTTATATAGTCAGGTAACAATACAAAAATGGTCCTCTGGTTGACTATAGCTTTCTGGGGCAATAGACTTCATAAATTCGCTAAAGGTGGACTAGCAAAAAAATTATTTCTAAAGCCCTGAATGTTAGCTAAGGCAAAACTATGCCAATTGTGGTTTCAAACATATTTAAATTGCACACAAAGGTAAAGCTGTAACTGTGATTAATATTTAACTCAGACTTAGCTGATTTATCTTAAAATCTTGTAGGTAAAACTACAAAAGGGAGTAATCAGCAAGCTAAAAAGATGCAGTAGTGAAACTTGATTAGAAAGCCTTATATAAAAAAATGTGCATTTTGTGGAGCTCTAACTAGTTCACACAGTTTTTGGTGCTTCAAAGTAACATGAAGAACACATGTGAAGAAAAAACCTTGATAGTCAGAACTGAAGAAAACTGTTTCACCAAAAAAAGGTAGCATTTGCTCATTCATTACTGGCACTGGCCGAAATCCTCTACTCAACATTTTCTGAGTAGAGAACTTGTACCACGTAAGCATTTAAATCCCACTAGTGGCATTTCAGTCAGAAATACCCTAAAATCTTTTGTAAAGGCCTGATATCCTCAGTGTTATTTTGCATCAATTAGCAGACTCTCTTTAATCATCTACAAGCCTGAGAGAAAGTCTGTTGAATTTTAATCCATATCACCTTGGAAAAGAAATAAAAACAAGGGCTCCATGGTTAGAAGTAGTTGCACAACAAATGCAAAACTGCTTGCTGTCACTCCCAAATACAAACCTACACTACTTTATATAAATTACAGTTTAAAGGAAACCTTAAAAATTGCCTACCATTATTGAACYGTGGAATTCAGTAAAAACTTTTGGGAAGTATTGGTGCGCACAGAATAATGTAACACAAAGCTGGTAAATACTTAAATACATTTAAGACTCTGCAACATATTGGACTCGGAAAAGAGAGCAAGTATGAAATATCTSTGTCATGTAGATTGGATAAGCAAGGAAAGAATGCACCTTTTGTATTTAGACTAGATTTATAATTAACAAGTTTAAAAATTATAAATTGATTGATTTAAAAACAAAACATATTTAAAACAACTGAGTGTTGCTGGAAAGTCGGAACATTCACTTTTTCTGCCTCACATTTTCTACCAATAATAATGGTATCTAAATGGACCAGGAATGATCTCCCCTGCAATTGATGCTGGCCATAAATACTCAAAATTGTTTTACCTGGTACCAAAGGGTGAGCTGAACTGAAGATCATTAAAAAAGTCAACTGAGGAATACATAGCAAGCAAGAGTCACAGGGAAAACAAAACATATGCTTCCAATTTCTGCACCAATCTCGTATTTGAATATTACTAACAGCTGGATAGCTGTGCTATTCTTACACCAGTCTATGTACTAGAGACCAAAGTTAAGCATTTAATGCAACATTTGGTTCTTGCCACTTTGAAGAGGAAAGATTTTAAATGGCAAATCTACAGCTGAAGAAAAAAAGTTAGTTGCGGCAAGTCAGCAAATTAAGTAACAACTCCAGTAGTTCACCAGAACTATAAACCTTGAAAACTTTGTTTGCTTTACACTTGACAAAAACATAACTAAGCAATCTTAAACCAGCAGACACAGGAACAATGATACTGTTAAATTCCAACTGTGGCTTTCTTTAGCAGCTGATGCCTCACGATTGAACCCAGGATTACAGTACCCAAAAAATTAAAAAGAACCCAAACCCCAAGAAGCTTGGTTACAAGGGCAGTTCTCATTTGAAGAGAAATACAGCAGATTATGACTATAGCCTTAAAGTACGTCCAACAATTTGAGAAACACCTTAATTTTTTTTTCCTCTCTTACCTCCTTACTCTATGGCAATTGGTGAGGTGTCAGGAGATCTCTCCCTCACTAAAGCAAGGCTGCATTTGCCYGAGTTGGACACTATGTTGCACAGAGAGAAGCTGTAACAGCAAAAGTCTCCATAGAATTTTTTCCTATTTATTTAATGGGACAGAGAGCACAGAACTAATATGCTCTAAATTAAAAATAGTGCCATGAAAAGCTTTTTTTTCCTTTTTAAAACAGACAGGAAGCTGCAAATGCCAGTGGCAATGTGGCTCTGCACAAGGGTAATAAAGCAGTCTGCATTTGTGAAGCATGTTTTCAATAGTGAGGAAAATTTCAGACAGACAGCGATACAAAACTGTTGTACTGCTGGATGTTTCGTTTGAGAATATCCGAGCATGGACCCAGGACACGTTCAAATCGGGGTCGGTCAAGCTTTACACATTTCAACAGGCCACGAGCAACAACTGTGGCAGCACGAGGACGGTTCATCAACAGAGCTATTTCACCTAGGGCAACAGGAAAAGTGCGAACAGCATTAGAAATCAACATACAAAGAGCCAAAGAAATTACCCTGTTGTATTTCAAACTGTTGTAAGAATTGAATGGAAGGTAATTCAGGATTTAATATCGATCAGAACAAGAATCTATGTAGTTACACTATAAGCAATCGTGAAGCCAGTGTAAAAGAATTACTTGAGCAACTGACTGAAACTTTTTTTTTTTTTTTTTTTTTTTTTTTTTTTTTTTTTTTTTTTTTTTTTTTTTTTTTTTTTTTTTTTAAGTCTGTCTGCATTCAAGTGTTTCTGAAAAATGCCTGAAGAGTTTTCAGCATCTGGTCTATTTGAAGAAAGGCCATGTCTCAGTTAACCATGTAATTTTCCTAGAAAACAAGCAGGYAGTTTTCTAAAATGTAGTTATGTGACTGTTCAATTCGGGTATTTCTAGGTAACTAAAGGCAAAAACAAGACCATGATATTGAAGTAAAAATATTAAATGCACAAAACAGGAACCTTTGCACTATAGCTAATCAAGATCAGGAACTGGACTTCAAGTATCTTGAAGTCTACTACTCCCATTTTGTAAGTCACATAAATGTGCCAAAAACTTTGTTTCAAATACCTGTTACAATTGCTAAACAACATATTCGGAAATTAAATGTTCAACAAGCTTTTTTTCCCCATTTGTTGCAATAGTTAGCCCTAACATTCCTAGGAACAAGACTAAAAGAAACCCAGTATCAGTTTTGGGGTGTTTCTGTTTTTAAGCAGTTGGGCTGGACATCTTCATGTTCTGGACTGAGGAAAGAACTCAGTGCTCCTCTGAGAATAAATTTGCATGCATTATCAGAAGGGATGTTTAAAAGAAATCAGGAAAAACTTTTCCTCTGTGCCCAATTAAAACTCTTGAACTCACTGGCCTCCACAACACAGGCTGCAAAAGAATAAGTAGGTTCTAAGGGAAAACGAAACAAACCCTTGGGAGACAGGTCTGCAGCACCTGAACGCAATGGTAGAGACAACTTTTAGTTCAGGAGTGGGAAACTGAGTATACATCAAGGGAAAGATTAGAGAAGAATAACTTGGCATACATACAATAAACATCAAGTACTAGATACTGAGCTAAACAGATCTTTGGTCAGATCCAGTACTTTTACTGCACTCTTGAGCACATCAGGCCTTGCAACAGAGTATTTATTTATTACATCATCTGCAAAGCTGGAAAACTGAACGGACAGCCAGAACACTTTTGCAAGAGGACAGCTTAGGTCTTCTCTCCTACACCTTCCCTACACCTTTTCTATCTTAAACCTGATTTTTTGATTTTTTTTTTTGAGAGGGAGGCATTCAAGTATTAAATAGGTTCTGAATAGGTTTCTTTTTGGCTTGGTTTTGTTTTGTTTCAAAGATTCTAGCCACTTTTCTTCAGAACGCAGAATAAGTCAGTCAGGAATACCTCATTATATAATGTTATATTATTCTTCAAGAATGCTCTGTAGGCATATCTCTCCAGCCCTTATGTGCAACGCTGAATAAATGAACATACCCTAGACAAGTGATTAGTTCCATGTGAAGATTATCTCAAAGTCTCCATAAATCAGTATTTATAGGATCTTTGCACTTTTCTTTGCCAACATACATGAGCTTTTTCACCACCATGTAACTTTAGTTTAGCAAGAACACCTTCCACAGGGGGCAAAGGAGACCCTATTCGGTAAGTATGAGACTACATCCAGAGTACTGCACCCAGTTTTGGGTTCCCCSGTACAGGATGCTAACAAAACAGAGCAAGTCCAACAGTGCCACCCAGATCATTAGGGGACTGCAGCACAGGACGTACAAAGAGATGCTGAAAGAGCTGTGTGAGTCCAACCTGGAGAGGAGAAGGCTAAGATAGGAATCTTACAGTTGTCTTCAACTACAGAATGAGTGGTTATAAAGATGGAACTCGACTACTCTCAGAGGTGCACAGTGAGAGGCTGAGAAACAACAAGTTGCAAAAAGGAAAATTCCTTAAGTAAAAAAATTCCTCACAATGGAGATTAGTCAAACAATGAAAGAGATTGTCCAGAGTGGTTGTGGGATGTCCATCTTTAGAGACGAGGAAAACTGGAAAGGACACATCCCACGGCAACCTGATATAACTTCAAAGCCAGCCTGGCTTTGAGCAGAGGGATTGAACTAAATCACCAGAGGGCCTTTTAAACATGAAGTATTCTAAGACTAACACTTTTTTATAACATGCACATACACAGCTTAATGCCAAATGACTTTGATACTTACCCAAAGTTGAGCCAAACTACGAGAGTTAGCAAAAACAGCAATTAAGCAAATCCATCCCAAGACTGTTATCCACAGCAGCCACCAATGGAGTAAGGTACAACAGTGGCAGGGCTGTACGTAATCACAGTTGTCACTACGTAACTCACCAAAATAATCAGAAGGTGCCAGTCTGCCCACTTCAACAAATTCTTCGTTTTCTGATCGACGCTGTAACACTGCAGCTGTGCCCTTTAATAAATCACAACAATTAAACAACTGGAATTTCCAATATCACTTGAAACATTGAATTCAACAAGGGATCAGCTGTTTTGCAGAAATAACCATTGTGATGTCTCAATATTTAAAAACACTACACAGTTCATGCATAGTTCACTAGACTGTTCCATAAATATCACTTGTCTTTTATTTTTTTTTTTTAAAGTGTCTTGGATATTTACTTATCTACACCACTGATTTCTTCCCATTTCTCTCATAACACTATGACAGTATGACTAGCAAAAAACCCCATACAGAACACTAACAACACTAGCAAGACTGACTAGCTATCTAGAATGGGTCTCTACTCTTTTGGAATAGGATAAGCTAGTTTAAGCCAGAAATTTGTTACTTTTCCTGGAATTGCCATTTGCAAAAATAGTAAAACTAAATATAAGCTTCTGCATGTCCAGTAATTTATTAGCAATTATCTAAGAGTACATTCTTAAATTTCATTTTTCTCCCAAGGTCTATTTAGAGGCAGAATGAGCAATGTTAAACATCAGTAAACTTCCAAGCTTTTAATTTTGACCTTGCTTACCTCCAAGATAATGAAGAACTCATCTCCTGGCTCTCCCTGGACCACAATCTTTTGCCCATCCTCAAACTGTACTGGTTCCAATGCATCGGCTACAGTGAGACGCTCCCATTTGTCCAAGGATTCTGTAGAGTCAACAATTCATTAATAGATTACCTTCTGAGGCACAAATTGTATTTTTTCTTCTCCTTACATTCAGGAGTCAACCTACTTTCTGTTTCTGGCAACATTCGCGCAAATATCAAGAATTCAATAGAAATTATCTTGGAATGATGCAGAAAAGCAATACAGGTTTTCCAGTCTGTTTAAACAAATTACCATGACAACATGTAACAATAACGCTGTTACCCAGCATTATTATTATTGCAATATGATAATTTAGCCCATTTTACAATAAATCTTCTCACTTACCCAGTATAGATACTTTACTAAGGAATTCTTCATACATTTTTCTCTTTCTTAAAGTACTTCCCTATTAAAAAAGAAAACAACCACACACATACCAAAGTAAGTTTTTCTACTTCATGTTTGATGTCAGCCTTCAACTAAAATTCAAGACATAGAAATACAGTTTAACCAGACTTACTGCATCCTGTATCACAAGCCCTAAATCCACAAGATTAAGGGCTTTCAAATTCCATTACTTCAGTAAGATTTCAGAAAGCTCAGCAACCTTCATAAAGCACTTGAGCATTTGTCATGGCCCTGATGTTTATGAAGTGCATTCTTACTGTATAACCTTACCAAAGCTCACAACACCTGCCCATGTTACTTACAGTTGTCATTCACATACACTACTTACAACTTAGCAGGCTAAAATACAGAGCAGAACCAAAACATCTGGCAGAAGCTAACCAGTAAGCATTATATTTGCAGTTCAATTTAACACTGCATTTGTAATGCTGGAATTGTTGTTCTGCTAACCCAAGACTACCCAACCCCCGCCATTCCTGATAAATGTATGCTGAGTGATCAGCTTTCCAATCACAAAAGAGATAGCAGGATTTTGAATAAATATCTCCAGCAAGAGACAGGAGCTGATAGAAGGTCAAATAACCAGTAGAAGTTGAGTGAACAGTAAAACCACAAGCATAATCCAGGTCAGCACAGCTACTTGAGTCAATGGCATAAGCCACACATCAGCCAGAAAAATGCTTACCATCAGGATCCTTCTATAGCTATCTCTGTCGATGCCCCACAACTTCACATTTGTCTTTGCTTTGACAGTTGCAGCTCGGGGAGTTCCATATATAAGGGCAAGCTCTCCAAAGCTCCCACCTTCACCAACACCAGTTGCCCACTCGTTGTTCACATAAACCTGAAAGGCAATGCATGGTGCTGAGCCAAAGCCCATGGTGTCATGTGAGCTGGTCAAAGACAGCACAGATCCTGCTACCCCACCTTTCCTTTATAGTAAAGGGAGAAATCCTAGCATCTATAAAGTCAGAGTGGACCATTTCAGGACTTCATCAACACTCCAGGGTTGAAGTGCCAATGCTGGTCAAAAGTTTTACATTCATGGACAAAGGGAGTCTTGTCTACATCACATGCACAGAGGCTATGCACGCGTACTCCAGAGATCCTTGGATGGGAAATAAAATCTTGTTATAGAAGTCTCTATGCAACACAACTAGAAGGAYTTGCAAGAGGTTGTCAGAAAAAAATATGGATTTGAAGTGGAAAAAGTAAGGCAGGCATTTTTAAAGTCTGTCCCACACCCAACTAGACACAACCCTTCACTTGTAAAGCATTAATATTCTGCTTGTGTTCAAATCATTCATTTTGAAACTCAATACAACTCAGTCTGTGCACTCAGACTGAGTTGTCAATAAGGAGCAGAGGGGCTAAAAACCAAACTAAGTTTCTACAAGTAAGAACTTATTACTACGAGGTAAGCCACCAAAGGAAGACCTGGTAGTGCTTACATCCATTTCTCCTTGATCAACAACATAGAAGTTATCACCTTCATCACCTAAGGAAAAAAAATAATCAAAAATTTAATACACACCAAAAAGGAAAGTAAAGCTATCCAAACATTTATGTTTTACAGAACAGGTATCTACGTCAACTTTGGTACATGTAATATAATAAGGTTGGCAGAGAAATTTTGCACTGCTTACAGGGTGAAATTTTATATTTTGCTGATTTCATATTTGTCTTAGTCCTATGAAAGAGGACATCTACTGGTATGCAGGACATCAGCAGCATTTCCACAATTACTTGAAAGGAGTATTGGATCCATAAATTCACATAGCATGTTCTACAGAGCCATCAAACCAGCATCTTTCCAATAGATAATGTATACAAGGAAACCACATCTTCCTACAAGTGCTCCGCTCCTCACTTTTTAGTGTAAACAGTGCTTCACATAACATGACAAGAAAGGGTCACTGGATCCAGACTGTTTTTATTTTCAAAGCAGCATACTAACAAGGGCACTAGGTCACAGCTTGCTCACCACCTCTAACTTATTCATCAATGTAAACATTGCCACTTACCTTGCTGTATCACAGTCTCGCCTGCAATGTAGGTGACAGGGAACATTGCATCAAAGATGTCACTGAAAGAAGGATGTCAAAATTAGACAACTGCTTGGTCACCTGCCACGCACACGTGCATTCATACACATATCTGCATCTCCAATCTGTGAATAAATACTTTTCCTGTAACCTCTCCRGTTAAACTGACTGTTCTAAAGAGGCTGTGCAGCTTTGTACATGATGACACATTTAGCTCTTCTGAAGTCTGCACTTTAGTCTTAAAAAGAGTATCCTACAAAGGCCCATTCTTACCTTCTTTCATTATCATCAAGATGGGCAAACAGCACATTCTTCTCAATAGCTTTTGCCAAAGCAGCCATGGTCTTATAATCTTTTGGAATAACCTAGGACATAATCAAAAAAGTAACAGGTTAAAATTTTGGAGAAAGACTTCTGCATTCCCCAGACCAAATAGGTTACTCACATTGCCACAAAAYACTAGCTGAGTTTTTCCAGTTTTTGGAGCACTATTAATCTAAAAACAAGTATAGTCAATGTTTACTTTCTGCATAGCCCAGTTGTAATATCTTGTACGATTTTACGCAATTTTTAAAAACATCATTCCATGGTAAGTTTGGAACTTCTTTTCGCAGGAGAGTGCCAGTATCTGTTCAACCCATACTTCCCTATGAATAGCAAATCTGCAAATCTGCTCAGCCATTAGGCTAAACTTAATATTGTTGCAGCTGTGAGACAGCCAGAAGCACTTTGTTGTATAATTTATGTGTGTGTGCATGTATGTTTATATATATTTACAAGTGCAAGTTATGCAAAAACAGTTTAAATGCATGACAGTTCTTTAACCTCCAAAGAGCTATACACACAGGTCTGCTTTTTACAGTTATCATAAGACTTAACAAGCCACACAAGCTTAGTGTTATTTAGTACACAGGATGGTAGAAGGTCTTAGATAAACTCTGATTATAGACGCAATTTTTATGAACAGTTGAGATGTAGGGCACCTTTCTAACATAAGATGCAGCATCCTCTTCTGTATAGACTTCTGCACTGATGGCCCCACGCCTTCTTCGACCCTTAACCACAGGGTTCATAGGAGGAGGAGGAGAGATTTCATCTTCCCGTGAGTCTGAGCGTGAACCAGACTTCTGTTGATTCAACAACTGTTTTGTTTCCTCCTAAACAGGAAGGAAGAGATGTTTGTGTCACATAAGCCAGTAAAGTGAAAAGAACAGTCGCATATCATATTCCAACTTAGTCTGCCAATGCAAGGGAGCTTCCTGTGTACTGTTACACCCACATTAAGGCAAATGGGAGGCTAGAGCCATCAAGATCAGAGGCCTTTTAAAGCAGATAGTAGATATGCCTTTCATTCATAACATTCATATCCCACTGGTATTTATTAAGTTACACTAATAATTGAATACATTAAGAAGTATAAACAAACAACTCAACTACACTTTCCATTAGTGTATTCAGTAGGCAACGAAAAAGTTCTACAGATGATCAAGAAATTTTCCTAATAGTGAACCCAGAAGTTCTTTCCTTTCAGCTGTGAGGTGTTAAGCCTTTTTGATTTGAAAGACAGAAGAGTGATTCCTCAGAAATCCACGTTATATGAGAAGCTTTTGAAACAAGGTCAAGTCATGAACCAACTAGATATTCAATAACCATCAGGTATTTTAGGAGAAAGAAATATGAACACTGCTTACTAAAGAGCTGCAGGAAGGATGCTAGAGGCCAAACAGCAGTTTATGCCCAAGCCAGATTTGTCAACTTCATACAGCATTACACATTTTCAATATTTCCCTCAGTTACCTTCTGTGTTGTGTTCCTAGTAATATTATAGAAGACTRGTGTACTTGCGATAAAACAAGGTCTAGCTAACTTAACACACAGAAGTTTTATTCTTCTATATTCCAGAAGATTCACCATACTTAACTAAGACTTGATGATTAAAAACAAAACAAAAAGCCTGGAGCCGAAGCATRTGAATCATGACAGCTAAGATCAATTTCTCCCAGTGTTATGGGAACAGRGTTTTGGGACATGCCTTAAAGGAACAAGGAATCATCTGTTGTATGAGAACTCCAAGTGCTTTTTAAGAGCTGGGTTTGTCCCAGTGTCCTTGATCAAACTGTTCCCTCCCCTGTGGGCAGCGTGCTGTTTGGCTGCCACACTCCACTCCGGAGATACAGAGGCTATGTATAWCAGGAACACTTTGAGGAAAGAGACATCAGATAACCGTTACACAGAGTTTACATGTTATACTTCTCAGATAGCCAAAGAAACCGCACTGGTTTGTTGAATTATGTTTCACTTCCTGATTCTTGTCCATTAATAAAATAGTGCTACATTTCAAAACGATGGGAGCAAGAGGTATTTAAAGCCTTGTTTCTCTCTTTATTTTAGAGAGAGAAATCTATTACACAAGATCTTGTTAAAAATAGCTTGAGCAGTGGTTAAACCACCTTTCTACAAAGTGGGCAACACCACCARCTGCAGAAACATACTCCCCATTCACAGACAGACCTCTTGACACAACTCAAAAAAACCCCTCAACATTTAAAATAAGTGAACATCAGCTGCTCTATTTGTTCCAAGATCACATAAAATATAAAAACACTGTTCAAAATCGTGTAACTTTCAAAGATAGAAGCACTTTAGAAGCACTTTAGAGCACTTTAGTAACATTTAGCTAGGGAGCTGTGTATCAAAGGAGCGTTTTGCAAGCGACTCAAAGTGAGTCCATTTAAGTAACAGAAATTGCACTGAAAGGAAAAGCACAACTGGCAATTTCTGCCTGATCTGGGATTTAACATTGATACATTAAAAAAACACCACCACGCAAGCATGTTAAGGTAGGACATGGACATACAAACAAGTTACAGGTCAGTAAGATAGGATATTAACTTGTAATACACCAGCTAACCTAAAGAGTCTGTATATACATAAGAGGAAGATACCCTGTGAGAGAGAGAGAAGTCACCATACATTCACATTATGCATCCCAAGTGCCATGGAGTAAATGGCATGCTGGAATCTAATCTCATGGTTTTCATAGCAGTAGCTTTTCACATATTCATGTTTTTAGAATACACCTTTATTATTTCAGATACTAAATCACATATGCCACAAYATCAGATGAGAGAGAAATTTTATTAGACCCAGAAGAAATATTGACAGTTCTTATTCTCAGTTAGCTTAGAATTTAACCAGTGTCTATGAGAGCAAGGAGATGTCTCTGCTCAAATATATACTGGACAAAGACATTCATTTTCCTTTAACTGGTTAGTATAGCCATTATTGCGGTATTAAAAAGGTTTATTACTAAGATAGCCTATTTATTACATCTAATACTGAATCCTGATCTTTCAGCTGATCAAGAAGTTCAGTTTGTGGCATCAGTGACCACTAACCATGATTTTTAWTTTTCCTAACTATTTCTTGCCTGTTATTTAGCCTATTTGAATTGTTACTTACTAGTAAGAAATATTAAAGTTATGAGACTTCAGATTTATTAAAGTTAGGAGTTTAATAAAGTTATGAGACTTCATATTTGAGTTCAATCAGCTGCTGAAGACTTTCACTATTTCAAATTTATGTTTTAGGTTGCATAGTCTGATAGCTGGTAATTGGCATTACACTATTAGTCTCAACTGCTTCYGTTTAATCTGTGTTTAAGCTATATCAGCTCTCCAGATACTTGGGGAAAAAACAAAAACAAACAAAAAAACACATCCAAACATTGGAAGCTAGGAAAAAAAAAAGTGATTTTAAGGCAGAGCTTTTCACAACTGCGAAGTAAATTTATCTTAACTACCATGATCGTGCAAGCAAGCCCCTTGGGAAAAATGGAAAATCATTCAGATATGTATCTGCGGAAGCAGGGGAGGTAGTGGGGAACAAGTGAAGTGATTAGSTGCCAATCACAAACTTAACTGCAGTTTTCTATAAAAATTATTACGCAGATAACCAAATTACATACAATATTTCAAAAGTATACCTATTGCAGTGGACAGCCATGGCCAATATTTAATATTTATCTTGCAGGCTGTAATAATGATCTCCACATTAAGTTTCCACAGCTCAAACTAAATTATGTAGCCAGGCACAGCACTGGATAGCTATTAGCTTTTAGCATGCACTGGTGTTACCAGATATCTTTGCACAGCAAGAACAGAGGTCTCAGTCCTCCACAAACAGAAAAAATAAAAACATTTGTACAATCAATGCATAGTAATTGATTCATGTGAAAGCTTTCATAACTCAGGAGAGGACACATCTGAATTCCTAAAGGAGCTATAACTGCTTCAGAGGCAGTAATTTTAATGTCTCTGAAGACAAATCCAGAAGCATTTTAAAATATGTTCAATGTATTTTAACAACATGACAGTTAATGATCTCTGTATGTGTGTTTTGTGGAGAGATGACCTGTCAAGATAACTAGAGAGAAAATAGCAGCCAAGCTTCAGTTTTGAATTATGTTCCTTCAAAATTCAGTCCTAAAACAAAACCACTGCWTCTCAGCCCCAGTCTCGTTCAGCGTAACGGATTCAGAAGGCACACTGAAAAGCAGGTCCGTTTCATTAAAGCTGCAACAGACATTACTTTTGGAAGCTGAAAGAGACAAATCCCTTTTCAAACGTTTTTTGCTCAACCAGAGCTAAGTACTGGGGTAGAGCTGGTTAACAGCACTTAGCATTTGTGCTTTCCAGACACAGATGTCAAAGGTCGCTCATGAAGTGCAGGATGTCCACTGCTCTGTTATTTGATAGCTATTAAGGTACTATCTTACCTGGCTAAACTAAGACCAACCCATTAGATAGAATGGTGAAACTACTTAAAAAAGCAAGCAGCAGTCATTTTTTTTAATTCAAAAAGGTAAGAATGTGATGCTTTCCCTTGTAGATACAACTGCACTAGCTCATGTCCTTAGTCTATGCCAACATACCTGAAAATGAAAGACCTTGGCCAAAACTATAAGAGTGATTCTCAGGTAAAAGTTACCTAACCATTTTTATTTTCAGCTTTCTTGTAGGCTGACAGAGCACACAGACAGCCATTTGCACCAGAACAAAAATACTATTCAACTCTGAAATACATGTAATCAAGTTCAGAGCTAGGTTTGCTCTCTTGCTAAAGACAAACTAAGTTTCAAGATTGAATATCACATGTTGCATGTCAGTTCACTAAAGGAAAATATCTGACTACTCCCATTTTATAACCCTGCACATGGGTTAGCTTACAATTTATTCCAAATGCAGTAAGGCAATTTACTTTGATAATTATTAAAACAATAACACAAGTGTTGGCAATCTATCAGTACTTCAAAACTTGAGAATCCAAGCTGGGAAAGGAAGCAGGACAACAGAAAGGGACGATGATTTTAAAAACCTGATTACTACCTAGTTTGCTGCTGGTATTCTGAAATAATTTATTCAAGACATTATTAAAAAAAAAAAAAAGCTATGGAAGGTAGATCTGCAACATCCACTCATTTCTTCCAGGATCTAGCATGAATCATTTCATTACAAGATAATTTTCCCTACACATACTTCTGATCTCTGTTAATTCCTACCTAGGATGAAAGAGAAGCATACACCTAAGACAAGTACTGAAAGGAGTACCTACAAATGACTGCTATACAACTCCACTGTTACACTATTTACTAGTGATGTATTCTAAATACAGTAGTTAGATATAACCTTTCCTCTGCATTAGTCTTTAAAAACCTCACATTTTCACAACAACTTCTTTTCTTGTCTGCTTAGATATTGGAATTTAGAATTAATTGTCCAAATGAACATGAAATCATTGCTTCAAATGCRAGCATTGAGATGCCTATCTTATATTGACAAAATGCTTTCCATCCCCAAGATCCCAGAATGTTTCTAGCAACTTCACGGCAAAAAAAACAGTCAAAGACACCTTGAAGACAAATGCAGCAGGAACAACAAAAAAACCACCAAAACTGAGCTCTTGGAAGAAGGCAGAAATGACTTGCTCTTCTGGAAAGTTGGAATACAAATATTTCAATTTGATTTCAGGTAGACGGGGATAACTTCTACTAGCCTACTTCTATGCTACACTTGAATTACTGTAAATAATTTGTCTCAATATAAGAAACTAAATGCCTACTGCCAACATCTACTGGAGTCATAAGAGACAGTTATCATCTGCCCACAGAAGGGACAGTATATCCTATCTATTAGCTTCTAAGAAGAAATGCTAGATTGGGATTATATCTGCATCCCAGCTAGACAGATTTCCTCATCAGTTTATATTTTGCAATACATGCTTAGTTATTACAGAGATGCTTTTAAAACATGATCAACTGGCAAAAACTATGAAAAGTTCCAGTTTCAAACAACCAATATGAACACTGGTCATATCTGAAGGTCAGCCTCTAAAATTCCATAGAGAGGTTGTAAATTTAGGTTGTTCCATTCTCCTTCCCTCCCAGCACTTATTTTTACCTTCTCCAATCTTTCAAAATATTCCCTGAGGAATCCCATGGGTCTTTCAGGTCGCACAGTACATAACTGCACAATGCAATCCTTCAAAAGTTGCTGGATGTTGTGTTTTTGGACATAGAGTTCACATTCTCGAAGACTACGCTCCTCCTCACTGCTGCTGCTGCTGGAAGCTGCCATTGCTGAAGAGAAAAAAAGAAGGTTAAATAAACCAGTGGAAATGAAGATGCTGCTGCCTGATAGAGTCAGGCATGTCATGCTGCCTAAAAAGAAAGTTATGCTGCATTATCATTTTAATAATATCATAGCATAAAACCACCTATAAGTCTAGTAACCAAGGTAAACAACGACAGAAAAAGCTATCAACTACCCAGTGAGAGAGTCATTCAATCCCACAGTTTGATCTTCAGCTTAACAAAGCTATGGAAAAGCTTATTTAGCATGCGGGAAGAAATAAGATGCTTGGGTGCTTTACAGAATATTCCACGGGCACAAGAGGAAAAGTATCTGATTRAGCTGGAAAAGCCTCAACAATTTATGCTCTGTGAGCACTCAAAGTCAGGGAATGAGATGCTTATCAGTGATGTTTCCAGCTAAACTTTCTGCTGATTAAGCCTAGGATTTCATAGACGGGAAGCTCACTTCACAAACAGAGCTGTATGCTCTGTATGGGGCCAGGTGGGTGACAGTCAAAAGACAGGTRGGTAGAAGTTGGGAATTAGAAAGGCAAGTACTGAAAGTATTAGAAACACTAAGGTCAAAGCCAAAGCCAGTTCCCCAAATGCCCAGGCAGTGCACATTAACGGAAACTATGGAATTAGAGGTGTTTCTCCTAAAAAGCTTCTCTACTTTAAATTGTCCCACACTTCACATCTGTTTCAGTGAATACATTGCAATCCCCCAAAACGTATCTTCAATTGTACATAAACAAGAATACATATTTAAACATATATCTTACAATGCCACATTTTCAAGAGACTTTAAAATTACAGTGCCAGCAGCAACAATTTCAGTAARATGTGCTTAAGCAGTTCTTTTTTCTCTTTCAGGTTATAAAGCCATTATATGTACGTGTATATGTATATATTTATATACACACATAGAAATCCATTACAAGTCATAATTTCCTTCATAAAACAATTAACATTGAAATGGCTAAAGAAACAGGAAAGAATTTCTCAGGACATTTTTGATAAAATATAAAGAAATTTACCTTGGACAAGGGTAGTGGCAACAGCTATAAATGTGCAGTAAGATATGTTGATCCCAGGATCAGCTTTTAAGGGGTGAAAAAGAATGCATTCAGATAAAACAAGTTTGAGAGATGACAAGTCACCGAGAAGTCAAGTAGCGCAGTCGTATTATGTATTTTATCCTATTCAGGCAGCAGGCTGAGAAACACAGCATGCATGGCCACATCGGCAATATAACACTATGCTCCTTCAAGTTATGCTACTAGAGATTACAAGAGGCCTAGAGTTAATACTAAATTGCTAACACTTCAAAGACTTCATTCTTGTCACAGCTAATCCCTGCATAAGCATGCACAGACACAGATGTATTATGTGTTGTACAAACACCAAGTAAGGAGTTCACGGGGACTGAAACGCTGCCTTAAAGTTCTCCAGTTACTTCTTTTGTTTTGGCAACTCAGGCAGCGAAGGTCAACACTAATTAAGAGCCCCGGCGGAACTCGGGGGCTCCATGACAGCCTGCAAATTACACTCTCTAAATAAATAAATAAAATAGCAATCTATAGCCTCATGAAGAAGCATCGCACTGCTGACAGACAGCGGACGTGAGCTGCTGCTGCTGCTCGCGCGATGAGCAAGACGAGCGTGACAAGTACCAAATAAGCAACGAACCCGCGCAAACACAGTAT
>NW_020448974.1:1792870-1804203 GCF_003343035.1 Apteryx rowi
GCGACGGCGGCGGCGGCTCCCACCGGAAACCAGCTGGCCCAGCCAATCGCCGCGCGGCGTGACGTCAATGCGCCTCGCTTTCGCCCGGAGCCGTCGCCGCGGTAACCTTAAAGGGGAGGCGCGGCCCAGACCGCTTGGCTTCCCCCCCTCCTTTAAGCCGTGGCGGAGCCGCGCCTCGGCCCTTAAAGCGGCTGCACACCCGCCCGCGGCGGCGCGGGGCACCCCACTCTGGGGGGAGCGCCTCTGCTTAAGAGGGCAACGACCGCCTGCCACCGCTTTAAGGGAGGGGGGCGGTGTCCGCCCTTGCTTGGCGGCGCCTTCGCCTTTAAGGGGCGCGAGCCGCCTTTAAAGGGGCCGCGCGCGGGGCGGCTGAGGGGCGCTAGGCCGCGGCGGCGGGGCGGGGCGACCCGTCCGAGCCTCGATAAACAGGTTTATTCCCTCATTAGGACACGGCGAATTTGGAGGAAACCCACCGCTTCCAATACGCTTTGTCTTACCCTTATGCTGTGTGAAAGGGAGGCGACGAGGCGGGATTTGACCTTCCGCAGCACCTGCCACCCCGCGTCCGCCGTGGTTTAATAAACTGAAACGCTCCTAAATACCCTGAACTGGTGCCGCCTGTTGTGCCCCGCCACACGGAGACCCAGCGCGGCGGCCGCGGCGGCGGCTTCTCTCCCTCACGGGCTAATTAGCAGCCCGGCTCTGAGACTGTCCGGTGCCGGGCCAAAAGCCTGCGTTTGTATCGCGGATCGAACCYGTCTGGGCGCCGATTGCGAGGAATCGTTAATATCCGAGAAGTCCTGCCGGAGCGCGGGGCGCCACCGCTAAACACCGAATCTGCCCGCTCGCGTGGTGACACGTCGATGCTTCTCGCTGTCGTCTGAAAACTACTAGAAGTTTCTCAACACTGGAAAAAGCAAAAAAGTTGTTTGCAGACCCCAATATGCTTTTTTTTTTTTCCTTTCTAGCCTTCCCTTTTTGCAAGCTGTCTGCCGTCGCCGCATCTCCCTCCTCCCTGCTGGCACAGGTTTGGGAGAGATCCCATCTGCCGGGCCTGGGACAAAGTTCAGACCCGCATGGAAAACCTGTTCTGCTGCATTTTCTGTGTGAAGAAAGCAAGGATACCGGTGTACCGTGTGCCCTGGGAGCCATCCCCTCCCGGCTCTCAGGGAGCTCAGACGGCAACGCCACGAGGGGAACGGGATGGGCGTTCAAGAGGAGCCCTGAGACGCCCGCGTGAGGTCCCTCTTGTCAACTCTGCGCGGCTCCTTCTCCGTGAGTCAGCGGCGACTTATCTGCAAAAGGTAAATCACGCTCCCCGTAAGCATACGTCGGTACGTATTCGTGTGTTAGCGCTTGCACTGTTTGCTAAAGGCTTGAGAAAGATTAAAAACAAACAAAACCCCACTGCATTTGGTCTGAATTACAGTCAAACCCTAGCCTTAACCGTCTAAACAAGTAATAAACATTCCTAAGTAAATAACTTGTGTTACCATCAGCACTGTTCCCACAACTTCCATTTCAAGCAACTTTATGCACCGGAGTTTCTCATGAAGCAATCTGTTGCCTGAGGCTGCCGAAGAGCGGAGGAGAGCTGCCCCGACTGCCGGCACGACATACCCACCCCAGCATCCCAGACGGAGAGGGAAGGCCGGGACGATGGCTGTCGCAGAACTGTATTACCATTTCTGGTTATGTTCAGCAAGAACTCCACAGTGTAGAAAAGCAGCCCTAAAGTGCCATTTTATACTTGCTTTTTAGACAAACCTAGGAGTCAGTCCTCGTTCCAGCCCCAATGGCAACCGCCAAGGGTTGTTAGTAGTTGTTATGGAGATGACAACCATCGCGTGTCCTTAGTGGTGGAGCATTCAGCTTCCTAGGCTGGTAAATACCAGCGGAGTCTAAGCGTGAAGGAGAAGAGACGACTCCCCAGGCAGAGGCTGTGAATCATCGTGTGCCACAGCATGGACTAGCAGAAAGCCGCAGATAGGACTTTCTGGATTTTAGCAGACTGATTGCTCTCATTTTTTAAACCAAGAAACATTGCCTGAGGTATGATGGTCCAAAACATCCAAGGATATTTAGGTCCCTGCAAGTCAAGCGTTGGTTACCTAAGTACCTTGGAGTACCTGGTCCAACATGTCCACTCATTTTTGTAAACTGCTCTACTGTTAGGTTTATGTATCTGGTCTACTTTTGTTTCAGTCTTCATAAGGAGGAGTTCAGCAGCACTATTTTAAAGATTAAAAACAGCATCCTACTCCAAGATCATCACAATTCCTTCATCAACTGAGTGATAATGTCACTTCACCATTCTTAGGCACCTGGCTCATCTGCATTCTGCATTAAGTCATGCAGGATACATATTCCTGGTGTCATGAAAGACCAATAAATTTGCCTTTAAAAAGCATCTGAAATATCCCAAGACGGAAAATAATTTGTTTGCTTTCTAACAAAGTTTCCCAGAAGTTCTTACAAAGACTAAATTTATTACTATAATTTTTATGGTGCTATTTATCAACATCATGAACAACAGTAATAGAAGCTGTGAAATGGTCACCGGGAAGGAAAAAAGTCAAGGCTTTCTACTCTGTTTACCGCCATGCAATCATATAAACCCCACAGAGATCCTGACTGACTCGGGATCCTCCTGCAAGCATAAAACATTGCAGCATTCATCACGGAGGTAAATGAGAGCCTCCTGGTGCGGCAGGTCAGCTAAGGGGAAGGAGGTCCATGCTAAGGCAACAGGATAAGAAGACTATGCATGAAACAGCAAGTACGGCATGGGAGAGTGCACAAGGAACAGCATTAAAGCGGTGCAACGAATAGCTTGACGCTGAAGTGGCTGACGAGTCAATGGATCCTTCTGAAAGGAAAATGCAAAATACATAGATCACTAGGCCAGAAAAAATACCTCTGTGAACAACTGCATTCTCTCAGGAATAAGAGCGAGCAGTGATTGGGGAGGCCAGGGAGGAGAAAGTTGTATGAGTCAAGATGAGTCCCCTGCTGTGTGGACAGAGGAAGAAAAAAAGGATCCCGATAGGTGTTTTAGAGGCAACAGAATTAGCAGGGCCACTGGGTATCCAGAATGCTGCACAGTAATTACAACAGTGGATGTTTCTACTGAAGATACCGTTCTAACTTAGTATCATTTTCTGCCCGTGAAGAACCACCATCTCGGACAAGTCACTATGATTAAAAGCAAATGAATCGAACAGCTCTCAGGCTGAAGCAGCCTATGTTTATCCCCCACACAGCGCTTAACATGTAAAATCATGTAAATCTGTTATCCTGAATATATGAGCATGGTCTGAAGAGACAGCCCAACATGCAAAAGTTTGTCTTGATCCGATCAACTGCTGTGCGTGTGCTGCCTCAGGGGGACATATGGAAAAGCTTGGGTGATACCGAATGGTTTCCTCTACCAAGAGAAAGTGCCATCAGCCCTACAATCCACATCTACCAGAAATCAGAGTCAGTGGAAGAAAAATCCATGAGCTCACAGCGCACAGTGGCAAGCTCACAGGTAGAATTTATGCTGTGTGCTTTGAGCACATTTCTAGTAATTTTGTTTAAGCTTTAACTAGCACAGAATATAACTGTGCATTGCTGCTGCACATCATGTCCCACTGAGACAGCATAGAGTGATCATAGGCAGACACATAGATTAGCTGCCAAAAGACAGACAAAACGTTATACAGTTTAGCAGTAGATTACTTGGTGAGGGCTTCTGGGTTTCATGCCACACTCTGGACTTGACTCTCTTTGTGAACTTGACAGCCTTCAGTGTGATGCTTCAGTTTACCTGTGTGCACAGAGAGAAAAACGGTGCCTGCCGCACAGCACACAGCAATGCACAATATTTGCCACGTAGTTTGAGCCTCTGGATGAGATTGAGTGTAAATAAGTCTGGTATCAACATCTGTAGCTTTGCCACATGAAAGAGAAGAATAATTTAGGTGATAAAGGAACAGAGCAAGGAATTGGTATGAGCAATAACCATACAATCTGACAGGTACTGCCTGGGCTTCCCGCTCAAACCCCACCATGACCTGTGCTGTAGGCTAAAATACCTGTGTTTGGACCCTGAAAGATGGTGTGTGGAAGCCAATTTTGGTCCTGCTGCACATCAGCTGGACAGACAGTTGTGTGAAAGGGTCCCCAATGCCGAACAAGTTTGCTTTGAGCAGCAGATCTCAAATCATTTCCATATGTTACTTTGAAGAAGAAAATGAGTGGTAAGTCTCAAACAGAGTAACCAAGAGCCAAGAAAAAATGCCCTGAAGTGCCCAGATCTTAAAGATAGGCCAGTTAGGGAATCCACTTACATCTGCAAGACGTGCCTGCTCGAACACGGCCCTCCCCACACTCAGCGTAGTTCCCAGAGGAAAGCTTCCAACACTCAAGGAGCAACGCTGGGAACATTTTACCTCCGGAGTAACTACTAAACAACTCCATAGTGTGAGAGAGGCAGCACAGCCAGCGTGCCGTTATTACCTGAAGTATGTCACGGAGCTCTCCTGTGTTTACTTGAGGAAGAGCTCAACGACACTTTGAAAAAGCCACGATACCCTGATTAAATTCTAATGCAGATATCTGCCCTCTGTCTGCCATTCAGCCATCTGTTTCAGCTGAACTCAATGTTCTTCCTTTCTTCTGACCTAAGAAGTGGTGCAGTTAAGCTGCACCTCAACAGTGAGGGAAGAGGTCCCCAAGCACCTTTCCTAGATCTAAAGGCCCAGTCCCGACAGTATTTATTGGCAGCACTCTGCCTAGGTTTCCGTGCATGAGTCTAAAGGACTTCAGGGACTCTCCTCAGCTCTGAGTGGGAGTAGGAATAAATGCAGAGGGTTATGGAGGCAGGTTGGAGTTCTGTGCTGCCTCACAAAAACTGGGAGATAGAAAAAATGTCTGGACTGACATCCAACAAACTGGCCAGAGAATCAAGTGATTTCTGATGCAAGTTTGTGCTTCCCTCCTCCCCTTAAACGCTGCTTCTCCCTCAAGATAATAGAACATTTTCCCAGATGGAAGGAACCCACTTTAAGAACAGTAGGTCTTTGAAATGTCAAAGTTTTCCTTGGTATGTGCTGTCTGCTGCAGCAGTGGGATATAGCCTTTTTCATTCTCAAACTGTAACCCTGGAATCTGAAACAGCAAGATGATTAGGAGATGTGGCTCTCGTTTGCTGCTGTGCTACTGATTTCCTACCTCTCATGTGGCAAGTCACTTAGCCTCCCTTTGTCTCAGCTTCCCATCAACAGGATAAGGATGAAAACTTTCTGGGCTGAGGATGAATGCAACCTTTGAGATGTTCACGTGCTCCAGTAATGGGGATCAGTAGTTAAATTACTTGAAAAAGTTTGGAGCCAGTCACAAGTGCATCGATTCAGCATGGTTTGCAAAAGAAGTCAAGAAGTTGCATCCACACGAACTCAGAGGTTACTGCTAGCAATAGCTAAGGTCACCTTGGCTTTGGGCACACTCCAGTCCCATAGACAGTGTGGATGCCTTCCTGCATTCTCTGTTTGAACAAGAACCAAGTTTTTGCTGCTGTGAGTGTATTTATTATGCTAATATTTTGTTCCATTTCTTCTCAAAGCCCTTCCTCTAGCATGAAAGGGCAGACTGCCAACTGGGCCACGTGACTTAGTTACATGCTAGGAGCTTGGGTAGTGAGTCTGCATCTCTGGATCTTATCCCTCCACAATCTCACCAAGCAGAGTTGCTTCTCTGGTCTGGCCACACCAGGCTGTGCAAGAACCCATCCTTTCCCCCGCCGCCAGGTCCTCTGTGCGTTCCAGTCTCCCTCTCACAATGCTGGGTTGTTCTGATCTCTCGTATCAGAACATGTTTTGATCTTTAGATAATTAGAGGAACTACAATTAGTGCTGAATCTCATAGTTACAGGGATGGCAAAAATATCTCTCTTCTCCCTTCCAGTTTAAACCCCTTTGTTCTCTGTGATGCAGGTCTGTGGTTCTTAGCTGAAGAGACTGGCTCCAAAGACTTTAAAGACTCCAATGTGCACCTCAAGGAGACATCAAGATCAGCCCCCCTAGCCTGAACGACAGCTGTGAGCTGTGTGGCAAACCAATTCTTGAATGCCTCCAGTGAGCTAATCTATTACCAGGGTAAGTGTGGTCTCTAATCCTAGGCAGGGAAATGGGATGTGTGCCAGAGTGAGGACAACAAGATAAGGAGCATTAATTCAACTTACAAGGAAATGCAGCATTCGTTTGCAAGCTCTTCCCTGACCTTGGCAAGCACTTCTGAAAGGGCTGCTCACAAACAACAGCTTGTTAAATGGCAGCGTCTGGCTCAGGGTCAGCATCTAAAACTGAAAAGAAAAAACTAATAGAAACAAATCTCAGAAAACTTCAGTGACATTCAGACTGGCTGTGGAATCGGACACAGCTCTGCTCATGTCCTTCTATCACCCAGACTGATGTAAGTGCCAGCAGATGGCTCTCGAGGACTCAATGCATCTTTCCTGGTTTCTGCACCTAAACAGAGTGCAATGAAATTTTGTGCGTGCACATGGCAGACACATACACATGGCTTACGCTGCCACCATGTAGCCCTTTTGCCCCACCAAACACCTGCTAGGTCAGTGTCTGTCCAGCCAAATTAGCAAGAAAAGCCAGTCTGCTGGTAACTCCATCACAAACATGTTCTGTCCATTGTTTTTTCTTTTCCCTGCTGCCCCCAAATTTGATACAGGTGTCGTGACATCAAAGCAAAGGTTTTGAACAGATGACTTCTTCAGAGTCTAGATCCTGTGATCAGGCTTTTTCCAAATTCACACTGGCCACGAGTCTGTTTCAGAGGAGGTTCCAGCACAAGCAAAATCAGGATGATAATATGGATGGAGGTCGGATAGTCTGGGACTTTCAGGTACTAGTTCAGTGAGCAAGACCTTTTCAGTCCTACCCTCAAAACCATCAAGCAGCTTCTATAATTCTGTGACATAAAGATCAACATCTGTTCTTGCACATAGATTCAAAAACTAGGATGGTAGGTAGCTCTGATACAGCTGGCCGCAGCACCAGGCGTTGCAGTTTGGACTGTGGTAGCTTGGACAGGATCATGAGTTCATCTTCAGCAAATGAAACTCGGGTTGTTGCAGCTTCATTGCTAGTATCCAAACCAGCTGGGCTGCAGCGTCTTAAGCATGCGTCTAATTGCAGTCCTGACATACTAGGGCAGCACCCAGGGTAACTTATCTTAGCAACAGAATCAGATTTGTTTGAGAATAAGAATCTGTTCCCAACTACTTAATGAGGGAAGAGAGGTAGCATGTCCTGATGGTCAAGATATGAGGAGCAGTTACAAATTGTTCTTATCCTATATTCTCAAATGTCATTTTCTAAATTAAGCATTCCTATTGCTGGGAGAGACAGATTTTGAAAGAGACTGTCACAGAAAGAGACAAACAGATCACTCCGTCTGACTGTTATTCAACATACTCTATACATAAATAAATTGTAACCACGCAGTCTATGCAGTATAGGCACAAAAAAAATATTAGGCATCCTTGAAGACATAATTGCTTACAATTTGAAGAGCTATAATCATAATGAAGAAGCTGACCAGAGAAGGGGAACTTTTAAAGAATTTACGTTTGTGTTTTTTCAGCCACCAGCATGCAACATTTGAAGATGTTKAACAACAAGCTGATGAAGTAATTTGTTTGGGAAAGCCACTAACATAAAGTCCAGTACTCCACTTTGTTCTCACTGTTGCACAGTACAAGAAAAAAAAAAACTTACCTGTTCTGACATAAACGAGGAGTAACTCAAAGTAAGAGGAGAATGCAATGTATAATTTCCATATGCCTGTATATAACACATTTTTAGCAGGACTGCTCTACTATCTCTGAAATCAGTGGGGGTTTTTCTACATTAACATTAGAAAGCTAGTGGAGGTGCAGGTAGCCCACTGGATATTCCAAGGAATAAGCAGAGACGGCTCTTTCCATTTAACAAGTCCTATCTAGAAAACATCCCTGCGTGCTGATGCATGCACGAACGACATGTGCAGCTGGACTCGGGGCACCAGATGGCAGCATTTACTGCCGAGAGACCCTAGAGCAGCCGGGACTGACAGTGCAGGACTTGACTCTTCGTGCTGTTAAAGCTCCTAAAGATTGCACTGAAATCTCTTCTTCCTCCTCTGCCTTGATGATCATGATACCACTGGGCTAGGGTAATAAAGCAAGAGCGATGCAAAAGCATTTGTGCCTTCTCTCCCTTGTCCTTCCACAGGCAAGAGATGGTTTCTTACTGTGAGACATGCTTGCTCTCCTTATTAGAAATTCATCTTTTGCCTATCCCTTCCTGCCTTTTTTCCCACTGGAAGGCTCCAGGCCCTCAATAGGCTCCTGGGTCTCCTGAACATCATGGAAGGATTTTTAGCAGATTTAGCCCCTGCCAAGACCTTTTTCTCTTAGCAGATTTCATTCAAATACCAGACAGGGCCTTTGTCTGAAAGGGAAGAGCTTAACTGGAATTTAAACACTGAGCCATGGAAAAGCCTAATAGATATCAAAAGGTCTGTGACCCTTCTCGTGTGGAACAGCAACATGCTGAGTGCTGCGGCTGGAAGAGGGCCTTCTAGTCACAGCAGCTGGTTTCCCAGCTTCTTTACCTCCATTTCCTCTTTAAAGCTTGAATCTATACGCTCAAGGGCGGAGAATGCAAGCCAACGTTTGTCATACACATTTTTTGCATTGAAAAATATTCAAGATCAGATGGCTACATTCTGAATTGGTTTTGGAGTTAATGTCTGCGTTGAGGTTGTTACTGTGATGATTACTGCACATGTAGTAGAGCTCCTGCAGTCACAGGACTGTCAGGAAAGGGAAGCCAGCTCATGATACGTTCTTCCCAGCAAATGCATGCATCAGAGCAAGAGTGTCCTTCTGGTGTCTGGCATGAATCTCTGCTGCCCCTGCCAGACCATTTTTCCCAGGTGTGACATATAGCCAGATCCAAAGAAAGAATTCAGCCCCTCAGTACTATCTCCTTCCAAAGCTGTGTTCCTGAAAACCACAACTTTCCTTACATAAGAGACATCAGAGACACCTCATTTCTTTACCAGAAAGACCCCAGGGCTTCTGCATACAGCACCTCAGCATCCATTTCATGCCCAAAGCCCAAGTGCCCAGATCTGCCGGAGGACAGATCCTGAGATCACGATGGGTCGCCAATGAGACTGGGCTCCACCAACACACAGAAGTTTCTCCAGCCACAGGAGCAGCTCGCCCCGTAGCTGGCCCTGGCCTCCAGGGAGGCCTTTACAGCCACCCACCATTGCTGTGCTCAAGAGCAGCACCTGTCCCAAATGCCACCAAGTGTTTTTGCACGGGGGCAGAGGGCAAGAAGTTTGTTTCTTCCACCTCTGCTGATTGAATAGCTGTTGTAGGCAGCTTGCCGAAAGGAAGATTGACCAACATGGTTGCAACAGTCAAGCTACAAAAATAGCGTTGCCCAAGTCTCAGATGCTTTTGTGGCTCTGCTTTATCAAGGCTTCATTTTAAAACCAGCTCGGTTTAGTCTTGTGTTATTGCCCAAGCAGCAAACACTGAACTGTAGCAACTGCTCAGAAACTGTTTTTTAAAATACAAGACACTGACTCCCTGATTTTTTTAAAACTTTTTCCTGCTCCACAACCCTATCTTCCCTTTGACATTGCTATTTCAAAATCAAACTCTGCTGAAGCCACAGGGACAGTCTTGGGACATTCAAAAGCAGCTTTTCTGCTTCATTTTTAGGTTTTATTAGAGCTCCCCTCTAAGCCCCTGTGAATAGAAGATGTTTTCCCCCCACACATGATGAATTTAAAATGGTTCCTCTGCTGCCTTTGCAGTGTAGTTCATGTGCTCTATGTCCTAGGGACTATCTGCCATCAACCTCACTCCAAGCTAATGCTGTTTCAAAGCTGTTTGTTTTCATACTTCTTGAAATCAATCATCTTCACAGTTGCAGGTCTTAAATTCTAAAACAGGGGAATATTACTGACACTTGAAGACCCACATATTGCAAAGGGGGATTAATCTAGGCAGATATATGTGTCCACATGGAATCTGCCTCATTTAGATGGTATTGCACATAGATCTTTTTCCAAAAGTCCTGTGGTGCACATCAAGTGATCTAGGGCCAATGACTTCAGCACTCACATGAGGATTACTCATCTAATTAGGGGGTTTGCAGGCTCTGCCCCTGTGTTTCTGTGCACTGTTAATGTCATTGTACTGGATTGTAGAACATTTGTCATTTAGAGACTGGCTCTATTTTTTTGTATTCTTTCACTGATTTGACCCTACAAGGTATCGGTGATACTAATCACATGAATAAGCTGTTCCCTATACACAAATGCAATAAGTTTAGATCATAAATTTTGTAAAAAGGAGGGTCTTCAAAGCATTATTTATCTGAGGATGCTGAAATGTGAAAGAGAAATCTCTGTGAAAGGAAGACTGTCTTTTTTTTAAGTCAGCGAGACCTGGGTATGAGCACAAGTTTTCCTCCTATCGCGCGTCAATACCCTGTCCATCCAGCACAGTACTTCCTCTGTCTTATTTATCGCAGAACCGTAGAATTGTTGCAGGGCAAAGACCTCTGGAGCCTCTGTCACAACCTCGCACTCAGAACAGGACTGTCATCCACTCCAGGCCAGGTCAGCCATGGCTTTGTCTAACTGAGTGTTTAAACACACCGAAGACGGAGACTCCCTGACCTCTTTGGACAGCCTGTTCCAGGGCGGCACTGCCCTCTTAGTGAAAACCTTTTTCCTAATTTCTGACCTGAACCTCCCAAGCTGCCATTTGTGGCCGTTACACCTTATATCACATGGCGGCACCGAGATTTGTTGCATCGTCTTTGTAACTGCCATCCGGACAGTCGCAAGCAGCTGTTAGGTCACCTCCTCGCCTCCTCTTCAGCCGCTCAGCCGCGCTCTCAGCCCCCGGCTGATTACAGGGGTTCATGGAGCCTGCGAGCGCTCCCAGGGACCCGCGGCTCCGGCTCGCACGGCTCATCCGGGGCCCTGCTAAGTCGGGGCTCCCCCGAGCACGGTGTTTCGAGGGCGGGGGGGGAAACGGGGCGCCGCGCACAGCCAGATGTGCGGGCCCCCCCGCGCCAGATGTGCCGCAACAGCTGTCCGGGCTCGTCTGATGCAACCACAACATCACCACGTGGCCACGCACAGCTGTTCGCCGCCGCCAGCCAATAGCGGCCGGCCTCGCTGGCCACGGGGGCGGGGCCGCCCCGCCCGCCCCGCGGGGATAGGCCGAACCGCAAGCCGATCGGGGAGCGGGGGCGGGC
>NW_020448974.1:1804870-1864187 GCF_003343035.1 Apteryx rowi
CGCCGGCGGCAGCGCGCCCCGCCGGTGTCGGTCCGGTCCGGCCCGTGCGGCGGCCGCCGCCTCAGCGGGGCAAGAGCAGCCGCCGAGCTGCCCCGGTGCCCGGGGGCGAGAGGCCTGCGCAGCTCCCGGTGAGCGGCCCGCGCCGCCGGCTGCCGACCTGCCGCCCTCGGAGGCGGCGGCGGGTTTCCGTGGAGCGCGGATCCCCTGCAGCGCCTGGTTCYGCCGCTCCCAGGCTCCTTGTTTTCCTGCCGTCTCCAAGCGATCCCTGAAGCAGCGAGCGGCGCGAGCCCGCCGGCAGCCGTGGGCAGCAGCCCCGATCAGCCCGGGTCGGGGCCGAGATGAGCTCCGCGGACACCCGTGTCCCGCACCGGGGAGGGCCGTTAGGTTTGCAGCGCTGCTGTGCGTTTGCTCGGTGGCTGAGCAAAAACTGCGCTCTGAAGGGCCGCGATGCGCTGCCGAGCGAACCTGCGGGCCGCAGCCATCGTACCGACACTGTGCTTTGGTGTCCTCGGCCAGCTGCTGCCCTAAGACCTTCCTGCTTACCACAACTGGAACCGAGCAGAGCCAGCGCTTGGYGTAAGGGCCTGTACCTGCTGCCTTTAGCGGTGAAAGCGAAGCTTGCGCAGCCCCTAGAAGTTGAAGTGTCAATGCAGATAGGTCAGCTCATGGCTTAGGAAACAGCCCTCTTTCCAACTCTCCAGTGCAGCCATGTCCCAAAGGTCTTGTCTGCAGCCTGGCAGGTGGAAATGTGTCCGTCCATTCCTACGGCAGCCGCAGGGGTCGTATGAATGGATGCTACTTTGCTGCCTCATGAGGACCCTCACCATCTGTAGGCTGAGGTAGCCTCAGATGGGAAGCAGGATGGTTGGGCTTATCTTATCTGCTTTAGGTTGAGAGTGGATACTGAAGTTGCTCCTTCACAGATCACTGTACCAGGAACAGCCTGTTTCCCTTATCTCCTGTAATTCTTGCTGTAACCTGGAAGCCGTAAGATCTGAATTTGCTGACTCTTGTCTTATCTTTACAGCTCCCTGGCAATTGGAACCACAACTGGATACAGGCTTTTCTCCTTAAGTTCTGTGGAGCAACTGGACCAGGTCCACGAAAGCAGTAAGTCTCCTGTTTTGCTGCAGTAGAATATTGGCCAACAGCTGTACTATTGCACTTCTGATCTGCCTCGAGGGAGCTATTCTGCTTACTGGTATCGCATAGATGGCATTCATTTCTGCTGTACCATATCAGGAGAGAAACTGTGCTGGTTGTTGCACCATGCACAGGGGCCTTTAGTCTGAGCTACAGCCTTGGAGAAACTTCCTAACCACCAGCAGTATTTTAACAAAGTTGAAGGAGTCCCACAAGTTTAGAGTCCAGATCATTTTTCCGCTGCTGGTTCAGTCTGAAAGCAGCAGTCTGTCCTGCTCCCACAGGGCTGGTTTGCAGCATTCAGAGCTAGTTCACTGCTAGCATGTTTTGGATACATGTACAGAAGACTTTAGGCCACCCCATTCATGCTGGATAACTTGCAGGCTTTGAGCCCAATATGATATTTATAAGAAATATGTTTTTAACAGGTTTCCAGTGTAAAGAGGTTTTCAGCTGTTAGCTCTGTTCAGAGCAGTCTATAATGCACCTAGCCTGAGACAAGTCAGACCTCATGGAGCACATACTCTGGTCTGGTTCAGGCCATCACCAGAAGTGTTTTGGCCCAGACTTACCCCAACCAAGATATAGCTGACACCTGGGAGATGCCAGTCTCTCTCCACTGGCTATAGATGGAGCCTAGGCAACCAGGCAGAGCTGCCTCATCTGGAGCAAAGTCCAGATTCTTCTGTTCTTTGCCTCACAGAGTAACTGAGCAACTACATAGCAGCAAGCCACAGCCATATTTTAAGACTGTTTAGGAGTTTGGATTGTCCCCAGAGCCAAACCAAGGACCAAAGAGAAATGGATCCCTGCCAGTGACATGCTCAGGCTGATGGGTTGAAACTCGGGCAGTCCCACAGCATGGCTGTAGCATGGTCCTTGTACCTCCAGTACAGGACAGCCCAGGCATCAGACACAGTTCACAGCTATCCATACTAGAACTCATAGTCCAGGACCACTGTAATGGTGCCACCTCAGCACAACAGAAGTCATCCCTAGCGTGGTCTCTGCAAGACATACCACACCACTGTTCAGCACAGCCAGGAGCCATGCTAGAGCTCTGTAGAAACSACGACTGCAGTGTTGGAGAGGGATTAAATGCATCAGCCTTCTCTGAGGAGGCTGGGAGAAATCAGGCACCATGCAGAAGAACAGTGAGTTACATACAGTTGTTCCTTACCTCAGTGAGGCCTGGCTAGCTTGCTCCCTCCAGGAAGGTCCCCAACCAAGCTGCTCAGGACACTCATTTCCTTTGATAAGGGTGAGCTCTTCCTCTTTATATCCTGTTCCCAAGGATTAACTACAGCTGGAGGGCCCTGCCAAGGAGAGGCACAACAGCACTGTCAAATGGGGCTGGCTTAAATTCTGCCTTCAGGGAAAGTCCATTAACTCCTTCCTACTTAGACCTATATGCTTTGTGCCAGATATTGATAATTTTTAACAAAAGCAGATATTGAACATCTTAGCAGTGAGCCTTCCAGCCGGATTCCCTCCTGAGCTGTCTCAGTTTTCTCTGCAAACAAACCTTCCGTGTTCCAAGCTAAAGACTCTATCTTACTTTCCTTCTGTACCTAGACGAAATCCCAGATGTTTACATCGTGGAGCGTCTGTTCTCCAGCAGCCTCGTGGTTGTGGTCAGTCATGCCAAGCCACAGCAAATGAATGTCTACCACTTCAAGAAAGGGACAGAGATCTGCAACTATAGCTATTCCAGTAACATTTTGTCCATCCGGCTGAATCGTCAGGTAAGAGGCTAGAGAAATTGCCTAGCCAGAGGTGTCCCACTTTGTCCCTTTGCTGATGTTGACTCTTCACACAGAAGAGTATAACTGGGACCCCACTGCCTAGCAGAGCAGCAAAAACCAGGGCGGGTTTGCACCAAGATTGTGAACATGGAGCTGAGGTTAGATACGTGTTCTCTTTCACCAGCTCTGCTACAGGTGCCGTAAGCAAACAGAAATCCCTGACAGAGGGGAAGGATGGCTGCTAATATTATCTGCTGTAACTGTTTGCTTCAGTAAAATGAGCCTGAGTCCTTGTTTTCCTAGCAGTTAAGCAGAAGCTTTTTATTGTTTGCTTTCTTGCCTTTTCAGCATGCAATTTTGCTTAAAAAAAATACCTTTTTGTCATCTTCTCTCTGTTGCATTCCAAGCCCTGACTTCAGGCTTCAGCCCATCTCTGCCACCTTTGTTGCAAATGAGACTGTCAAAGTTGGTTTAAAAAAAAAACTAGCAGTAACTTGAACTCCATGGATGAGGAAAAAGGCTTCAAGTACTGCTGGCAACCTTGTTTAGGTTTTAAAGATACAGAAAATGTTCAAGCCACTTTGAGAAAGGTTTTTAAGGGGTCATTCTCTGAACTGACACACAGTCCTGTAGCAGCCATGAACCTTTTTTGGAGGATTTTATGTCATCTTTTCTTTTTATCCATAATTATTTTCAAAGTATATGCCATAAGAAGCAGAGGACATTCTACAATGAAGAAATAAGCAGTTTGTATAATTGTATACAATCAGCCTCTCCTAGGTTAGCAACAGTGGATCCTGTAGTAAGGCTCTCCCATAAGGAAACTCTGGGTTGAGTTTCCAGTAAAGCCGTGTTTGACCAGAAGTTCCTATACTACAATTAAATCTGTCCTGAACTGATTTTTTTTCCCACTGAAACTTGCAATGGAACTGGCAAAATACGGACTTCCTTCTAATTACAGATAGGTGTGTGTGTGTGTGTATATGTGTGTATATATATATAAAATATATATACTAAAAAACTGGCAGTTTCTGTTTAGCAGCTCTAGGCAATCAGTGTGGGACTAACATAAGTTCAGGCTTTTTCCCATGTGTTGCTCCAGAGATTGCCTGTAGATGCCTAGACTCAGTCATGCATCCACATACCTTGGCTGCTTTATGAGCTTGGGTTCAAATCCTGGGCTGAGCTTGCCTTGCAACCATAACAGGGATAAATCTGGATAGATTTGAAGATGCTGCAGAATATTCAGGGAGAGAGAGGACAGTCCCCTGGCGTCTCGCTCGCAAAAGCACAGTGATTTATCTTGTGTCAGCGTGGCAGACATCAGGGTGTGAGCACAACCTTCTTCCTCGAGTACGGTACCTGCTTTTCAGCTTGGGCAGAGCTGTGTTCACACACATTGGACTTCAGAGCTAACTCGATCTCTGCAGGCAGCTCTGACCCAGGAGTGCGAACGCACAGCATTAGAGTGCGTGGTGGCGTGAGATCAGTAATACTTTGGGTCAAATTTATCCTTATGTAACTGAAGACTGCAGAGTTCAAGTCTGCATTCAGGTTTTAAGCTGGTGGCAGTCAGGTTCAGCACGTGCTGTGATGTTTGAACCCCTTCCCTAGACTTTTGTATGAAAGCAATACTGCTTTGTTAAAAGTCCATAGAAGGCCAAATCCCATACCAACCATAACACAGGAAAATGGTGGCAGATAAAATACAAAGAGATCTCTTCAAACGAACAGTTGCATGTTCTGATTTGATCTCTTTGTGGAAAATCCATGTTAGGCAAATGAAAGAATCCCTCAGTTGTTGCTGATTCATGGGAATTCTTTGTTTCCAGCTTTACATATGGTGTAAGCTAGATCATGGTTTGTCTCAAAGTGGGGAAGGAGGCTGTGCTGTAGGACCAGCRAAAAGCTCTCCTGCAACCTTCCTGGGTTTTGCTTCACTGTGCTGAAAACCCTGCTGAATTCTTGGAGAGGTTTGCTACTTTTTTTCTGGCTGCATCCACACCCAATGCATTCAAGTCATCAGCATACAGGTCAAATGTTTACCTTGGCTGATGTCTAAGTGAAATATTAAAGAGAAATACTGGTGAGCAGTAGTATGTTGTACAATGTACAGTGCCTTGAATGATGTGTAGCTATTGCAGCACCCAGCACCCTCTGTGAGGCTCGGTCAAAAAGGAGCAAGGATAAAACCCATTCCTCAGCTCAGCATGTTTTACGCTGATGTTAGCGTGGGCTGTGGGACTGCACGGAAGGCAGAGAATCAGCCCTCTTTAACACCCGATGGGCTTGTTCAAGCCAACTTTGCTTGTTCACCTCTCTCCCTGTCAGTCATCTTGTCCATTCTTGGATTTTGTCCCTGTTGGTGCCAGCACCTCTTGCTGCTGCTTCGCTGTCATCTGAAAACCTCCCGTCACATGTTCGTCAGCAGCAGTGTGTTTTGCAGTTCTGGGAAAGTATGTGATAGCTTTGCTGAAATCAGCTGTATAAATATTACTCTGACAGTCTCAGTTAGCAAGTTGAGGGCTGTTACTGTAGAAAAGGAAGAGTCTTCCTGGAAATCCAAAATGGCTCTGACACAGCCCCAGATGCTGTGGTTAGCAGGAATAGAAGTGGGAAAGGGTTTGATCTGAGCAGGAATGGTGGAGCAAGGCAAAGATTTTTCTAATGTGGGTGTTTCAAGTTAGTGACTAAACTCCACATTTAGATACTAAATAAGTGGCCTCATTTCTAAAGAGGTGGAGGCTTCCTGTACATGGGTTTGGGTGCTTCAACTTCAGGATCTCAGAGAGTGTCTGGCCTTACATTTTTATTGGGATGTTTTCAGAGCTTCTGGACGCTTGGCACTAATGGTGGAGCTGAATGCTACCCAGGCTTAGAAAACACAACCTGTCAACCAGGTCCAAAGCCTGGTCCCCAAAAAGCATCTATGCAAAATACCTCCATGGTAACATGAAGAGATCTGGACCAAGCTGAGACACAAAGCTTTAGCGATCATGGTAATGGTGGCCCAGGGCTAAGGTTACCACATCAGGCTTCCCTTTTGCCTTCTGCCTTTCCTCCCCATCATTTGGCAGCTCCTTTCTTGGCAGTTGCTGTGGGGCTGACACTTGGCTGCATGGATGTGTCAGAAATCCCTGTTGAGCTTTTCAGACAGCAAAGATTTGGGTGCGTGAACTATGGGACCGGCAAATAGAGGCACCGTCCCCATGCTGGTGAGGTTCTGTACATGTCCCTTGTGTTCCTGCAGAGGCTGATTGTTTGCCTGGAGGAGTCAATTTACATCCATAACATTAAGGACATGAAGCTTTTGAAGACTATTCTGGATACACCTCCAAACACAACAGGTAAGCATGGGAGACTGGGGGAAAGGGAGAGATCAGCTCTGCAGGAGCTTAGCAGAGCCACAACATTAGTGCTAGAATTTAAACCAGCCTGTGGTTTGTGTATTCTTAGTAGCACAATTAATTCAGTGCTGAGGAGCCAAACATGCAGGAGGCGGTCAGACTGGCTTGTGAGAGAAGAAACGCTGTTCTGTCCTGAGCAAATGCTTCTAAGGAGAGCTAAAATGGTCGGCATGGTCTGATTTCACCTCCCAGACTCRGTCCCTTCCTGTCATCACGTGGGATGTCAGGGCAGCTCTCAGTTTCTCAGAGTGTGCCTTGATTCTCTGTCGAAAGAGCAAGGCTCTAAGGCAGGCCAGGACCAGAAGCTTCCCTCCGTATATAGGGCAACTTGAATATTTTCCTCTGGGGCTCCCTGCCCTTCCTTCAAAGTGTCCTGTGTCAGAGTCCCACGGTGTCTGAGCTCTCTGGACAAAGGAGTCCTGCTTCCCCGTGCTGCTGGCATGAGTCAGCAGATGGGCAGCGTAGCTTCATGCCGTGCTGTACAGCTTGACGCTCCCTTCAGACCTGTGGTTAACCCAGGTTCTCTCTTGGCTACAGACATACGCTCTTCCGCTAAGGTAGAAAGCCCCCGTGATTGCCCGTGTGCTTGGGGTCGGCTCCCAAGGTGATTAGTGCTGTGAAGAGCACCCCGGGCAGAAAAAGCAGCCAGGGACACCACTAATTCCACCGTGTGTCCGAGCGAGCTCTGCCAGGGAGCTCCCAGGAGCCTGATACCATTCCACCTATGTGGCAAACCCAAGGGGCAGGGCAGGTGGCTGCAGAACAAATCCCTGCTGTACAGCGTAGGGTGAATCCGGCTTTCCTGTTAATGGGAGAGAAGCTATTTTTGGCTGCGAGTAGGGAAACTTGGCTGAGTGCCCGCGGCAGCGCTGCCGTATGTTGCTGTCATATCCCAGTCGCAGACTGCAGCATCTTTTCGAGGGTGGTTGGTTGTGAAGTTATTGACGTGCTCACGCCTGGCTTCTGAGCTTCCAACGGACGCTGTTCCTGGCTTCTCCCCTGACCTACTTCAGGTCTTAACAGATGGCCTTTTCATGTGGATTAAGCATACTAAATGCTGCAAATATAATTAAAGTTTAAAACCTTTCTGAGAAAGCCCAGCAACATGAGCAAGGATGGGGACACCCATGCCTGGAGCTGTTCTGCAGTGGGGCAGAATGATCCCGTCATAGCTTAAACACACCAGCAATCAGCCATCGCTGGGACAGGACCGGGCTGTTGCGGATCGCAGGACTCATTTGTACTTAATTTTTTAAAACTCCTTTACTGCAGCAGCTGTCACTGAAGTGAGCTGAGTGACAAGTGCTGTGCTTGCCACGTGTGCTCCCTTGTCCCTGGAACATCTGCTTTAGTCCCAAGGCTGATCGCGAGGACGGTGTGTCCGGGAAGTCAAGGCAGTGGGGTCTTATCGCTCTTTTGTCAAGCCTTTCGCGAACAGAAGTCTGTGTGCGGGTGTTAGAGCACGCAGCAAGCGTGGCCCCCCGGAAGCACTGAGCTCCTGGTGCGCGCCCCGGGCGCTGTAAAGCCAGCAGTGGAGTACAGGGGTTTGCTGCACACCCGCTGTCGAGACTTCTGGCTGTTCCTGCTCAGGACCCAGCTCTGTGTCCATCGTTTTCCTTCRGCTGCTCGGCAGAGCGTGGCGCTAGGCCCCGGGGGTGCTTGCAGCACGCGGAAGCAGCCAGCGCTGTTGTCTCAGGGATAAGGGGGAAGTGGGGTGACCTCTTGCTCCCTTTGCACGTACACGCTGTGACCAAGCGCTGGAGAAGCAGTTTCCTGCGGCAGTGATGTGCACGGCCTTTCCAGGAAGATTGCACATGCTCGGGGCTGTCCTCTTGGTAATGTTTGGCCAGCTTCCTCCATGCAGGAGAGGAAAGTGCCCGGGGTGGGTGAGTCTGTTAGTTTTCATGTGTGCTCAAATAAGGAGTGAGTCTCTCTCCTGAGAGGAAACCGCACCGCTTGTCCGCGAGCTCTCCAGCTCCAGGCGAGAAGCACACGAGCTTGTCTGATCTGCTCTGCAGTCAGTGGGAGGGAAACAAGGTCCCTGGAGTAGCACTGAGCGGGGCTGACTACCCGCCACCGTGAAAGCCTGGACACAGGAGCGTCTGCGGTGCAGGAGGAGAGGGAGGATGGCTCCTTTCCCCAGCAAGTCCCTGCTTGAATCCCTCCAAGGAGGGCAGGACGGCTCAAGGGAGGGCCACGGCTGCGAGGTGACTCACGTCAGAGTCAGGATTTGCACCGAGGAGTTCGCAGTGCTCGTGCTGATGCGCGTGCCACGAGGGCACGTCTCGGGGAGCTGGGAGGACAACTTTGGGAATCGCATCGCGGCTGCTCAGCTGCAGGAGGGGCAGCAGGACACCGCTCTGACAGGGGCTTTTCCAACAGGCACTTTGTCCATCTTTGCTTAAAGTGGGCCCCCCTTCCTGGTGATGGGGACTCCCAAGCCAGTGTCAGACCACTCCGTTGCCTCAGTTCCTGTGATTCCCCCCAGGCTCCAGATCCAGCAGGACCTGCTCATGTTAGAGCAAGAACAGGCTTCTCTAATGTGGTAGGTTTTTTTCCATGCTGCTTAAGCAAGTCACCTGCGACACTGCACTCTCAGAGGTGCCATCCTGAGCAACACCAGCGCCACGGCTGTGCCTCGCCTGCACGGGCCCGCTGCTGCGTGCATTGACCCTCCTCAGGGCTGTCGAGAGCAGAAGAGCATCTTCAAAGGCTCCCCGTGTCCCTTGTGGTCCTTGTTCTCTGTGCATCCCTGAGGTCAGCTCGGTACACTCGTGTTTGTGTTTTCCCCTGGCCTGGTTTTCCGTTCGCCTCTTCCAGACAGGCGCGGAGCAGAGGGAGAGGGTGACTCACAGCCCAGCCGGCTCAGAGCTTGCTTTGTTTAGCTCGAGCCTTCTCTGGATCCTCTGCTTGGAGCGGTGGCTTCGCGGTGCACAGGTCCCTGGCAGGGTGTAAATGCCTTTGACTGGCAGGGCCTGGGTCCCGGGGGCCCTGGCCGATCCTGCGGCTCCCTGGCTCCGCTGCGGTCTCTTTGTTTAGTTATAAACAATGACCTAAAACAAGAGCTTCAGCCGATTCTTCCCTGCTGCTGGGCCGGGGCCAGGGCAGCATCCCGACCAGACGGGTTGCACGGCGTGTGCGCGCACGCGTGTGCGTGCGTGCGTGTGTGTGCGCGTACATGCACCCGTGCGCGCTTCCTGTTCGGGGAGCGAAGCGCAGAGCCTGCCAGGCTCCCCGATAACCTTTAACCCTGCAGCTGCCTCCGCAAGGGGGGCTACGCGGGACCCCTCAGCGGGGGGCGGCAGTTCAGGTCACGTCAAACCCTTGCCTCCTGTCCGAGAGGGTTGTGTGCACGTGTTCAAGGACAGCGCTTCTGGTGCGGGCAGCAAGTGAGATCCATTTCTGTCCGTGATGGGATTCACGGGGATGGGCCTTCAGCCAACGGCAGAAATGAGAGCTAGGAAGAGAAGCTTTATTTCCTTAGGTCCTCGGGGGGCGGGTGGATGGGCCTACCCGCGCCCATGGGGAAGAATTCTCCGGGAGGTTAAAATTTAGTTAAGTTCAAATTCTTTGTCCATCAGAAACTCTCTGCACAACTGTGGTATTTGTTTTGTCTCTCTCTGCTTTCCTTCTCCCTTTGGAGAAAAAGGAAACAGCATTACCCGGCCCCGCAGCCACGGCACGAGCCGTGCCGGGCTCCGTATGGGGCCGCGTACCGCCGCGCTGCTCCTCTCAGCCTGCTGGCCACGCGCTTACGCCCTGCTCGCTGCTGGAGGTGATGTGTCCCGCTGTGTCTGGACACGAATCCTATTAGCCCTGAGACCAAGGTGTCCCTTGCTGTGCTTGTGCGCCTGGTCTTGCTTTCTCAGCAGAGGTGATTGGGGGGAGAAGCCGAGTCTGACGTTAAGCAGAATCTAGGCTCCTTCTGARCAGGGTCTGGGGTAGGACACGGCCGGGGAAGGGAGCCGTACTGTCCCGTACCAGCAGGTGTCCCCACGGCCGAGGGATTGCCAGCGCGTCCCCAGCGTGCTCCCAACACCGGACACTGCCCCAGAATGAGACAGCACCTGACCCCCCGCCGTGTCCGTGGCTGCCTTTCTGCATTTTGTCCTCCACCGGCAAACGACCTCAGCTGCGTTCTTCTTGCCTTGCCAGGTCTGTGCGCTCTCTCGATTAACCACGCCAACTCCTACTTGGCTTATCCTGGCAGTGCGACCAGCGGAGAGATCGTGCTTTACGACGGAAATACTTTGGTAAGCGCAAAGCTCGCCCATTTGGATACCGGCAGGGACTGAAAACAAACAGAGCCGCAGCAGAGCCAACGGGGCCTTTGGGAGGGATGAAGAAGTGCACTCCACTGAGCTGGACTGCAAGGGAATCAACTGCCCGGGGCAGGCACGTTCCCCAGCGCCTCGCTTGGACGCCGTGCCAGACAGGCTGCCTCTTTGAGATCAGCACATCCACTTCCCAGTCCTGGGGTAATACAGAAAACGGGATCCATGCCCTACAGCCTGAGAGCAGCCGCCAGGCTGAAGCAGATGGGGCTTCCTACGGGAGCGGCAGCAGCGTATCCAGTGCACGGGATGTGACCCAGGTGGCTCAYGGAGGGTTGAAGCTGCTCCATCCGCAGCCGCAGTGCGGGTCCTGGGCAGCTGCTCTGCCATCTCACGGGGTGGAAGCGATGTTGAACCAGAGCTGACGGGGAGGGCGAGGTGTCCRCAGCCCCTCAGGAAATCTGTCCCTGGCTAGCAGCAGGGTCATGATTATCTGCTGTTTATGCCAGGGCTTTGGATTACATAACGCTGTCGCTCTGTACGTGCAGTGGGAACTAGAAGAGGCTAAGGATCTGCAGCAGGGGAGGAGCAGAGCACAAGGGGAAAACGCACGCTGCTGCTGTGAGAGGGACTAGCAAGGGCCTGGGCTCCCTGCAGGTATCAGGGTGGTGTTGCTGCAGCAATGTTCACTGTACGGTCATGGCGCGCAGAGAGCARACTGCATGGAGGTCAGCTCCTTCTCTGCGCAAAAAAAATGCTGGGCTTCAGAGAAGGTGCAGTTGCTTTCCTGCAGCCTGGTCTGGAGAGGTGGGGAGCTGAGGACTTCTGCAGCCGAAATGAGCTTTGCTTACTCGCAGTGACTCTGGTAGGTGGAAGATGGAGCGTGAGGCAGAGCTGAGATAAGAAATGCTGCGRGTGTTGAAGGGACACCATAACTGCRTTATGATCCCRTGAACACATACAGCCCTAGATGGGCTCAAGGCAGGGAGCACCTTCCCCGTACACGTTTGAGGAGCAGCATGTCTCTTTACRCTCACACTACCTTCTGTCCTACAGAAAACAGCCTGCACAATTCCTGCCCATGACGGGCCTCTGGCTGCTCTAACCTTCAACTCCACCGGGTCGAAGCTGGCAAGCGCTTCTGAAAAAGTGAGTGAGCGCTGCTTTGAGCAACCTCCTCGCTGCCTGCCGCTCTCAGCCCACGGCTGGCAGTGGGATCACCGCTAGCTCTGGTGCGTCAGCGGCCTGGTGCGTGGAGAACGGGAGCTTTGAGCGGTGCTTTTTTAAACAGAGCTGGCCGAGGGGAGGGGCAAATGAAAGGACGCTGGCTTGTAAGAGGCCAGTTCACTGGGTTCAGGTTTACCCCAGGTTCAGGTGTACCCTGGCTGACGAACAGGAGCAGTCTTTGCTGACTCTTTTTGGTGTGCTGGAAAAGGGGCTCTCGCTCTTTGCCTTGCTCCCATGTGACCTTTCCACTTGCATTTTTTTCAGGGCACAGTCATTCGTGTATTTTCCGTTCCTGGTGGGCAAAAGCTCTACGAATTCCGGCGAGGGATGAAAAGGTCAGTTCATTCCTCCAGCAGTGACAAGTATACAGAGGGCTCTAGGAGCAGAAATGTAAACACAGGGATATGGCAACGTCAGATCCTGGTGGCTTTGCCATCTTTTGCAGAAAGAAAACAAGAGTGAGTGCATCAAATAGAAATGTCATTGTGCCAGACAACCATGCTGCTCCCAGCTGCCTCCGGCAAGTTTAGTGGTTCAATTCAGTGTGCTGCAGAACAGGGCAGTCACAGAGAACAGAGGTAGATTCAGTCCATTTGCTGTGTTCTTCTTTGTTTCTTACTTAAAATAATGAAGTCCCCAAAGTTATCATCCTGCCTCTTGCCCTCTCAAAGGGGTTGTTTTGAAGCTACCAAGTCTTTGGGGCAGACCCCAAGTCTGAAGGCAGGGATGGGCTGCTGCTCCCATTCAGCAGACTCCCTCAAGTGTTTTCAGTAGATTGTTTCCAGATTTTTCCCTGTCCCTCATCCCTGACCTGCCTGTGATATTTTTTATACCCACTTCTGCTAGTKCAGAGACTGCTGTAACGGAGACACCCTGGCCCTGGTGAGCCTGCACAGGAAGAGATGTCACATGTATCTGGACTATCCGGTGCTTTGCACATCCTCCCTGGCCTCTGCAGTACCAGGAGCTTTAGCAGCTCTAGAAAGGGAAGCACAGATGTTTTCTCCACAAACAGCTGTGTGAGCAAGGATGTTGCCACCTCCCTGGCTTTTGCCATTAACTCAGCTCTGCTGAAGGAAGGGATTAGGGAAATGCTAGCCAGTGAGCCTGCAACCTCAGCAGCAGGCAGGCACGGTCCTTTTCGCAGTGTATGGGCTCTCCTTCCTCCCCATCCTCTTGTCTGTGAGCAAAACCTACCGGTTCCCATTTGGCGGTGTGCCATGATGTGACCAGTCTCGTCTTTCCTTGGCTCTAGGTATGTGAACATCAGCTCTCTGGTATTCAGTATGGATTCTCAGTTCCTGTGTGCTTCAAGTAACACGGAGACTGTGCACATCTTTAAACTGGAACATCTCACTGACAGGTGAGGGGGCCCTGGGTTAACCTGCTGGCTCCGGGGGTGTGCCTGCCTCGGATGTCTGCCTCTGCACAGCTGGCCTCCATTTCACCACGTATTCTCCATGAACAGCACTAGCTGCAAACCTTCTCTTTTGCTTCCTGTCCTGAGGGACTCACTACTTTGAAAAGCTACACGCTGCATTCCTGTTGTCAGCCTCCCAAGGCACGTTCTGGGCTCACTAGCTGCTGCCATCTCCTGCCTCCTTCCCTTGTATCCAAGGGAATGTTTTCCCTCGCAGCAAGATGCTGCTCATGCTGGAGTTGCTAGAGTGAACCGAGGCGGTATTGCTGCACCACTGCTCTTCGTGAGCCGTCAGAAGGGTCCCACCGTAGGCAGCAGAGCGATGGGCCAGCRAGTCCCTGTGGTTCACCCACGGGGAGGGATTCTGTCACTGCAGGAGAGGAGGATTTCTGATACCGTATCATTCACTCTGTGAATCTACCACCATGAGAGCCTGCCATGGCGTGGTGGGAGGATGACACGAATGGAGAGATGCTGTTACCCCAACTCTTTCATTGAGAGTCTGCTGCATCCATCCTCTCTTTGCAGGCTTCATAGTGCTCTCTAATCTGTCCTCCTTCCATGTGACAGGCCAGAAAGACACATTGCTCCTACCTAGTGCTCCTGAAGCCTTGGAAAATGCACAGCTTAATGCTCTGTATCAAAGTCGGTCTTGCAAAGTCCCCATTACTTCAAAAGTGGCTGTTCTGAGCTTTTTTTGGACCAACAAAAGTTAAGTTCTTCTCATTCCTCCCCACAGCAAAGGAGAGGATAAAGATTTTTACATCTAAGCTGGTATGTTTTAATGACCACTTCTCTAGCCCACATTAAGGTTCTTTCTAATGGCCATATCCAGGGTTCTAACGCTGCAGTGGGAACCGGGAAGAGAAAGTGCACAGCAAGGATCAGCACTGCATTGATTTTCCTTGGTGCCAACAAATCAGCCCTTCTTGATAGGATGGGAAGGGGTTGTACAAGGATGCACAGGGGTACAGTTGTGTACAGTTCCAAAGAAAGCCTTGAGATCAGGAACATTTCCGTTGTTCTGGCTGTTGCAGTAGCCTTACTGATGCTGCTTTGTGACTCTCCCCTCAGCCGACCAGAAGAGCCTCCAACCTGGAGTGGTTACATGGGAAAGATGTTCCAGGCCGCCACCAACTACCTCCCTGCTCAAGTATCAGGAATGATGAACCAGGATCGAGCCTTTGCTACTGTCCGCTTAAACATCTCTGGACAAAGGAACATCTGTGCGCTTTCCACGTATGTAATAACATCTGCGTTCCCTCTGCCACACCAGCTGGTGGACAGACGTAGCTATCTACAGAGAACACCACAACTGTTGTGCATTATCTTGCACCTGCAGAGCAGTGCACGTGTGTGTGTGTGTGTGTGTGTGTGCGCGCTTTCTGCATCTGGGCTACCTTCCACAGGCTCCCACAGATGAAAGAGTCCAGGATGGAGGTAGAGGTCAGGCTGCACTGCCCTTTCTTAACCGTCAGCAATAACTTAGGTCTGTGGATTGGGCCATTTAGTGCAGCCGCTTGTGTGGATGCTCTTAGACCAGGTATGTTCTTCTGGAAGCAGCTCTGCTGGTGGCTGGAAGTCCCTCCTTAGCAAGTAGCAGTACAAGGGCAGGGGGATGCAGAGGTTTAACCCTTTCTCCTTGCTGTAAACACTTGGCTTTATATGCAGATGTGTGCATTCGGGCTCGTGCTTTTCTCATTAGGATTCAGAAGCTGCCTCGATTGTTAGTGACAACGTCAGATGGACATCTCTATATCTACAACCTGGACCCACAAGACGGAGGGGAGTGTGTCTTAATTAAGAAACACAGGTAACTACACCTTGAGTGCACTGGTGCTCCAGGCACATTTGATACAGAGGCTGATCTTTTAAAAAGTAACAGAAATTTCTCCTGAAAGTACAAAATGAAGCTGTAGGAGCAAGGATGTCAGAAGCGACATCTGATTTTAGCTTCTAATCTGAGAGATCCCCRTGGGACCCACACCAGCAGGCAGGGACTCGGGGCTTTCTGCAGAAGAAACCACAGACGTTTCAAATCCCTAGGCAGCTCTGGGACATTTCAGCCTAGATGGCAGAGGCAGGCAGGCTGGGTCTTAGGGGGTGCCTCCTGCAACAGCCAGCAGACCACCAGGGTGGCAGGAGAACAGAGTACCTCCTCCAGGCCTGGCTGGGTGCTAGAGAGATGATTTCAGCGGTGTGATCATGTGGGGCAAGACTGGGAGCTCCCRTAAACAAGAACACGCACACATGCATGCACGCATGCTTGCTGGCGTGCAGTGGCAAAGGGGAGTTTTCTGTGCTGCTGTTTAGTTTGTATGCAAATTCAATTAGGCACGTAACCCCTCATCTGGGCTATCTGGCTCCAGATGTGACGCCTTTGGGGTGGGGTGGGGTGTAGCATGTACTCTGAGCAGTGACGTGGCTGACAGCCAGGAAAATGCCAGCAGTTTTTTAAAAGCCACAAAACAAAAGCACTTCAAAGCTGAGCTGTCCAGCGTGCTCCGGCCTGCCTGCCTCCTTCAGACACCGCTGACGCCCGTGTGCTCCTGCGGTGACCTGGCAGGCCGGAGCTGGCAGGCCGGCTTCCTATGTGGGTTCCTCTTTTAGCATCAGAAAGGGCCTCTTGGGTCATGAGTTAAATTACATCATAGCGTATCTCTGCTCAAACTCCATCCTAAACTAGCCGGTGCTGCTTTACCCACCTATTCCGCCCCTGTTGCAGGCCCTTTGCAGCTCTCTCCGTGGTTAGAAACACTGTTTGCCTTTGTGAGCTAAAGCTTCTGTGGCCAGTCTTCTCCTTTTTATTCTCACGCCAGCACCGTCCTGTAGCTGTAGTAGCGCTTTCCCTATCTTTTCCTTTCCCCTCCTGCTTTATTTGTAGAGACCAACGAGCTCCTCCTCTGCAGCACTGCTGGGGCTGCAGTCGGTGCCTGGATGCAGTGTTACAAACGGGTGATGTGTTTCAAGGTGACATGGATGCGTGTGTGTGTGTGTGTGTCTTAACCAGTGCTGGGGGAGAAATGGGCAGGATCAGAGCTAACTCTTTTCCTCTCTCTCGTTCCCGTACAATTAGTCTGCTTGGCTCAGGAAAGACGGAGGAGAACAAAGAAAACGACCTCCAGCCTCCATTACCTCAATCTTACGCAGCAACTGTAGCCAGACAAAGTACAGTGCCTTCAACCTCAACCATGCCAGGTAAGGGTCAGGTCGGCCCTTCCTCAGGCAGATGCACAAAAGCCTCATGGAGCAAAATAGGAAGGCCTTGAACTTCCAAAGGCTCATTGTAGCCAGAAATGTTACTTGGGCAATGCAGGCTGGGGTAAGAGGAATCTCCGGAGCTCACGGTTCCTCCTCTGCCCCTGAGAACAGGTCAGGAGTTTTGTTGTGCTTCCCAGGACTCTCTTCTGGTACTTCTTCTTGTGCAGAGGCCCCCTAGAAGAGCAGTAACCACATCCAGCCTTGTTTTACAGTTTGTCAGACAGCAGCTGCTGCCAGCTGCCAGACTGGTTTCCCAGAGTTTAAAGCCATGGATGTAGAAGTCAGATCTGATTTTTTTTGTCATGATCTCTACAGATTCTCCTGAACTTGTTAAACATTTCAGTAATGAAGCTAGCACTAAATTGTTGCAGGAGAGGACTGGGCGACTCTCACGTTATAAACCCTAATCTTACAGTTTGCATATAGATGTGGATCTTATTCTGGGATTTGTTCTTGCATTCATGGTGGGAGGAAGAACGCTTCTGCTACAGGAACTAGCCATTTAGTCTGTTCTCTAGTCTGTAGTGTTGGTGGAGTTATCTTTTGCTTCTGTACTCCCCCAGTGCTCTGCCAAAAAGCCAGAGCAACCAGCTCTGTGCTAAAACAGATAAAATGGTGTCTCCATTGTTTTTTCCAGCCTCCTTCCATGTGTTTATCCTTAATGTTTTGTATTTTCACTTTGGCAGGTTATTCAGAGGATGGTGGTGCCCTGCGAGGAGAGGTTATCCCAGAGCATGAGTTTGCAACTGGACCAGTGTGTCTTGATGACGAGAATGAGTTTCCTCCTGTGAGCATTCAGGGTCCCTAAAACAGCAATACAACCCTCATGCTCAGAAGAAAGTATTAACCTCTTACAGAAGAGATCTTGTTGCCCCCAGCTTGTCCCAATTCACTGTGAAGCTTAAAATAACTAATTAAGCTATAGGGACAGTGCCAGGAAGATTACACCCCTGCTCAATGGCAGCTAGGGATGGGGAAAGATGATCAAACCTGATAATCAGAGATGGATCCGAACAAACTAGCTGAATGAAGTTCAGGTGCAGAATGATGTTCAGATCCAGATCTGACCTTTGTGCCTTGCACATATCTTGACTATTAACAGGAATAGCTTTAATTTGAACAATACCATCATTTAGAAATAAACACTTAATATTCCCTGCAGCATTTTCAGTCAGTTGTGTTAGTGAATGGGAAAGCAACCGGGACATAACTGAATCTCACCGGTCTCCTCATTTCCAAGCTAACTAAAAAGGAAACTCCTTTTTCCAATACAAAGATGAAAAGCCTAACAGAGTTTTAAATTATTTTACGATTTTTAAATGGCACTTTCTCAGTTGGCATTGGAAGGACATATTGGCTTTTAAAAATCCAACTTAAGCCTGGCAGTGTCTCTCCTGCTCCTCTTCCTATTATGCAAGCATTTATTATGTTGAATATTTAACACTTAAATGGAGAGCTTGGTTACCATATGACCTGGTTGTAATCAGCAGTGTCTTCATAATAGTAATGCATTAATACAGCAACATATTGTAATGGATTTCAAGTTATAAACTTGGCAGATTTTTGAATCCCTTACTCTCTTTTTACTCATCCTGCTGTTGGAATTTTTCCTGAAGGAGGAGGAAGTAAAAACTTTACTGGGGTCCCAGGATTTGTCCATATGTTGAGGCTGACCTCCTCTGTAAGGCACTTTAAACTGATGCAAAGTGTTATAGAAAAGATGACTAGCTCATGACTCCATTTTAAACACTACCTAAATCCAGCTTTTCAAGTCACATCATAAACTTTGCACCAATTCTCTTTTGTTACCTGTAGCATAACCTATTGCAAACTCARAACAAAAGTTTTCTGTCTGTCCTATTCCATTACCTGGGAAGGATATTTAAAATGTCTCCCCTCGTGTCAGAGCTGCTGGCCCAGGCATCTGGAAGGAATGTTCCTAGGAGCAGCAGGGCCAGAAAGAAATCCTTTGCTTCTTTCTATGAACCTACGCTTGAACACGTGGTTTGGGGACAAGCAAACGCCAGCGAGCAGGAATCACGCTGCTGCTGAATGAGTCTGCCTGCTGGGACTACGCAGTATAAAAGCAGCCCCAAACCCCTGCTGTACAACAGCAGGCGCTTTATTAAATGGACTTTGATCTGTCAAAATCCTGGGCTGTAATTAACCTGACAGAGCAACTTACATGTGTAACGTAGGGAGGAGGTGGTGTGGGAGGGAAGGAGCCTTCCAAAAATACTCGTTGATGTGGTGGCTTAGCAATAGGAGCTTCCAGATAAAGCGTCTGCAGCTAGGACTTCGGTTTTTTCCCCTCTGCTGCTGAAGGTAATGTGTTTTGCATCTGGTCTCCCTGCCAGTGCAGCATTGGCTCCTGCTGGGTTAGTTCGTAAGGAGAGCTGGTCAGGATGTTTTGATGCTCTGAATTTTCACTGAACTCTGCTGTTTTCTCAGTGCTGCAATGTTCGGTCTCAATGACTCGTTCAGAAGGGGTTTCAGGGATCAGTCACTTCTGTGTGAAGGAGGGAGAGAAAACCTGACCTTATCCAACAAAAATGTTTTGACAGCATTCTCTTTTGTGGAAACATGGGAAGGGTTTTGTTTGTCTTTCAGTGTGCAACAAAAAGACATTTAAAAACCTCAAAACTTGTGACAAAATGGAATATTCGCCCACAGCCCAGGCCACGAGTATGGCTTTGAACTTGGACATACTTCTGGGGAAAGAGCAGCGCTTAAAACCCAGCAGTGCCTCTCCGTTTTAAAACATTTTGCCTTCCCCTGACCTCAAGTGCTGGTGAGCAGGACTTCAGAGGCTCAGCTGTTAATAGTAAGGAAATACAGCTTCAGTCTAACATAAAATCTGTTGCTGATTGCAGGAAACTGTCTCTTCATTAACTAGAAGGAGGGACAGGTCAGAGAAGAGATGAGAAACCCAGGGAGGACTTACGTGATTTTAAAAACTGACCTCAACAGGAGTTAATGTGGATGTTGTTACTGATTATGCCAGTACTGCTGAAGAATCCTGTAGCAAGAGGTTAAACAAGTTCAGTTACATATCTTGCTTGCATTGATAGGGGTGGATTAAATGCTTTCAGGTCCACTAGGGAGTTTGGAATTGCTGTTCATCTTATGCGGAAAGTACTCGGATGTTATTGAGATGGACAGCAGGTTAAAAGCTGTGGAAAAGGTGCTGTGCTTGAGACTTGCTGGGAGGAGCTGCATCACCCTTCTGGGCGATCAAAACCCTTGCAGTAGGGAAGAATGAACCCAGCTCTGTTTATTTGACAGTCGCTTCTAGTTTTACCTACAGTTACGGCTGCAAATGGTGTGTCAGTTCCTGTTGTTTTCTGATCATCTGTCCAAGCAGTTGCCACTTTTGTACTAGTTCATCAGAGTCGCAGAAGTTTCCAGCAGTTTGGGGAGTTGTTGGTATATGCTTTGTGCCCGGCAGTGCACTGCTGGCACCAGCCTGGCTGCACAACCGGCTCAGCCTTTCAGGAGCCACCCTCGTTGCCCCAAAAAGTCATATTTAGAAAAGTTTTTGGGTAGTGTTACAAGGTTTTACACAAGAAATCCTACAGGATTCAGCAAGAATGAAACAAGATGGCATGTGTGGACCTGAAGAATACATACCAGCAGATCTTCTAAAACTTCTGAAATTCCGTAGAAAAGGTGTTTTCTTTTGGCAGATTTCTCAGTGCTTTTCCAGGCGTTACACCATCAACGCCTGCATTTGGCTGCGCTCTTCTGCAGACCCTGAGAATCAAAGCCTCAGGAACGGAGTTGATCTGAAGGTTTTATCAGGAGAGCCGTTTCGTTAAGGCAAATAAACCATGCCTGGAGCGCGAGAGGCGCTGGCTGGCTGCACGCAGAGCCCGAGTAGGTTTGTGCAGGTCTCATCCTGATGATCAACGTTAACCAGCAGTTGGTCGCTGCAGCACGCAACGCGTGAGGTTGCTCCCTGGAAGGACGGGCAGGAGCGTCAGCCCAGCCATGCCTCCAGCGCCCAACGGCCTGCGCACCGCAGCCTCCCCAGCACCACGACATCCCCGCCGCAGGAGCGGGGCTATCCGCAGGCGGTGGAGACGCTCCCCCCGATCAGTGCACCGGTGCGGGGTCTGCACACATCCCACTTGTCCAAGGCAGGGAGTCTTAATATGAGCAACCAGGTTATCGCCCCATCTTTGGCTACGCCTGACCTGTATTTGTTCATGTTGCTCCTCACTGTTTGCCTGGATGGCATTTCCCGCTTTCAGTTGTGCAGACATGTGACACTACTGATTTTAAGTGTTTTTTTCTGTTTTTCAGCAGCTGGCTGTTAGGATAGGAAAGGCAAAAGATTTTGCTGCAGAGCTCTACTAATAATCTTTCTTCACAAGAGGGATGAGCAAGTTTGGCAGAGCCTGTCCAGCCTCCTGTTCCTTACGGCAGCTCCTGCCCCTCTAACGCCAACAGGCATCTGGGGCAGCTGGGGCCTGCAGGATGAAGCCCGGCTCATCACTGCATTAACTGAGGTCCCTCTGGCAACATACGATCCAGTGCCAATGTCGTGATCCTCAGAACGGGGCAAGTGATGTTCGCAAAGCCCATCGAGAGACAGATCTCGGGCAGACCTGCCTGCAGCTGAGGCTGTAGGGACCACATCTGTAAGGCTGGGAAACATTCGGAAACACTTCTGGAAAGGCTGGAGCTGACCAAAAGGGAGACCTGTGGTCAGTGTCCAAGCAGAGAGACCCACCTAGGGTGATGTGGCAGACCCACAGCTCTGCCCAAGCTTTATCCAGAATTAGGTGTAAATCTTTCCCCAGGTCCTTATTCCCGTGGCTTGTGTTTAAACATGAGTAGCCAATATGAAGCATTTTAAAGTCCTTGCTGCTGCCTCTTTCCTGTATGTTTCTGCTTTATTCTTTCACTAAAAGGTTTTGCTGATACTTAGGATTCCCCTCGCCTAATTGAGTCTAAAATGTAGGTGTGTAACTCTTGCCTCTGCAGTGCCCAGAGAGACACGGTGATAGGTGTCACGCTCCCTTCCCCTCCAGCCACCCCGGGAGTTTAGCTTTCGGGAGGACATTAGTGAGCTGAACGAGTCCCACCCTTAGTAATCAAATTTGTGCAAGTGCGTCTGTGCTCAGCGCAATGCCAGCTAGATACAGGACGCATTTATCACCAAGCCAGATGGTTCCTGTTCTCAGGACTATAAATTTGGGGAGGGGGAAAATAAATAAACCAGCTCACAAATCTCCCTTTAAATGGAAAGTAAAACACTGCAGGGCTTCCCTCCCCCATCTCCTCCCATGTGCGCAAAACCAACTTGAAACACACCCTGTTGCTGGGAAAAAAGTTAAGGCCATTCTGTTTTGATTTTGGTAGATAATCTTGTGCCGTGGAGGTCAGCCGGGCAAAGCGAAGAGGTCATGATGAGAAGCAAACATCYGTGCTTAGGACAGCTGCTGGGAGGTTCTTTGGAAAAGCCAGGAATGTCGAAGAATAGATTTGTGAGTCCCAAAGAAGAGAAAAAAACCCAAGGTGGGCCACTGCTTTTTACTACAGTATGTTTAACTGAATACCTGGCCTCGCTAGCCCCTTGTTTGAATTGGTGTCTGGGTGGGGTGTTCATGTACTGTATGCACATTGCTATATTTAACAAGTTATATGTTACAACTACAGTGTAAATGCTAATTTAATCAGATTTGTATGTAACCAGAATTTTATATACTTGTTTTTCCCTTTTCTAATTTATGCTGTTTTATGTGTATAAATATACTTATAGGAAGATATATAGAACTTATGTCTTTGTACAGGATATACATACTATTTTATCCAGGCAAAGTATTTTTGCAGTGATATTAGAGAAGATGCAATTTGCTGTTTAAAGGTTGAGAATAAAGTCACGGTCTGTCCCCGGCTGCTCGCTGCCCCTGCTCCTGCTGTTCTTTGTGGGGCCCTAAAGATGTCAGTCTTGATTAAGTTTTAGCGCGTGGGAGAGTGGGTTTGGGGCCCTGGTGAAAGGAAGGCTGCTCTCGGCTGCACCTGGACCAGAGCGACCGGGCCGAGTCCGCAGAGCGCTGCTGCTTTCATCTGGTGCCAGCAAGGGAGGTGAGGAGGCTGCAGGCCAGACTTGCTGCAAACTGTTGGGCAGTCCATCTACATCTCGGCAGAGCTGCCCATAATTACAACTCCCAGTTCCCTGTTGCTTGTTTAACACCTTGCTTTGCTTTAGACAAGCTACTCACGGACAGATCCAAGAGAAGGAGCTGGTTGCCTAAATCTGAGTCCAAACTGTTTCAAAAACCCCTCATTCAGCTGCTGAGAAATCCTGGCTGTTTCGAAGTTACAGCTGCACCTTTGCTTTTGCCTTTGCAGCTCTGCCTGCAGCCCTGATCTGGTGGGAGTTCTAGGGGCAGACACCCTCCCCTCAACTCCCCCCAAAATGCAGTTACATCACTGGTCTTTCAAAAGAGAGGTGACAGGGAAGAGGTACCCCAGTTCTGCATCGCACACCTCTCTCCCACACGTTTCCAAACAGCCTTTCAAAATAGCACGACTTGGCTACTTGTCATCTCAGAACAATCTCTGATCTCCGCTGTGTCAGTGCAGAGCGGCCTGAGCACAAGCCAAGCATCGTGCCCAGCAAGATGCCAGGGAAGTGCAGGGCAGCTGGCACCACGAGCTCAAAACCCTCTCTTTCTTTTACAGACAGTTGTGGTCTTTAATGCAACCCCTGTTGAAAAAAAAACCTCACTTGGCAGCTAGAGAAGCAGGTGCTTCATTTCCCAGAGCACTCACCTTGTCCTGGCACGGAAAAGGCAGGAAATATTCTCTCTACAACAGACTTCCAGGGTCTCAAAACCAGCAAGGGATGTTTGTTCAGAGGTTGTGGGCCCCTTCCTTCCCTTCCTTGTGCTCCCATAGGCCCTCTTCTATAAGGTTCATTTTCTATCATGGAAAGGCAAGAGAATTTCCCAGAAACCAGGTCTCGGAGAAGGTAATTTTCATCCAAGTCCTGGCTCTTTCTCAGCTAAAGAGCTTTACAAAACCTTGCCTCCTTTCTGTACTTCCACAAGCCCAGAACCACCAGGTACTGTAATGACCTGCTCCTCCAGCAACACAGGACAGGTCTGCCGGAGGCACAGTCCTGGTCTGTGACGAGCTGCAGGAAAGGGGACCCCCTCCACATGCCCATACAGACACTCAACTCACCTATGCTGTTTCCTAGCATGGAGCAAAGGGAACTGCAGCCTCCATCCCTGTCCTCCATGGCCAACCTCAAGCCTGGAGCCAGGCTGAATGACAGTCCCGTTAACATAAGCCAGAATCAGCAAAGGAGCAGCTTGAGCAATTACTTGATTAAACACAAAGCCGCGTTGCTCTTTCTGTGCGATGGTCCAGCAAGGCTGCATGAGACCTGTGAGCTTGACATCGGCAGGCCGCGTGCTGGGCGTTGCAGCAGGGGGTCGCTGCTGGATCCTGGGAGTAATCTGCAACCGAGACATTGTCTGTTGCAATATCCCAAAGAGCTTCTGCATAAGCCGTGCTGATTGCAGGTAACACTGCCTGATATTCTCTGGATGCCACGTCCAAAGGCTCCTGCTCCTGGATATCGTGATCCAGATTGAAAATGAGCGGAGGCTGGTGATGCTCTTCTGGCCCAACACTTCCATCACAAGCCTTTGCTCCACCTAGGGAGGAAACCAAGAGAAAAACACCGGAGTCCCAGGCTGGTCACCACTGCCTAGGTATCGGTCTGTATTCCTTATCCATCTGTGACAGCCATGCCTAATTCTGGGAAGACAACACTGGAGAAATGGTCTAAATGCTATAAGTGACAGGCCCTAGGCTGGCTACACCATCTGGCAAAGGATTTTTAACTTGGGGTAATTTTAACTTGAGAGGTACAGCACCAGGTGTGAGACTCCAGCTGTGGTTACCACAGCCCTCCAGCCAGGTTGCAGCTGGGCTTCCAAGATGACCCACTTACAAAAGGACATCTGGAGGCTGTACGGGCAAGGAGAGGACTGCAAAGCATCTCATGGGCTGAGCACAGTGACAGCAGAGAAGCAAAAGAGGCCTGAGAACAGCCCAAAGGCAGCTAGTCAAACACAAAGGGTGCGAGATGAAGGTGAGAACTCCAGATACCACCAGCAGCTGGAGGCTCTGGAGGCAGCATGGGTCAGTGAATCCCAATGAATAGCCACAGGACGAGCCACCTGCTCTGCCAAGGCACACCTGCGAGGCAGTCTGTGCCAGGAGAGCAACACCCCGCAGCCCTCCTGACCACGGAGCGAGCCCAGGCCTTCCACAGGGCCCAAGAGTCAGCTAGTCCTCCAGCAGAAAACTGTCTTTGAAGTCTCATGAAATGGTGACCCTCAGGCTAAACATCTCATCTTCAGACTAGCTCAACACCCTCAGCACAGGCCTATTTTTAAGCATATAAAATTTTTGGCCCAGAAAAGCCCTACTATTAGATGTCAGGGTGAATGGAGGCTGCCAGAGAGGGTGCTCTCAGCCCATTCCCACAGTGTCCCAACTTTGGGAGCCCAGGCCCCACTGCTAGTCTGAGAGTGCTTCCAAGGTCAACGACCCAGGGCTGCAAAGGACGTCATGCAGACACGTGTGGGCATATACTTAATTCTTGCTGGATTTGTGCTTGCTTGTATTAATCTGATTTGGCTTTTAAGCCTATCAGCAAGGAACCAAGAACTTCAGAAGCTTTTTTTTAGACTTTATGATCTCCAAAATGGACATAGTACCTGTTGTGTAAAACACCTTGTACTGAGCCAGTCGTAGTGCCTTTATCTCTCCGTCCTTCCCAGCTGCCCCACTGTTGGGGTGAAGCAGTGTCTGCAGGAAGAACAGAAGATTACATGTCAGACCAAAGCAGAGAAAGTTTGCTTTGTCCCAAGACCTGTTCCCTTCCCCCACGAGACCGTGTCCCACCCGTGCGCACATTTAAAGACGCCATTTAGCCCCTGCAAAACATACGAGCTTGACAACAAACCACATTTTACCTGCTAAAAGGCCTACAGGTGCGACAGCAAAAGGAAAATAGAAAACATCAGTGTCTCTCTCGAGCCTTCCTGGTCCTGCAAGAGGGCATGACCAAGACAGTGTTGGACCATGAAAGATCTGCCACCTGTCAGCTCACCCCTTTGCTCGCTGGGGATCTGTACAGACGCTTCCTCCTGCAGCATATTTCAGCAGCCGGGGCCTGCTGAGCCTGTCATCTTCCCTGGCAACTGCTGGATGGGCACTAATTATGCACAAGGGAGACTCCAGCATCTGCTTCACCTGTTCGTAATGATCACCCTGGTTTCTACCACTTCTCAACAGGAGTATCTCAGTGCTTAAATGGGCGAGATTAGCCCAACCGCAGCCATCGCTGCAATGGCAGGTAACATCTCTATTTCTTTGCTGATGGCGTAGCACTACATACAGTCTCCTGTTGTATTCTCCTTGCTTGTCCTCAGCCACAACCCCCTTTGATAGAAATCTCATCCACTCTCTTCCAAAAAGATCAATATCATTTCCTAAATGGAAATACAGATTCTACTCTTGATTTACCCCAGTGATAGTAACCCTTGGAGTTTCTCTCCCCAGACCAGTTCTGCTGCAAGAACGGGATCCTGAAGGCATGAGGCCTTCCAGAATTCCTCAGAGCTATCAGCTGTGATGATGGTCTTTGTACAGAGGCTCAGGTGCTCTTCTACTGTACCTTCACCCACTACTGCCCTACTGTACAACAGGATGCCAACAGGACACACGTCTCCATCCCTCCTGCTGCGATCACAGCTCAGCTCATGGCAGGGACATCTAAGAGATCCGTGCAGTTATCTGGGGCCAGCAAACAAGCCACAAGTTCAGGATGACCTCATGTCTCTAGTGAAGCAGAGGCTGTTCTCTTAGGTTAGGTGTTGAAACGCCATTCACGGTCCATCTCCTCTGGCTGACTCACCCTGTTCTCAGAGTGCTCCCTTCCCTGACAACAAGAGTCACGGCAATGGGAATCGGGGTGAGAGGAAGGGAAGGAGGGAAGGGTGGGTCGAATCTGTCCATTTCAGTATTTAGGACACTTGATCTGCACAGGATGACTGCCTTGGCACACACGAGTGAGAAGACAAGTGAGCTGGACGGTTCAGTGGCCTTGTCTGTCAGATAATATCTGCTCTGGAGCCAATAGCTTCATTTAGTGATGAGTCACTAGAGGTTTCCTCCCTAGGAATGGAGTTTAAAAGTGATTCAAGAAATTTCCACTGTGCTAAAAATTAGAAACATCTGCTGAAGTTGTAGGCAGCTGCCGTGCCAAGTTTAGTAACAGTGTTCGCAGCTGATCAGCGCTGTAATGACTTAGCAGGTGTCCTGCCGTCCTGGCTTGTACAGGAACTGTGCCCTGGGGCACGTGAACACCCCGGGGCGAACGCACTCACTCCTGCACCTCCGGAGCCCCCAGAGTTCAGAGATCGCTCCCATTTGCTCCTGCCCTTACAACGGGGCGTAATACAGCACGGGTCCGTCCTCAAACCCAGCGTCCCTCCTCCCACACCCCCATGCCCTGCAAGCAGCTCAGGAGCTCCGGCACCCGCCGGGGAGCTGGGTTTCCTCCCTCCCGGCTCTCCGGAGGTGCTCCCAGGGCCCCGTCACCATAGCACCCTGCCTGGCTGGGTACCAGCCTTGCAGCTAAACCACGCAGAGCAGCGGAAAAGCGCCGAGGATCCCCGTGGGGGCCGGGCTAAGCCGCGCCAGGGACGCCGTCTTGGGGGCCCCCTTCATAACTCATTCAAGAAATGCCAGAATTCTGGGGGGGATTTCAAAATACTTCTGGGGTTTTTTTTTTCATTTTCATAAAGAATTCCTTTATTTCCCTCAATTGCAATAAAAGGAAAAAAAAAGTCTTCTGAAATTTGGATTAAAAATCATGTTTTAAGAAAAATACTTAAAAACCGTTTGTGGGAGGCTCCGGAGGGAAACAGAAGAGGCATACAGTGTACTCTGTACGAGAAGAAATCCTTGCTATTGACCCCACTTATGCTGACACCCCTCTTTCAAGATAAAGCAGCTCCAAAGCGGAAATTACTAATTATTGAAGGGCCCATTAAGCTAAGCTACTAGGACCATGCGAGCAAGAGTCGAACCAATCCACCTGCTTCCAGGCTTAAAGCTAGGCTTCGCCTACACCCTTTAGCCAGACAACTTTAACCTTAGCAACACAGTGCCCAGTTTGGATGCTATAACATCAGTGTGAAGGCACTTAAACTTTCTTTGCTACCAACAAGCTTTTTCCTAATTGTACCTCATAAAACCCCATGATAAGAAAATCTATTATAATTTACCGCAATAAATAAGGAGCTTGATTCTACTGAGCCCCTTCAAGAACCGTTCCCAAGGTTTATGACCCATCTATTGATCTGTGACATTGTTATTTAAAAAGAAAAAAAAAACAATTCTCCCCAGAAAATCTGTTTTCCGAAGTTAGTCCTCCAGGCTGTTTTCATAAGTGAGCAAGTGCGTGGGGAGGAGGAGCACATCCCTTTGACATTAAGCTAATGGAAAGAGCTTATTTGTCTGACACTTGTACCCTTGATACATTTTGTATGATGTGTTTATTTTTACTGTAAATAGCCCTTGCTCAAAACAGGACCTTGGCGTCGGCCCCAGCACAGTCACAGGTTGTACCGGTGCCTAGTGCGCGGGCTGGGACGCAGAGCAAGGTTACCGCGGGGAGCTCACGCAGGGAAACCTCCGGCCACCGGCCTCCAAAGCACGGGGCAGGCCGAAATTAGAAAAACAGCTGTCAGCGCCGTGCGTAAATCAGACGGCGGAGTGAGAAAGGGAACTGCTTTCGAGAGGATTTGTGTCAAGGAAAACCCTGCAACATCAAAGGTGGTTTTGCTATCAGCTGCTCGCAAGCTCATGATTGAAGGGAGTTTCGCTCCCCCTGCCAAGCGCGTTGCAGGCAGCCAAGCCGGGAGGTAGCGGGGACACGTGCTCGCTCCCGCGCGGGAAGCGATCGCCGCGTTAGAGCGAGGCCCGGGCTGACCCGGGGCACGCAGGCGCTAGGCGCTGCACGCCGCTCCGGAAGAGGTTATCTCTGCGTGCGCGGCAGGCCGGGCAGCCGCAGCACATCTGGCAGCGCCGTCCCACCGCCGTCCCGCGTCACGGAAACGCCCCGGCTGTGCCATCCGCCCTTCGTGGGAGGGAGCCGGGACCCCGGCCCCGAAGCACCGACCCGTCTCAGGCCGCGGCCGCGGGGGGCGCGCAGAGCCCAGCCCTGCGGGGGTTAATCCACAGCCGTGGGCTCTCGCTGCTCCCACCCTCGCCTCTGACAGCGTTCACAAACCCGCTCGGAAAGCACGCCGACGCCGGCCGGGGAGCTGCCGGAAAGGCCGGGGAGCTGCCGCATTCCTGACTTGAGGCGATGCATTGCAGGACCTGTCGGCAGCGGCGGGAGCGTGTCTGGAGCGGCAGAGGACACGGGGAAGACGTGCCTTGCAGCACCTCCGTGCCGGCGGAGGATGGAGCAGGAGGCTCCGCAGACCCATCCCTTCCTCTCTCAAATACCTGGAAGTCCCTGAAGTCTCTCCAGGACACGGAGCCTTTCAGGCAAGCGCCCGCTCTTGATCAGCGAGTGCCGACAGGCAGGGCAGATCCGGGAGCCGGCGGGAGCGAACGGGCCGCCAGGAACGAGCTCATTAGTACCTGCAGCACTTAGGCAAGACTGGCTGCTCGTACAAAACCTCCCCGAACAGGACGTACCCTGTCAAGACAGCTCCGGCCCCGGGCGGCCCTTCCCACGCACCCGCCAGCCCCCACGAGCGGCTCCAGGCCTCTCGTCTCGCCCCGTGCCRGCCGCTCTCGCAGCTGCGCTCCCGTCCCACACCGACCGCTCAGGGCTACTTTATTTCTCGGTCTGAAACACTGAGCTCCTGTTACACGCAGGAACTGCTGACAAGGGTTCGTTTCCCTAGACCGCACACTTAGGCCAACGGAGGCATTTCCCAGCAAACCGTTATTCCCCATCTCCCGGCGTCGTGAGCCCACGGTAAGAGGTTAATCAGGAAGAGCACAGCCGAGCGCACGTTGGCCTTGTCCCATCCACTTCCACAGTTTATCTTACGGTTCAGTAGAAGGTTCCATAAATATGAACTAAATACCAAAACCCTGATGGATGCAGAAAGCAAATCCAAGATCCCAACTGAGAGCTGGCTTGTGGTGCTTGCAGGAGGATGGACTTTAAAAGCAAAATCAGGCTTTATCTGTGGGATTGCTATTAAAGCCACTTTTTTGTTCAGCAAAAGTCTTGTGCAACTTGGAGAAAAACGCATCGCCATATTGCTTGTTCTGCTAACTGCATTTTTTAKGCTTAAAGGAGCTGTCGGCAGCTCCTGTTGCTGTACGGACAGAAAACTGCAGGACACTGGACTGCCTGCCCCACTTGAACATCAGTAATGGACACGTCACTGAGCCAAGGATCTCAGAGAATGAGTGCTTAATTATGTCTCTATCTGTCAAGATAAATAAAACATATACAACTAGGTCCAAGTGCCCRTGATCTTTTGTTTCTGATGCTTGTGCACCTTTGGGGATCAGAAAAGAGAAACGCTCTGGCAATCCAGGCTGGGGCACCGTGGGGCTGCTGTGAAACGCAGGAGGTGAAAAACCCCCCAGGTGCCGGCAGCGGGAACCCAAGCACACAGCCAGGGCCAGCGTCTTCTCCCGGGTCAGCAAATACAGCCCTGCTGATTCTGGCACTCGGGAAGTCACGCCAGCCCTGTGCACTAGAGCCATATGGATTTTAACCTATAATCCCAGATTTATGAACAAAGCATTTCTGCTAACTGGGCTGCTCAGCAGATAACTCTTGGCTAATCCAAAAGCCCTTTTATGGCCCCCAGGAGTCCCGACAGTCATTCTGCGCCACGACCACAGACTCTCACAAATTCCTGGGATTGCAGCTGCAGAAGCGGTGCCCCGGCAGCAAGGAGCGCCACCGGCCCGACCCGGCCCCTGCGTCCCCGGGAACTGCGCCCTGTGTCTCCTTGCAGCCTCCCCGGGCCGCTCGGTGCCCCCCGCGTCTGCAGCCACCCCCTCCGTCTAGCCAGGGACAGGCTAAGGAAGATGATGCTCTTGTGGGTCTACATGCCACCAGCTTTTCTGTTCCTCCCTTCCCTTTTTCTGCCTTACCTGCTTTTGCTGTTCGGCCCTCAGAGGCAGGAGTTTTTCCCCGGCCTGGCACAGCAGTCTCAGCTGAAGCCCCCGTGTCTTTACYGCGGTACCGCAGCATGTCTGCCCGCAGCACGTCCCGCAGTCACGGCCCCGCGGCTGCGCCGGCCAGAGCAAACCGCAGCTCGACTGCAGGGAGCCCGGCTTCAGCCGTCTCCTCAAACAGCCTCGAAGGTGCCCAGCATGGCCAAACCGCCCCGCGGCCACCCCAGGGCTGCTGACCCCAAGYGTGGCCGTGGGAAGGCAGGACCCTCGTACCCCGGCACATCCAGCGCTGAGCGCACGGCTGCTGCGGCGCTTGCCGGCACCRTGCGTCCCAGGCGCCGCGGGCAGCAGTACTCCGGCGGACCAGCCTCCGCGGGCCACACTTGGGAGCCGGCAGCACCCGGCAGCACCCGGAGGCTCGGCCCACGACACCGGGCTCTCGTCAGAGCTTCACAACAGCGAGGCCTGAGCCCGGTGGGGCCACGGCATGTGCCCAGCTTTGGAAGGACAAGGTTGAGAAGAGGACAAATGGCAGCACCAGAGCGGTACCACTGCCGCTGACCTGCTGCCTCCCGCTAGCTGCGGCGGGACAGGAGGAGAAATGCTAACTACCACCATCGAGGGAGGTGGTGGCAGGAAGTAACCAAACGGTGACGCTGCCTTACCTTGTGCCCCTTGTCCGACTGCCCAAAGAGAACCGGGGACACGTCCAAACCATCAAAGCGCCTGTTCRGAGGAAGCTCAGCTTCAGCCAAGGCCACCAGAGTAGGGAAAATGTCCATAGTGCTGGAGGGAAGAGGTAGGTTTCATTAGAGCCATGAGTGAAGCACCCTGGAAAAGCCACCCAGACCCACCTCCGAGCTTGGATCTGCTGCGTTATGCCATATGCAGCTGGGCCGCCTTGCAGGTGTCCTTGCCCAGATGGGGAATTAGGCCACAGACATGCCCAAGGTCACAGACGGTGACGGAAGAAGTGCTCCTGGCAAAGACCAGACACTCAGCCCTGGTCCTGCAGCACCCAGCACAACCACCAAGCTCTACATCAAAAGGTTAAAAATTGATGCAAGCACAGACGTAACCAGGGCAAGCCCTTGCTTCRTACTCCTCCTATCCCCCCTGCGGCTCTTTGCCCAGACACGGCTCAGAGCCAAGCTGGCCATCCTGGTTCACCCCGGATCTGGTGATCCACRTCTTGTGCAAGTGCTGCACCTACAAGCTCGCACACAGGGCACGGCACGGTGTCCCGCGGCTCCCCACACCTGGCAGCGAGGGAACGGCCCCGGGGCTCTGGGCATGCGGGGAAGGCACCAGGTCACCCTCTGGAGAAAGTGCTGGCACAGTGACTTTTTACGCCAATCACAGCAGATCCCATAGCCCTAGGAAAATGTGGTCACACTTTTGCATCGCGCAGCACGAGCCATAGCAGCCAGAATGGAAAATGAGAGCAGTGCTATTTTGTGCACTTACACCAAAACGCCTGTCAGCATTTCCACCATAATCCGCTTTTTTCAGGGGCTGCCACCTCAGCCACAAAATATTGCTCGGGGGTCGTTCTCAGTTATTCCCGTGCGATGGGTGCGCTGCAGGCACGGTGCAGCAGCAGGAGTGGGTGATCCCGCACCCTGCCACCTACGGAGGGCAACTCGGAGAGGCAGCGGGTGCGGGTTGCTGCCTTCGTGCCTGCGAGCTGTCTGCTGTTTGTGGCCCRGAGCCAGACCTCTAATGCAACGATTCTCCATGACCGCACACCAGGCAGCAAGTCCGCTCGGCTCGGAGGGGCCACAGGTCTCGCAACCTCCTTGCTAGGCCGGGAACGCCTTGGCTGCCACCAACTCATTGCGTAGCCTTGGCAAAGTCACTGGCCCTTTGCAGGCCAAATTTCCTGGCAGCGAGCAGGCTCGACTCCAACGAGATCAGAGACGACCCCCGTCTGCAAGCCCGCCTCGTCTAACCCTCGCTCACAGCATCTCGGTCCTGCCGCTGCAAAGCACAAACGGCAGATCCCTCCGGTGACAGCTAAGCAGATCCCTCCCTCTCCCGTCGCGGAGGCTTTGCGCCGCGAAGGCGAACGCCAGGCAGCCCAGGAGCGTTAAAGCGAGCCGTACAGCAACGGGGGCCCCGCGGCACGGCTCCGGCCCCGACCGGGGCAACGGCACGTCAGCGGGGCGAAGCGGCACGTCGCGGAGCTCCCCGTCCGAGGCAGAGGGCAAACGCAGCGGCTCGGCACGCGCGGTGCGTTTAGCCTAGGGGGACGCGGCTGCCCCGCAGTAGGGCACCACGGCGCTGCAGGGACGCCGGGCAGGGAGCAGAAGAAGCTGCGGGAAAGGCCAGCGCCAGCGCGGGAGACGATGAGCAGCAGCAGCCGCGGAGGACAGGCCTCTCCAGCGAGCGCCCGGCGCGAGGGGCCAGCTGCTGGCTGCACGGCCAGCGCTGACGGGGCCCCGCACGCCGGAGCCACGGCAGCCCGCGGCGCTGAGTTAGGGCCGTGGCGGCAAGGYGGCCGGTGCAGCAGGTCCTCCCGGCCCGGCGCTGCCTCCCGAGGTCAGCGAGCGCGGCTGGGAGGCAGCAGGAATTTCGCTCACGTGTGTCCTTCGGCGCTGGGCCCCTCGTTGCTAGCCGGTATGCAAACACAGTTGCGTGATCGGAGAGGAAAAAAAGCCCAGAACTTAAGGGCCCCTGTTTCTCCCATTCAATGAGTTTTAATTTAGCTGCTAAGAGACCGAGGGAACAAATAAGAACAAACAATGCTGAGGAGAGCTGAAAGGCAGCCCCGGCTACGGCCGCGCTCGCACAGGCAGCCTGCGCGGCCAGGCAGGCCAGGAGGCGCCGAAAAAATCTGGCTCCCCGCTGCGCAAACCGAGGGCACATCCCTGCAGGAGTTTCACCGAGGTCAGCACAAGTCCACCCGAAACCGCTGCCTGCAGTGCACCCTCGGCTCGGGCTCGCGGCCCCCTCGGCTGCCGCAAGGGCTGCAGGTGCTCAGCACCCTCCAGATCTGGCCCCAGCACGCGCGTTCGTATGCTTTCACATCACCGTTAGCAAAAGCAGCCCCGAAACAGCAGCCAGGCCCTCTGGAAACGGTTACAGCCTTAGAAGTTGAAAGAGGCCTTGCAAGGTAGGGACGCTGGGGCGACGTCAGACAGCTTCTAGCCTCCAAGCAACAAATTCAGCTGAAACAACTCGTTTTCAGCAGGTCAGAGGTTCTTAGCATGACTTTGGTTCAGAGGTCCCCTCCTTGCCAGTAAGGGACAAACACCTAAAGCTCTGTCCTGACCAGTCACACTCCAAGCTCAGGGTYGGTGTCCTGAATTCCCTCCCCACCCACGGCTATGTCAACACGCCGCCCTGTCCTGCACGCCCCAGCAGCGCCGGGCTCCAGGAGATCCTGTGGTTCTCAACGCCTCTATGAACCCTGCTCCTCACCCACGGCTGCAACTGGTGTCCTCCGTGAACAGCCTCTGCTGGCGGGGACGGGGTAATTCCCCCGCAGCCACAGAGTCCTGCTCACCCATACATCACACAGCAACTCCGCTGCGGATAACAAGCCTCCCCTGTGTGTGCCGGATCTCTGCGCTGGACACAAGGGCCCTTTCTGAGCTGGTACCTCGGGGCACACTCGCGAGACACAAGCGGGAAGGGCTGAGCAATCAAAAAGGAAACTTCTAAGGCATCAGATATCAAATATCACACAGATCGTCAACCAGCATGAAAGAAAAATGCTGTGCTGCCCAAACTAAAGGTCATCTTGCAGTTTTGGGAAGGGTTCTCTTTTGAAAGACCGACACCAAACCTGCTACACTGCATCTGGCTAGGATTTTTGGGCCACCACCTTGTGCCCATACCACCTCCAGATGGAGTATCCGGGAACATCATCCGGAGACTGGCCAAGAGGTATCATCAACCTGTTGTCATTTTTGCCCTTTTTGTCCTACCACATGCTCAGCAGGACACAGAGTAAGTCCAAGATCAAGACCTTTTTTGAAACCAAACCACCAAACTGGAGGAGAAGGGTTGGGACAAGGAACATGGAAGACCTCTGGGAGGTCTGGGGACAATGTAATGGATGACTGAGGGCAAAGGTGGTTAAAAATCTTTCCGGCTGAGTACAGAGTTGCCCCACACAAAGAGCCACAAATAGACTTTTGTCAAGGTTCACATCAAAGCAAAGGCCCTTCGAGCACACAGATCCCAGAAGAAAAGCTAGGGAAACTGCACTTGCGCTGAAAGGGAAAGCCAATTTTGCCAACCCTACAGACCCAGCCAAGAGAGCTCTTAGCAAATGAAGCAGCTCCAACTTCCTGCTGCCTCTGAAAAGCAAATCAGAAAGAGAAGCAGCCTGAGCCCGGAGAGGTGGCTTTCCACCTCTCCGAGGGTGAGAACCAGGGTGGGCGTTTCAAAGGGAGAACCAGTGAGAAACGATGAGTATGCTGGACACGACCACGGCAGAGAAAGCTTTTCCACTCCAGGCCACCTCAGGCCAACGGCGGCACAACCCGATGACTGCGCAGCGCCAAGCGCCTCTCGGGCGGCAGAACCTGCTCTCCCGACGCCGCGGGCCGCGCGCTACCCTCCTGCGCAGCCCTGCGCCGCGCGCACAGTCGGGCTGGCGCAACTTGTTCCTTATTCATCATCCCACTGACCTATTTCTTCAGTGCCCTACTTTTTAGTGGTGTGGGGCATGGCACAAGCGCTGCAGGAGGCTCTAACAATTAAATATCATTAAGAAAAGCCAACACGGCAGATTTCTGTGAAAATCAACGTGCAGGCACAAGTTTGTGCTGGCGCAGGGGAGGACCGCAGCAAGCATCAGMATTTCTCTGCTGGCTTCAGCTGTCCCAGCCTCCGGCCACGCTAACCCTCTTTCACCCCTGTTCCTCACACAGAAGAGAACATAAAATAAAGCAATACCAGGCCAGGTGGTTTGAAGGAGCTCTAGCAGCCCAGGCCACGGCAGGCCAGCGCCCTCAGGGATCCCGCAGAGGACCCCATCCCTCTGCCACGGGGAGCGAGGTGCAGGTAGAGGCAAGACGCAGTTCTCGGCAGATTATTCTCCTAAATGAGATTGCAAACGCTGTCAGCATTTTCATAACCTCAAGGGCAGAAGGAAGCCTTAAGCAGGCAGCTAATCCAGGCCTTTGCCCATCGTCCGCCCTTGTGCCATTCCTAACAGAGGATCCCAGAGCCTCTCTTGCACATCTCCAGCCATACAGAAGTCACTCCTTGCCTGCGGACGTTTCCCAGCTGCACCTGCAGATTTAATTCCCCCCTCCAGCTTCTTCCCCATCCCTGTCAGCGGGGGGAAAGTCTTCAACCTCCCTATTTCACGAGGGCAGCAAAAAGCACGCGCTCTCCCTTTGAGGACAGCCCTGGGAGAGTGACTCCGTGCCGCAGAGGAAGAGCTGGGCTCCCCACGGCAGCACTGCAGGCAGCAAGCGGCCTCTCCCCTCTGCACCCCTGCCCACGAGCTCGGGCCGCAGCCCCGGCCGCGGCGGTGGCAGGCCTTTCGGAGCACCGGCCGCCACTCGCGTCCCCCAGGCTGGCTCTGCGCCGCCCTCCCTGCCTCCCGAAAGGGAATTCACAGCAGAAACTCCCGCACTGCCTCCTCCTGATGCCAGGGCCTGGCCCCAAGCCAGCTGGCAAGGCTCCAAGCCAGTGCCAGGCTGTGCCAGCGTGGACGCTGGTGTGCTCTGGCTCTCAGACTCGGCAGTGAGCAAGCCAGCGCCTGACCCCATCACCGCTCAGGGACGTCGGTCCCCCTTGCTCCGAGGAACCCAAAGTGCAGTCCTCTGCAGGGCAGGGGGACAACAAAACGTGCCCGAGAAAGCCTCAAACCAGGTTCTCGGGATCTCCTATAAGGGGTCTTTGTGGCTTGGATGGGACGGGGAGGAGGTAAGGCAATCCGCTGATGAAACGTCATGGGGACGGGGAGGACAGGAATCTGCAAGGTAAAGGGGGGATTTGGAGTAGAACACCCATCCCATCGAGGTCATCAGTGCATCAGCATACAAACCCTGGCAGATGCTGGCAGCACCCAGCCAGCACGAGATGGCGGGCATCTCTTAGAGGGACCACGTCCCGGAGGAACACCAGACCTGGCCACGGTGGCACACAGCCTCCAGGTACCCCGTCCCCAAGCCTTCCCCCGCCGAAGCCCCAAACCTCATGCCCGAAGCGGCGGATGGGGCCTTGCTCTGGCTGATGGCTTTGCGACCCTGGGCTTCCCCGGCGGCTGCCACCCCGGCTCTGCCCCCTCGACGGGCGAGCGCGGCACACACAAACCAGCGATTGTTGTTTTGCACCACCGCTCACGTCACTCCTGGATTTGGTCTGGACAGCAGAGCTGGTTACAGCAGCGAGGCCGTCAGCCCTCCGCTGGCAATTTCCTGCCTTTTGTTGGTTTGTGTCACACACTTGAACTTTAYGAAACCTCCTTGGGGTTTGTTGACTTTGAATTTCCGTGTCTGAGGCAGATTCCCCCTTAGGCATTTCTGCATAACCAAACTCCATGCATCTGGGCCAGCACTTTCAAAACTCGGGCTTTGTTTACCGGAGAAGCCGTGAGGTGGGACGTTTCCCAGCTGCAGAGACGTCAGCGTACAGGAGATTACCGGAAGCCGGCTGGGCTGAAGGCACCAGTTCGTGCTTGTCAGTGGAGCAACTCAGGGCCCCATATATGGCTGCAAAATGACACCAGTCTCCACACTGCAGCGCTCCTGGCTGCCCCYGTGACGGTGAGGGCACTTTGCAGGATGGCGCGTGAATCAGACTGCCCAGTGAATTGCATCTTTGTTTTCAAAATAATAAAAAGCACCAAGCCACACTCTTGAGGGATGGCRTGCGCCCTCCAGAGCCACCCCCCTTCCCCGGCACGCTGCACAGCCCACGTGCCCACCACCGAGCTGGCAGCAGTCTAGATTTACAGCTGTCAAACCTGCTGGACCGGATCTGGGAAATGGAAAAGCAGCAGATAAGGTCTTTCAGGACGGGGCTGGGCGGTCCTGTTGCTCTAGTGCGAGTGCCCTGCCGTCCAGGGAGATGGCCTGAGCCTACGGGAGCAGGGCAGCAGCTGCCTGGCTTAGGGCTCCCTCAGGTGCAGTAAAAGGCCTTGGCTTTGCAGAGCWATTCCCCCTCTGAAAGGGAGAGCAGGGCAAGGCATGCAGGCCCCACAGACAGCAGCAGCACGAGCCAACAGAGGGACGAAGGGGAGCCAAACGCAAGCAGCTGATGAGGGAAAGCAMGCTGGAGGGCATCTCCTGCTACGGGGAGGACAGGGGTGGCCAAGAGGGCAGGATCAACCCAAACCCAGAGAAGTTGGACCGGATCTCCTTGCTTTGAAGCTCTGCCCCAGAAAGTGATGGGCCCAAGTCAGCGAGTGCCAGTAAAGGGCCTGGCCGGGCTGGCTTGCGCATGCCGTGCAGCGAGGAGGGTGAGGAGGCAGACGGCTGCAGGGCTGTGAAGGCCTGGGACACCCCAAGCAGGTGCGGGCTTGGTGGTTCTGCCCCRCGTCCTGGCGGTCCATCACCCCACTACAGAAGGGCCAACAGCAATTGCTGCATGATGGTCAGCTGCGGCTCCGTACAAATCTCTGCAGCACAATTTTGCCCAGAGAGGTGAGGAACAGGAGACAGCAATCCTTCCCTTCTGCTCTCCCTGAAAACTCGCTCCCAGGAGAAGCCAGAACCACCTCTGAACTTTGCCGCATCCTGAGCTGATTGTAAACCCCATCTCTCCGGCCAGCCGTTCCCACAACCGCACCCTCCTCCACATAAAGCCATTCACAAACCACAAAGCCTAAGCCTGCTTCTTGGTGGAGAGAGAGAACGTCGTCATCTGTTAATTATGGGGAGGCACTCAGCCACGGCCGCGGAGAGAAACACAGATCCCTACAGCTGCTAATGTGAATCCACCAGCCTCACAAAAAGAGCTTTCAACTCCTGTTTGCTGAAGCATTAAGTCTTACGGGCCTGGGGAGGACAAAAGTAGAGTCTTACACAACGCAGTCAGTAACCAACRTGGGTCGCTGCTGCCAAAATTAAGATAATCACCTGGCTCCCAAAGCTTGTCACCTGTTTAGTGACAGGGTGGCCTTTTAAACCGTGCTCGGGAACACACCTTCTCCTGGTTTAATCGCAAGGGGCCTGACGTGGCGCCAAGGCAAACAGGAGCCATCCCGCTGCCTGATGCAATTGTGCTCGCTGACAGCAAGTGTTTAACGGCAGCTGGGTCTGCAGAAAGGCACTTGGTGCCAGGAAAGGCAGCATTTGCCCCCTACCTCAGCACGGCGGGGCTCGTCCGGTTGGCAGGGATTCGGCCGGGCCAGTACGCCAGCGCCGGGACCCGGTGGCCTCCTTCCCAGGTTGTTTGCTTTGCTGAGCTCCCACCTGTAAGACAAACAGGCAGCGCTCAGCGTCCTCCTGCAAAGGCGCTTTTCATGAAAGGAAAAATCTCATGACCCAGGAGTTTCCCATATAAAGGAACTATTCAGAGGCAGAGACCGAGTAAATGACCCTTTCTAAACAAAGGAGGAAGATTTCACTGGAGAGACGAAGCTGGGTCACGGAGGGAGAGGAAAGTTAAAGGAGTCTTTTAAAGAAACAGGGAGAGAGGAAGGAAAAGGGGTTCTGCTTTGGGCATGCTGCCTTTTACTTCTCATCTGCCCTCGCGAGTGAGAAATGCAGTGCTGTTTCCCTAAACTCGGCTGCTGGAGCACCAGTATCTTCATCAACCTTTGATGTTGTGTGAGAATGCAGAGAAGGCAGGAAATATATGAAATTATTCCAGGGCGCTGACAGTGGCTGCGAAGGGGCCGCCGCGGGCAGGAGCGTGCCCGTGTGCGTGTGCGGATGCACACAGACACGCAGGTGAGGGAAGCAGGGCTGGAAACGGCCCCGCTGCAYGTGAGCTGTCACCTTCCGCTGGAGAAAGCGCTGGCAGCCCCCCCCCAACCCGCCAGAACCGCTCCATTAAAAATACATTCCTTCTGATAACATTACAGTTCGCCCTGCTGCCATTTAATTAACCCTTTCATTTCTTTCCCAGCAAAGCCCAAACGCCCCTGCTCTGCCTCGGGGCTGGTCCCTGCCAGCCCATGCTTTGGGAAACAAGCAGCTCTGCATGGCCGCAGGGAAGTCACCCCATCCCTCTTTTCACCTGGGGTCCCAAGGACCACAGGAGGGGTCCTGAGCACCAAAACGGGGCTGGAGGGGTGCTGCAGAAATTCTGCTCTTGCTGCAGCATAAAGAGCCCCAAGAAGCCGCAGGGGAAGGGAGAGGGGGAAGGGGACAAACAGAAAATCTCAACCAATTCACCAAACAAACTTCCCAAGCTACAGGCCATTTCCTTTTGTTTGCCCTGCTTTCAGGCGTGCACATGGCAACAGCGTTAATCCAAAGCCATTTCCTTCGGGCAGAGCCAAGAGAAAGGAGATGTTCTTTCTGCTGCACAACAAGCTTTGAACCCAGCTCTCGTCTGGGAGTGCGTATGCTGTTTCTCTGGAACTCACCATCCCGTCCTAGCCTCTCCAGGAGTCGCAGTGAGTCATATCAACAGTGCTTTCAACATGCATCACATATGACTTAAGGAGCTTATATCAAGTATAGCAGTTATTATCAATCCACATCTCTGCACGTGTATTAAATAACATCTTCGTAATAAGGCATCTGTACTTCACGTGACTTTCTTGCAGGCTGGGCACAACAAGGACCAATAAGCTTTAGGCACAAGTCCCTAATGAGCAGAGTCTCTCAAAGGATTTTGACTGGATATTTCACTTCAGGCACTGGAGTATCTTTAGATACACAGGAAGTCGGAGCTGCCCATGGACAAGCTAACGTTAACACTTCCAGCAGCAAACTGTGCTGAAACACCCCAGACCAAACCAGGGATTTTTCTCAAGGCCAGCGGTGACACAATCCTGCTGTGACAGAGATTGATGGAGGCCACGGCTTTCCAGGAAAGGCAGAACTGAACATTCCTGTTTGAGGAAGAAAACCGCCACACCCCCGGTCCCCCACCTGCCACAGCCCTGCCCTCCGGCAGTGCTGGCCAGCAGGTCCCTAGAGGGGGAYGACGAGTCCAGAGTCTCCTCTCAAAGCTGGCTCAAAACATGCCCAGCACCATGGCCCTGACACCCCCGTGCCCATCACAGCTTCCCTCCTTTCAGGGCTCTTAGCAGGCCAGAGAGCCAAAGATGGGAAGCTCATTTTCCGAGCAGGTTGGGGGCTATTGCAGAGCAAAGGGAAAGCTCTTCTTCAGAGGTGAAGCTCCTCTTCAGAGGCTTCCCCTTTCTCCTCAAACAGCACATAGCTTTGCTGTTCTCTCTAAGCGAGGACCTAATCCAGTGACCACCAAAGTCAATGGAAAACATTCCTGGAATTTGGGTTGGACCCTAAAAGGAAACACCGAACTATGTGAAATGTATATACTCCTGAATAATCCTTCATCCACTTCCCTCCCTTTCCCTAAAAAGGCTTTCCCCCGTAGGAATGCCACCCAGCGAGCACGGAGAGCCYGTTCTTGCTGGAAGCCATAGGGAAACGCTGCCCAGTGGGGCCGGGGGCATTGCCGGTGACGGTCCACAGTGCCTTCCCCAGTGCCAGCAGACGAAGGTGGAAAGTGCTGAGGCACTCAAGGGACAGGCAGGGTTACCCAACAGATTACATAAAACAAGTATTGCATGGTGCCGCGCTAAAGAAACAGAGCTCTTAAGGTCATGGGAGCTTGCAGTATTAGATACAGATCAGCCAGAGGCTGACAGTAATATGCAGCTATTATAGTTCCAGATATGTTTTTCTGCTTTCAAAATATCYGTGCAACAACAAGCTGTGGGATTTCAGAAATCATTGTTCCCAGCYGATATTTACAGCCAGCTCCTAGAAACCTGACAACTTGATCTACTTCCTAACCTTACGTGATATTCAGGGCTTGGGTTGTTTTTGTAGGGCTCCATGTGGGCAGTAAGATGCTGGAAGGGGGTTGTGTTTTTGYAGTTTTGTTCCCGCATGCTGGACTGCTTGTACCATATGCTCTGACTTGTGACCGTCGGTTGCTCAAGAGCAGCCCAGGTCATCAGCAGGATTTGTTTGTTTACTAAAAAAATTAAGGTTCTGATTTCTTTCCGAGGCCAGGGCACCCGAACGAAAGTATCTCAGGGAACCGGAAAAGGAGAAGAGCAAATCATCTGCCTGCCAGCCCCACAGCGGTGTTTGCACAGAAACCCAGCCTCGGTTTCCTCTCTCTGGTAGGTGTCAGGAAGCAGATGAGGAAAGACGCGCTGCCTCTGTGCTCGCCGCCTCTGCCGCGGCCTCCCCTCCCTCGGCTGACCCAGAGCAAACAGGGAAACATAACCCGACACACATTTACAGCGCGTAATACAAGCAGAAGTGGGAAACGCCTGACTCATGCATGTTTCTGGCCGCTCGAGCCGAAATAAACCCACCAACCAGATGGCTTGGCCGGAAAAGGAGGAAAAAAATGCTAGAGAGAAAGCAAATAAAAGTCCCGCAGAGCGCTGCTCGGGGGGCTCGCTGGGGCTTTCTCCTCCGAGGCGAGAAGGSGCCGGTGCTGCGTGCCCAGGATGCTCGCAGCTCGCTGCAGCAGGGCATGCAARACCCTGCTGGAGCTGGTGGCCCTAAAATAGGAACTGCAAGAGCTCTCCTTCTCCATCCCACCTGCCTTACGCCCCGACGCCTGCGGAGGACCAGCCTCCTGCGCTGTGCTCCAGCGCCGCCAGCAGCGCGTGGGCGACCAGAGCACGAGCACGCTCGGCGCACCTTAGCAGGGAAACGGTCTGAACAGGGCTGGGTCAACTGAGCCCTTAAGGCGCCCTCCTTCAGGTCCCAGCTCCCGCAGGCCAGTTCTCAATCACCAGTTTAAAAGAAAACCCAAAGGAGCCGTTGCACCAAATGTTTGAAAACGGCGGCTACTCGCCCCGAGCCTGCAACGGGCCTGAGACACCAGCTCGCAGGGACTCGGGGTGCCTTCGTGGTGCCCCTTCGTCGCAGCGCTGCGACACACGACTCCTGGGAGCAGCCCAGGACCTCAGGGTGCCGCAGGCCAGCCCCGCGGCAGTTTTGGGGCAAAACCTGAGACAGCGTTGTGCCTGTTCTGAAGACAAGAAAACGGGTCTGCAGAAATGCTTTGGGTTACCTCGCTGGCGCTGCCATGCGCCGACGAACGGCCCGACGCCTCCGGCCAGCTCGCACTTCTGAGCCCAGGGGCCGTTGTCACCTGCGAGAGAAAAACGCCTCTGTGAGCGGCACCGCCAGACGGGGACGGACACGGGTGGGCTGTTAGAGGACTTGAGGCACCCCTCTGCTCTCCAAGGGCTTCTCCACGCCTGAGGGTCAAAGCGGGACCTGGGGCACCCTCTGTCCCCCCTTTTGGGGAGCTTTCGTGTCCTGCCAGAAGACCAGTGCCCCCTGCTATCCCCCTATCGCCAGATGCCTTCCTACGTTAGCAAGAGCAGAGAGCGGGGCCTGACAGGCAGTCGCTGGTAATAAAGGTTTATTTTCGAGCGAAAGGGCCCCGTTTCCCCAAGGCAGCTCTAGTTCCCCGTACGCGACCGAACCTGAGGCRGGGGCAGAGGAGAGCGGCTGCACAGCAGCGCTTGCCTCGGGCTTTAATGAGCCCCCGGGCAGTTCCTGTYGTCTGGTCAACAGCGGAGCAAGACGTCCTCATTAAGGAGGCTTCTCAGCGAGAGCGGATTTGGGCTTTTTAATTAGCGAGGATTTGAGGTTTAATTAGACGCGGCCGTCCGGGTTCAGCCCGCTGCCCGAAGGGGGGTGTGKGGGGGGGAACACGGACCCCGTCCCCCCGCCGCAGCCTCGGCGCTAGCCCGCAGGGAAGTCGCCTAAAGCTAGCGAGGAAACGAGCCGGTTTGGGGTTTGGGGTTTTTTTACCTGTGAACCACAGGAGCGTGTTGCCTTCCCCGTGGCTGTCGGCCGCTCGCTTGATCCTCCCCACCAAGGCATCCATGTCCCTCAGGCTGGCTCCGTAGACGCCCCTGCCCGGGGAGCCGGGCCGCGGGGCCGCCAGCGGCACGTGCATRTGGGCCAGGGCCAGGTAGAGGAAGAAGGGGCGTCCATTTTGGCTAAACGGGAAGCAGAGGAAGCGCGTCGGTTGGGGCAGAGAGCGGGGAAGGASGGTTCGGGTCGGCGGCCGGCCACCATTTCGCTCCCCCGCCACGGGGGCGAGACCCGGGGGACATCGCGGGCAGGGTGACCCCCCGCGTGGCACCTGCTGGCGCGCTGCGGGCGGAAGGAAGCGCCCGGCGCGGCGCGGCCCTTCCCGGCCGTGAGTCACTTTTTCCCCTGTTCCCGCTCAAACCTCTCCRACGGTATTTGCTTTCCTCCCTCCTCCTTCCCTCTCCTCCGGTTGCCAGGGCTGCCCCCGGGGGCGCCGACGGGGCCCTGGCGCTCCCCTCCCTCGCCCGCGTACCCCGTTTTCGCGCTTCCCGCTTCCCAGCAAGCACCTCACCCCCCGCCGCTTTGGGGAGTTATTTTAACGGAGCAGGAGGAGGAGGACGAGGAGGAGGACAGAACGACAGGGCCCGAGCGCGGCCTCGGAGGCGGCACGTCCGCAGCCAGGGCCGCGCGCTGCCCCTCGGCCTGCGGGCTTGCGGCCCGCCCGCGGACACGTCCTGTTTTCTTGTTTACGGCTATATTTATCTCCTCCGACGAGGCCCGCTCTTCCTCAGGGACCTCCGAAGGGAAGGGTGGGATGACAAGTGGCGGGGAGGGAGCGGATCCCAGCGAGCCGCCTGCGTCCGCGTCCGCGCGCGCGCCGCCGCCAAGGCCCCGCGGCCGCGGCCACCTCGCCGGCCCGCTCCAGCTCCAGGAGAAATTCAGATGCTTTCCCGGCCTTTTCAAAGGCTGTTTACGGCCCATGGCCTACACTTCCTTCCTTTGCCTAACAGATGTCACCCACCTCGAGATCACGAATTAATAAATCTCATCCCTCCCTGAATAGTCTCTTTATTCCGTAGCAGAGCCGGAGCCAGGAAAGGTTTTATGCCCTATCAGCACCCTGTCGGGCTGCTACAGCTCCTGCAAAATACTGAAATTTAAGAAACAGGGGCGTTGACTGTACTTCTTATGAGTCACTGCTGCAAAAAATCTACCTCTTTCTGTGTGGCACCTTTCTTCCTGAGCTCCTGAAACTGGTAAAGCTTCCCGCGACTCCCGTTTCAGCGGGGGATTAAGCTGAGACCCTGCCACCACCAGCCCCTACCAGGGGCGGCAGAGCAGCCCAAGAGCCAACGGGTGTTTTGGCCCAGCCTGGAGGGTGGACACTGGTTTCATCAGCCCGCAGAGATGGCCAAAGTTTGTCCGAAGCCCTTCTCCACAGTAAAGAGCTGTTCGGCTTCTTCGCCACTTCATCACGCAAAAATGTTCAGCATCCAATTGACTTCTTATCTGCAGGAGAACTGCACCAATTTAAGCTCGTGCTTAGCAGCTCTTGTTGGAGCAAGGAGCATTTTTCTGCTCTGCGTCTGCTCCATACGCCGCACAGCACAGCCCTGGCTCAGGCCTGGAGCCCTGAAGCACAACACGAACAAGAAGGGTTTGTCCCACCCACTTCAAGGGGGACTTGCGTGAGCAACCTGTCCCTCAGACTGATGGAAAACAATCTGAAGAATCCAGATGGACTCATTACGGCTCTATTCAGCTGTAAAGCCTGTTGGCCTTTTGCATCTATGTTTCATAATTCAGCCCCTCTCTCAAAAACTGAGCAAACTTTTAATCAATAAGTTAAGACTAACGTCCTTGGCCTTTGCTCTCATGTTCACTGCGCTTTAAGTGTTCTTGTGGATGGAGCCAAATCTCACTGCCACAAATTGCTCAACCTTGACATGACTAGTTAAAAAAACACTGAGTTGACAAATCCAGCGTTCTTTCCATTGCCCCACAGCACATGAGTCAGGCAAAGTAAAACTGAAATAAGCTATCAAAGAGAGTGAGAGAAAAGGCAGGTACCTGTTTAATCCAGTTCTCCATAAACACAGATAACCACAAAATATCTATTAAGAGGTTAAAAGTTTTTCCTATTAACCTGGAGCACACCCATTTGGTTCCAAAGTCTAACAAAGCACATTTGCCAGGCTGGAGGGATCTTGTACAAATTGCATTCAAACAGACAAACACCAAAACACAACCAGGTGGTGGGGTATGTCTGTCAACTCCAACCCAGGTATCCGACTTGCCCTCCATCCTGACTGCGCAGCACGCTGCTCAGCCAAGGCAACAGTCGCATGCAGCAGCCACTTCTTCATTTCCAAGGGTGGAAACTTGCAAGCGAAATGGTACGCAGGCTTATAAAAATTTATATCTTTATATAAAGATATAAAAATAAATCAACAGAGGGGTTGGAGATTAACTTCAAATCGATGGGCCCCTCAGTGCACCCTAGGGAAGTTTGTGCAAGGATTTCCCAGGAGAAGAGGCAGCACCAGTAAATTAGTACTAAACTTTCTGGTTGAGATTTGGGTCCTGCTTGGCCCAGGAGCCCCCAGCCACTGCCGGCCCTCCGGGGAGCAGTGGGAATACAGCAATATGCTCCTGTTGCTCCAGGGAAGGCAGGACTTCCCTCCCAAGCCCTTGCAGGCAGCATTCAGCCAAAGAGACTTGGTGCATTTAGAGCTTTTCTCTGGGCCATAATGCCACCACTTGCCCAAGCTGCACCTAAAACTTTCTTGCAATCTTCTCCCTGTCTGCCTGCTCTTGTTTGTGCTCTTTTAAGGCACACAAACCTTTATTCAAGCATTTCTGAAAAAATACCACTACCCACACGTGCCTTTCCTGGGTCTGCGCTTGGGAAGCAGGTGGTTACCACTTAACAAAGGTTCAGGACTGCCTCTTACAAGACCATTAGCAATGCCGTTAGCAAGGAGAGCGATTCCCCTCCAGCAGCAATGGGCCATAACCGTTCAGATGGCTCCAGGGCCAGCCACTGCCCTGCAGCATTTCCCCTCTTCACACTGCAGAAAGACATTTTGTAAAGTCACAGCTCCTAATCCGCAAATAATAGGGATTAGAATTACGAAACATGACAGGGAGCCCATCAGCAGAGATTTCATCTCCACAGCTCAGAAAAGGTGTTTCATTCATTTGGAAACTACAAGCCTGGATTCCTGATTTTCCTATAAGGCCCAGAGAAAATGGACCTTAAGGCCCAGTGCTCCAGTTACTATCCCCAAGCATTTTATTCTGCTCAGATTTCTCCAGAGTGGCTAGGACCGAGGAACCAACGTCCAGTCCCATTTTGGAAGCCAAAGTGTGCATTGCCCTACAGCTGGGCAGTGATTACATCAGGGAGGGGAAGTCACGTTAGTTAATTAATTCCTACATTTCACCTCAAGGCATCTTTCTGCTCCACACTCTGCAATATCCAAACACCTCTTTCACCCAAGAGACCATAGCATGCGCTCTCTTGTGTGGCCACCAGCAACCAGCACCACCTTGTTTGTAAAAAATGCTTCACGGCATCACATAGTGGGGAATGATGAGAAGGGGCAGTCTGCCCACGCTGGTTGCTGGGTGATGTTTTTTTGCTCCTCTGGGAGAACCTCTGAACTGAGAGCAGCAGGGCAAAATGCTGCCCCTAATGACATCTTTGCCTGCCTCTGAAACATCAGAAATTGCTGGGCCAGGGAAAAGCACGGCAAAGACTGCTCCAAATCTGATGATTCTGCCAGGCCTAGTCTGGAACCATTAAAATAAATAAAAGAGAAGATTAGGCACCAGAATAAGAGTCTCATGCCCAAATTCCTAGTTCTGTCCCAGCCTTTGTAGGATACCAGACCACTGAAAATGCTTTTGCACCCATGAATTAGTTAGCTAACTAACCATCTGCAGAAAACATCTATTCCCATGGGCAGCGGCACCTCTTCCACCTGGGCTTCTGGTTTGTTCCCCCCTTCGACGCAGCAAGAGAGAGCAAAGTCTGCACTCTGTTCCTGCCACCTGGGATCTCATGGCACTTCTGACTAAACTCCCTGTCGTTCTGCGAGAGAGGCACAGTACAAGCCAGCATACACAGAGATCAAAAGCTTTGACCTTTCTAGTAAATTGTATTTATAAACGCACATGATCCCTTTACAGGAGATGTATTGAAGGCCAAAGCACTTTCAGGGTAATCCTGCAGAACATCAATGAAATCCTAGGTGGCTGCTCCCTCTTACAGCGGGTTCGAGAGCAGAACTGTTGAAATTTCCTCTCCACAGATCTGCTCCCTGGGAATCATTAGAGAAAATCTGCTCACCCCGGCAGCACACAAATGCGGCACTTCTTAGAGCTCGATTCCTCGTACGTGTGCGCAGCTTTCAGCTAGCGCTGGTTTGCTTTATTAGCTCTGCAGTATCAACATCGCAGTGGGATGGCCACAGCCAGAGCATTGTCAGCTAAGACCCAGCTGCCAAATTCAGCTCTCAAATGCAGCAGAGCTCAGGGAAAAAAAAAACAGGCTTGGCAGGGAACACCCATGAAACACCTACTGCTCTCCAGCCCATGGAAAGCACCCCAGAGTCACCATTTCTCTTGGGCTAGCAACCTACCAGCAACATCCACATCTTGCTCCCCTATAATGACCAGAAAACGCTTGCAGTGACTCCCCAAACTCCCCTGGCCAAGGGCTGGGCACTGGGGACCGGGCTGGTGCGCAGCAGCCTTACCTGGCACGCTGGATGAACTGCAATGCTTTTTCCATGTACTGTGCCGTCAGGCTGGTCAGGTTGACGGGCTGCTGGACAATAGTGACGTTTTCAAAGAGAGGAAGAGCCACATCCGTGTAACAGTCTTTTTTCACATAGCTGTCAAGAAGAAATCACAAACCCCGTTAGTCACCGGTACCAGTATGAGCAGACCAGCCCGTCCACCGGCAGCTCATGGGGACGCGACGCAACACGGCCAACCCACCCTTTCTGCCAAGGAAAGCAAATGCCCATAGCAAACGTCTACAGCAAAGCCTTCACCTTCCAGCCCCGACGGCTCTCAGGGCTGGGGATGATTGTGGAAATACCTGCCTTGCAGTCCTGGCATTTAAACCCCCCCGCGCACGGACCCTTCCCCGTGGGAGCCGTACCTGGCTGCTGCGACGTGCCGAGGGCAGGCGGGACATGGCGGGAGGTTGTAGCCCGGGGTGTCCGTGCAGCCCATGTCGTGGCTGTAGGGGATCCCGAAGTAATAGTCAAAACCTGAGGTTCAAACCAGCATGTGAGCGGGGGGTGCGACTGCTGAAAGGAGTTCGGCTCTTCTAAATTGTTTGCACAGTTGGGGTTGCTGAGCATTTTGGCGCGCGGGGAGCAAAGCCTGCTCCAGAGCGAAGCTGCGAGGCCCCACTGCAGGCCACCGCCGTGACCTATCCGGGAGGTCTGCCCAGACACATCCGCCCTGCTCACSTTATAGCTACCTGACAGTTCACCAACACCTCATCTTTGTTTTCACTTCCCTGCAATGTTTCCCCGGCAGCCTGTTCCTTTCAGAAACCACCTCACTGAAGGCATGGGGTTAGCACAACCCATCAGGAGCTACAAAGCAGAAGCCCTCAATATTGGCTTAAACGCCAGAAACATCCCCTTTTCCACCTCCGCTGCCAGGAGTGGCACCCCGCTCCGCAAATCATCCCCCAGGAGCCCTGCAACGATCAGTCTGTGACCGGCTCGGAGGAGAGAGGGAAATCCTTACCGCGGAAGTTGGGGTGATAGCGGCCATGGTGTCCCAGGTGCCATTTGCCTGCAGAGAAGCCATAAAAAATCTTTTCAGAGATTAACTTGGCTATGGACTTTGCAGTTAGCAGTGATTACACACAGGGCACAGGGCGGGAAGCTTTAATCTAGCAACAAAAAGGCTACTTGTTTTTGCTGGCCTGATTTCTAGAATGCAGCTTTGCAGAAACCCAGAAAAAACGCTGAAGGTATCTGGTGTCTGAGCAAATCAACTGTCTGAAGCCTTAAAAGGCTCTTTCACACATTCAGTGGTGGAGGAGAGGACTTTCCAACCAGTTCTAAACAACCGGCTTCATCCTCCCAGCTCCAGCACACGATGGTGTCCTGATCCTTGCTCGCACCAAGAATGCTGATATGAGAGAGAACAGCAAAAACTAACCAGGCAAAGAGAAGCTGAGGGCTCCTGTGCCGCCCTGGCTCGGGGCACCCTATTCTCGCGYGCCCCTGCTTGGCACAGCTGTTCAAGAAGGATCTTCCAAGCAGACCAAACGTCAGCTCCTGCTCCGCTCTCGGAGCTTTGCAAAGTTCAGTAGGTCAAAAAGCCAGAAAAGGCTTAGCTCCACGTCAGTTTGCAAGCCAAATACCCCTCAAAGTCAAGGCAGAGCTTTGCGCTGCAAGTGAGCGTTGGCCCATGGCCACGGATGCATTTCACTAACTGAATTTCCTGGTTTCTGCGACTCTCTCATCCCAATTTGACGGTTGGAATGGGAATTCACATTTCACTCCGTTATCCGCAGGTGACTGGGAAGTCGGTACGACAATCCCTTATCTACAGGAGGGCACCCACAAGTCACGGACACCGACCAGCGCGGCATCACACCCCAAACCAGCACTGAGCGTGTCAAAACCAGCGTGGGATGTGTGAGGACAGAGCTATTCTGCACAGTCATGTTTTCTGCCGAAAACCGAGCGTATTCATTTCCAAGGTTATGCAACTAGAGCTTCAGTTTAAAATTGGAGCAGACCCAAATTTCAGGCTGTGTTTTATGCTTGAATATTACTTTTTTTGATAAATTATTTGTGTGTGCAATTGCAAACAGAGAGAAGGAAGTGTAAAACCTCTCACACTCGATCCTTTAAATTCCCCATTAGTTGTCACTTGAGCTTCAAGCTGGGGACGAGTGCTGGGAGTCCGTTTTCCCCTTCCTTCAGGTGGAGCATTTGACCTACCTACCTTCGCTGTCTCCATCACAAGGCAGAGACAGGGGCAGCTTCGTCCCACCAGCCACCAACACCCATCCCAACCCACGCAACGGAAGCGCCTTGGGCAAGGCCAGAGTTACCTATAGCCCCCGTGCTGTACCCAGCCTCCTGCAGGACCTCAGCCAACGTAGTCTCGTTCAGGGGGAGGCCACCGAGCGAGGTGAYGGCGAAGTTGCGGGTCACCCCGTTGCGAGCGCCGAGCCGTCCGGTGAGCAGAGAGGCGCGAGACGGGGAGCACGTGGACGCGGCCGAGTGGAAGTCCACGAATCTGGAAAACACGGGACCCCTCGCTTGCAAGACGCGGCGGCAGGCTGCGGCAGCCGGCCCTTGCGCCCGAGCCGGGCGCGGGAGGGCCCACGGCGGGTATCTGCAAACGCCGCTTCGCCCTGCCGCCCGCCGCACGGGGACCCCAGCGGCTGCGACGGGGACGCCCGCAAAGAGACGGGCCGCTCAGACGCTTACCTCGTGCCTTGCTCAGCCAGCTCGTCCAAATTCGGGGTGTCCTTCGTCGCTGCCCAGTTGGCCCCGATGTCCCCCCATCCCAGGTCGTCCGCCAGGACGATAATGAAATTTGGCTTCCAAGGAGCGGCTCCCCTCGGCGCGGGGAGCTCGGCGCGGCCGCAGAGGAGCCCGGCCAGCGCGGCGGCGAGCACCGGCAGCGCTGCCGGGGAAAGGGCCCGCATGGTGCCCGGAGAGCCCCTTCCCGCGAGCGCGGCTACCTCGGCTGCGGGCAGCCCGGGTGCGCTGCGGCGCACGCTGAGCCCGGGCGCTTTAGCAGAGGAGCGAGTTTCCCACCTTTAAGTGGTCCTCGGGGGACAGGCTGTGGGCCAGCAGGCCCCTAATTTGATCACCTGGCTACCAGCCGAGCTATAATCCTCCGTCTTTTGCACTCCCAGACACAGCTGGAATTCCTAAAATCAGGGCTTGCAGAGGCGTTACTGCTAGAAGTCAGAAATATCGTTTGAAGTCACTGTCACTCTACTTTTAACTTTCTTTTTTTCCTTCCTGGTAAATACCTAATTAAACACAAAACCCAGACAATATTTTTTTCCTTCAGGAGCGCGCTGCTTGATTTTCTCGAGCAGCTCCTTTACGCTTGCTGCAGCCTGGATGACATCCACATTTCACAAACGACTCTTTCCGTGCAGAGTTTAAAGTACTGATCTTTGCAGCAGGTCTCACTCTTCTGACGTGCTGTTGTCCGTCCCTTCCACAGGATAAACAAGGTTGTGGTGCTGAGCGTCCGACTGCCCTTYGGGGGGGATCACTATGAGTCCTCCTGCACAAGAAAAACAAGGAGCAATTAGCACCTGAAGGAGCTCTTTTGGCCCCCAGCATGGGCAAGAACTGTTTATCCAGATGCCGAGACTTTGCCTTTGAAGTTGCACTTTTGCTGTCAGGCTCAGGATTGCTCAACTGATGACCACTTCAATGCATGGAAACAACTAGTGCCTCTTTCCTGCAATCGTCGCATGAATTCTGGCCACTTCACGCAGAGCAGCCTGACTTCCTCTTCTGCAATGGTTATTCTCAGCAGCCCTGGGAAGATCGCTTCACCCAGATTCGCAAAGTGCTCTTACATCTGACTTTTAAGCCCCACCAGGTTACGCAGTATTGCTGACATCTGCTAGAGGGGGGAAAACATGCACAGGCTTTCCTTCATTTTTCACAGTTTACAAGGAGCTTGTTTAGTTCCCAAAGCTCATTTTTCAAATTCCGTTTTTCCTGCACTGCCCCATTCATGCTCGCGGGTGAGAAGAGGCACACCGCTGCTCGCGCCAAGTCGCAGCCCAGCTAGTGACAGCCCCGCTGCCGTCCGCGGGACGGCTGCCAGAAAGCTGCTTCCTCGCAGTAAGAACGCAGAAATCTAGGCAAACGGGGAATGCAATTAAGCCCAGGAGTATTTGGGTTAACAGGACCGAGCATTCTGCCACGCTGCTGTGCGGCCTCTGAAATCAGGGGGTTTGCAGGGCTCTTTAGGGCAGCACTTGGTCCCAGGTGGCTCAAAGGCAGCGACAAGAGAGCAAAAACCCTGAAGATTAATGACATAGGAGGGAAATGCAATATCTTAAGTAGAAAATTAAGGCCAAACCGAGACGAATCTGCTGAGATCTGTCAAAAACAAGCTGAGAGAAAGGAGCATAGTGCCACTGCTGGGGAAGGCGCGGACCCTCTGCCGGCTCCGCGCTCCATCCGCAAGGACRGGGCGGGCGACCGCGGGGGCGAAGCGCGCGCGGGCCAGCGGCGTCCAGCTAGGACCAGTATTATGACAGATGTTTCCAGTTGTGTATCAGCGACCTTGGGGAAGGAATGTGCAGCTGAGGACACAACTCTTGTGGGTCAGTCAACACAGCCGGGGAGGACGACATCCAGAACGACCCAGATAAACCAGGAGGGGTGAGTCAATAAATGAGTAACCCAACATAAAAGAGGACGACGAGATACAAGGAGGCAGGAGAGGAAATACAGTGAGCCCCATCTGTAGGCCGAGAATTTTGTAGCCGGCAAAACAAATTATTCATAGGCTTCATTATTCAGATATTCAGGAATATAACTCAATTAATAATTCACAGCCCAGAGCTCTAATTTATAAACTTTCATCTGGGGATCTCGAAGCTTTCTGCATGAATTAACGGGGGGCGAGAGGCAGTCCTGCAGCCGGATACGCCGACCGGGGAGAGGGCTGCACCGCCTCGGCAAAGCGCTCTCGAGTCCCATGTTGTGCCCTCACCGCAGAACCACAGCTAATCCCCCACGCACTGAGCTGCAGAACAACAAGAAGAACCTAGATCAGGTACGTGGACATGTTTGACCAGAGCTAGATCGCCTTTATTTTCCCACAAAAAAATTCCCTTTGCGATTTCTTTGGAAATGCCTTGGGATTTCGTCAGGGGAAAGGCTCTGAAAGCAGGAGCACCCCTTCCTTCTCGCCCTGCTTCCCCGAGGGCAGAGAGGCCTCCCAAAGGTCCAAGAGGTGCCCAGAAGGTCTAATGCACCCCTGCAGAGCCCGAGCTCCGCTGGGCCGACCTCGACACGGACTCGACCACTGGCTGCACACGAACAGCCGGATTTACCTGAGCACAGCCAAGAGCGGACCTCGGCCCATCTCTGCAGGAGGGCTGAAGACCACGGAAAGGAAAAGGATGCTCCCGTTCGCCCAGGTCCGGTGCGCGGAGCAGACACGGCAGCGCAGCACGGGAGAAACTCATCCCGATGCCGCTGGCGAAACGCCCGTCCACCGCGCGGTGGCCCTGCCGCCTGCTCGGGATCCCAGCCGGCGGAGGCGAACACGGCCGCCTGGAGGATTTTACAGCCTCTTTTTAAACTAAAGTGAGAAACGGAGTCATATTGCAACTGCCCTCTGCCATCGTAGGCTGGTTTTAGGATTCGCCTCCCCCTTGGACGCGACGCCCCTCCTGGAGAGGACCGTCCCCAAAGGGGACCGAAACCCGAGGGGGACTGAAGCAGTACAGCAGTTTGCAGGGAGCCGTCAAAAGGGACTTCGGGCCAGAACCGGCAGAGAAAAACTGCGCTGCTGTTCGGCTCTAGCCCACGGACGAGAACGGTCGGACGAAGAGCACAAAACCGTGGCCTCCACGGGCCCCGGGGATGCAAATTGAGTCCATGCGCTCGCCGTTTAAAATGGACAGGCAAGGTTACATGTTTTTTAATGTCAATATGAAAAATAAACACCCTGCTGCTTGGAGCCCGCCTGCTAGCCAAAGGGCTCCGGGTTCGCCCRGCGAGGCGCATCTGGCAGGCGTGATACAGCCCAGGAACCGCCGGCCGCACCTCGCCTGCGCCCAGATATCGGAGACGCAGCCTTGCCTCTCCGGTGTCTTTGGCAGGGCTCTCCGCTCGCCTGGGGAGGCGCGCAGCTACAGCACGGCTAGCAAAAGCAATCCAACCCGTTTGCAAAGGACACGCTCTTCCCTCTAATTTACAGGGGAAAGTCAGCCGGGGCCTGAATTTATGCATTAGGGTCGGACAAAACTTCTTGATCTTTGATCCTCAGAAGGCGTTTGAGGGAGACGTGGAGGAAGGTGCGTGGAAACGGGGCCGGGCCGGCACAGCGCGCACGTCTCGCCTCCCCACTCCAGGGTTATCTCCCTAATCAGCAGCAGGTCCAAACTCCGGCGAAGCGCGCGGGGATGCCCATTAGCAYCAGCTGCAGCGCGCCGTAGGCGCAGGCCCTGGGGTATCCGCCTAAAGGCGCTGCCCGACATCCGGAGTTTCCCGAGGAACTGGCAGTTCTGCTCGGGGCCGGATGGACGGACGGGGAAGCGTCGTGCCTCGGGGACTCCCTGCCGTGGCAGAGTCACGCTCACGCGCTGCCGAGCTCGAGCTCGGCACCGTCCCGCCGGGCGCCCGGAGGCCGCACGCGCTGCCGGGCGCTTTCGCCAAACACGAGACCCTGCGCCGGGGTCCGAGGGCTCCCCGCAGCACGGGGACAGGGGGCCACGGCCCTGACCCCCCCCGCCTGTACCCCCCGCCTCACCCCGCGCCCTCGCCCGCATCCCTTGGCGGAGGCTCCCCTCCACGCCGAAACGTCGCCGGAACAGCAAACCCGAGAGGGACGGAGGAGGGAGCTGAAGCGCCATCTGCACCTCTTTTAGCTTTCATTTTTTACAGAAAATCTGACTCCGAAGAGGTTCCCCCGGCTGACTTTGGCGAGAGCGTGCTTGTTGCCACTGGTGCCTCTCCCCGCGCTCAGCAGCCGGCAGCAGGACACGCTGCATTCAGCGCTCCAGCTGCATTAGCTACTTATGCATAATTATATACACGAATTAAGGCCTCCTCTACCCTCCAGATAAACTGCACCCGCGCTGCACTCCTTTAAACGCGGCTGCAAGCTGCAACGGCTCTCCGAATTCAGCGTGACGCTGGAGATTATTCAGCTGCTCCTCGGACCAGGGACTTTGTACCAGGGAATAATCAGTGCAGGTAAAAGTAGGTGTTTTTATGAAGTCAGATAATGTGGTTCGAAGAATGACAAGGGATAAGTCAAAACCGGAGAAACCAGTTCAGAAAAGCCCCGCAGCCTCTCCCCGGCCTGGTTTGCTCAAAACGGGCAGAATACGGCAAGGTAGCGCTGGGGCTGGCCTGCGGGACGGGGACCGGAGGATGCCCGCTCCGCTCGGGGATGCCCCCGCCGCCCTCGCCCGCCCGCCCGGCACCCCAGCTTGCCCGCCCGGTGCTCAGCCTCTCTGCCACGGATTTATCACACATTAACCAGAAGTTTACAAATCTTGGGGCCAGCCCGCTCATTTTCACATTTTTCACATTCTTTCGCATTTTCACGCCTGTCTGGAGAACAAAGCCGCGGCCGGAGCCCAGGAACCTGCCGCGCTTTGAAGTCTCCCGGGCCAGGGCGGCTGGGACGAGCGGCCGCGAGCGGCTCCCAGCGCCTGGCGTCCGGTCCCCTCCGATCTCCCAAAACCTCTCCAGCAACCCACCGAAAGCCCAGGCAGATATCCAGGCCATGAAAAGCAGGGAGACAGGACGCAGCAGGAGCCCAGAAACTCAAGACCGTCTCCAGGGCTCCGGCAGCTGCAAGGCTCCCGGACCCACGGCGCGTGCCGGGGCTTCGCCGCCGACCGCAGGGCACCGCACGCCGCCCTGGCCGCCTAAATTAACCATGCCCGGATTTTATTTCCGACTGGAGCACGGCAAAGGGCGGCAGATGCCGTGCGAGTGGTTTCTGTGGAGAGCAGAGCGCAGGTTCTGCTTTTGTCTTGCTCGGCCTCCTCTGTACCAGCAACCTTCCCGGCAAAGCCACGCTCCTGCGAAAACTGCATTCACGATGCTTTGAACAGAGTCAAGAGACTATTCCAGGAAAAGGTTTTCTACCGGAACAGTTTATACTAGTTCTCCTACCAGAATAAGCAGCACTGACAAAAACATATTTTTGCAGATTTGCTAGGATTTCTGCCAGATACTTAGGCAGGAGAATTTTTTTCACCCATCTAACTGCAGGGCCTTTTACAGAAAGCCTTATTCCTGCTAGACAAACTCGAGCAGAATAAACGAACTTGCAGTCCCGGAGCCACCTGAGAGCAGAGAGCAGGGGCTCACGCTCCCTGTTTGCACACCACAACGTTTTCCAGGGGAAATCCGGATCCCCRGCCAACCTGTGCCCGACGGCGCGTTTGCTTTTTGCTACGGTTTGCAGACCCCTTAAACACAGCGCGCGCACCCAGGCTGCGAACGCCACCACGGAGCAAAGCGCTGAACAGGACGATAAGCCGGCGAGGGGGCAGGACGCCTCCCAYGGCCACGCAGCGACCCGCGTGGCAGCCGGTTCCTCCCTCCCGCGGAGCGAGCGGTTTGCAGGGTGGACGACGCTTGCAGACGGCCACARCTCGACCGGCCTCGCGGCGAGCGGCCGCGCACGAGCGTGAGTTCACCCCATCCGTGGCRGCCGGACCAGGCGCCTTCCAGAGGTCCCCTCCAACCCAAACGCCTCCGTGAAGTCTCACCGCACTTGGGAAAAAGCCTTAGAAAGGGCAAAGGGAAAGAAGGAGAAGGTGAAGCAGAGAGACAGATGCAAAGTACTGACAAGAAATACCAACGAGTAAATCTCCTTTGGTTTTTTCGTGCCAAAGATATTTGCATGCTTATTTCTCCCCTGGAGGCACAAACCTCTTGTTGTCCCATAACCACTTGCACTGCAGCTGCCGGGAAGAACTACAACCTGGGGAGGGCAACCGATCCGCAAGGAAAAGCTTGTCTAACGGCACAGCGGCTCTCTTTGGCCAGACGAGGCGGTCACCATTTTTCCATACCCAAAAGAATGGAAATACAAAAATAAAAATACAAGAAGTCACAGGAAAGGGATTTCCCCGTGCGATGGGAAAATACGAGCCTCCCTAATGCCATGCACGGTCCTCCTCCATCCCCATCGGCCCAGATGGGTGCTCGGACTGTGATTTATTAGGATGGGACTGCAAGCAACCTCGCAGGACGTAGCTCACATCCGTAGGTAGCTTCCCCGGGAGGCCAGGAAGGAGCGGAGGAAGGCTGCCGTGGGCAGAGGGCCGCGGGCCGCCCCGGGGGGTGCGCGGGAACTCCCCCGCCCCGCGTTGCAGTTTCCAGGCAGATGTCTCCAGCGGGAAGGAACTGCAGCTAATGAGTCAGCCCGAAGCCTCAGCTCCGAAGAAACGGTGACGAGCTGCTCGCCCAAGTCAGCAGACRTCTGAGCAGACCTGCCACGAGCAGCCAGCGGGAGCTTGCTCGAAGTTCCCRAGCGGAACAATAGAGCATTTGCCCAATTTGTCAGAGATTTACAGGAATTGTGCCCAAGCTGCCCACTAAACTTACCTGTAAGGCCCCCACTAGCTTTTCCCAGGAATGAAAAAAAGGACCAGGAAGGGATCACGCAAGGAGCCGTCACCCTGCGCCGCCCTCGCCGAGGGGGCTGGAACCGAACGAGCCCTTTAACTTCACTAACTCCAGTAATTTTGGGGGTGTAAAGTAAAACCACCAGGTTCCACTTTAACCCTGCGAACTGCCCCCGGCTCCTTGGCCGGCACAGCGGTAACGCAGATTGCCGATGGCAAGCCGGATCCGGTTCTATTCCCTGCGCCAAGCTGAACAAAATACTATTATTTATGGGCAAAAGTCACTCGCTCACAAGCCGGAATTAATGGCGCAAGGCCCCGAAASCTTCCCGACATCTCCGCRCCGCRTCCGCGTGCCAAGGCAGGGGATGCCGACGGCAGCGGGGAGCGGCTGCCCGTCCCTGCGGCGCTCAAGCTGCCGCCGCCTCCCCGGCTGCCCACCACGGCTGGCGCCGACACCTCGGCTCCACACTCCCTGCGGAGCCTCCCGGTGACTCCGTGCCTCGGCCCGCAGCGGCACCCTGGGCTGCCCGACCCCCCCGGGGGCTCCCTGCAGGGCCATGCGGGACCATCCCGGGGGTTTCCCCACGGATGCCTGGAGCCCGCTACCTCCACAGCCATGCAGGACCATTCCCATAGGGTTTCCCTGCAGATGCCCCGATCCTGCTGCAATTGCAGCCATGCGGGACCGTTCCCACGGGGTTTCCCCATGGATGCCCTGAGCCCACTGCATCCGTGGCCGTGCCCCGACGCCCAGCGCGCAGGCGGCTCCCCTCCACCCCGAGGATGAGGCGGCACGGTGCACTGCCTCGTGYGCTCGGCGACTGACTGGCAAATCACTGTTTTTAAGCGTCCTGCATAAACATTTCCCCCCTTTTCCTCATTGTTAGGAGCGCTCCGCGGGCTCCCAGCCCGGCCGTAACCTGAGCCGCGGCACGGAGCGAGGCAGGAGCRCTCCCGAGCCCACAGACACGACGGTCCCGTGACCGCCCGGGCTCCGGCGGGCCAGAGCGCTGCGCCCTGTCCGAGCGGCCGCGGCCCGGTCCCGCTCGCCGTGCCGAGYGCCAGCCGGTCACTGCTCCGCTCCGCTCCCTGCCACACGCCCGGCGAGGATGCTCCCTGTGTTGCGCCGGGCGCTCGGGGCGAAGCGGGGCGCAGATGTTCCCGCTGCTGCCCGCGCGCGGGGCCTGCAGACGCGTCTTCTGCTGACACCCCGACTTGTACGATCTCGCCCCTTTTCCGCCCCTTTTCCGCCGGGAGAGCGAAGGCGTCTCTGCAGACAAAGGGATGCAAAACTTTGCCGCGCAAACGCCAACGGGGCAGGGCCCCAAAACGCCCCCCCCAACCTGCCCGCGCCGCCGGCTGCCCCCGCTCCCG
>NW_020448974.1:1865217-1880310 GCF_003343035.1 Apteryx rowi
GCGGAGCCGGTGCGGCGGCGGCGGCGGCGATGCGCAAATGGGAGCGAGCGCGCCCGAAATGTTGGGAAAGTGATGCGGGAGCGGGGGGGCGAGGCTGGGCCCCCACGGTCTGCCGAGGGATTTTTCCCCCTCCCCCTTCCACATCGCTCATCCTAATTACTGAATTTTTTTTTAATGCCTAATGTGTACTGCAAGGTTTTTTTGTTTTGGGTTTTTTTTTTTTGTTTTTTTTTTTTTGTTTTTAATAGCGCGCTTCCTTCTAATCTAATCTCTCACCATTGCTCGTGCAGTGACCCAGGAATCCGGGCGGACGCGCGGACCCGGCGCCTCTCGCGCTGGGGGTCGAGGCACTTTCAAGCCAACTTTGGGCTGCGGCTCAGCCCCTGCCGGGGGGCTGCCGGGGGGCTGCCCCGCACCCCGCTCCCGGCCCCGCGTGGGGATGCGCCGGCCCGCGCCCAGCTCCATCGTCGCGCAGCAAAGCTGCTGCGCGCTCCGCGGCCCGGCCTTGACGTGCCCCCGGCGCTGCGGCGGGCTGCTGGCAGCATCCGCCCGCGCATCCCTCGCGCGGCGCCTTCCTCGCGCCCCGGCAGCGCCGTCGCGCCGGCTCCCGCGGGCCCGCGCGTGGGGTCCGCTCCGAACGGGCCGCGGCACCGCCGGCGCGACCGGCAGCGCACGTGCCCCGCATCCGGCTAACCGCGGAAAGTTGGGCGGCGGGATGGGGAAGGTACGGCTGGAGCCCCGGGAGGTGCCGTTGCCGAGAAAATAATGCGGATTATTTTGAGCGTAAGATGGAGGAAGCAAAACGCCCGATGAGAGCGCGGCGCGGGGAGGAAGCGGCGCGCGGGAGCCGTGGGTTCGCCCCGTGCACGCCGCGGGGGCCAGGCACGCGGGACCCTGCCCGGGGGTCGCTCCCCTCCGCAGGCGCCCTGAGCCGGGTGCTGGGCTTTGAGGAGCCCCGTGCTGACGGCAAACCGACCCGAAAGCCTCGAGGCGAAGCGGAGGGTCTCCCACCTAAAACATCCCCATCCCACGGGACGGCGCCTGGGGGTCACGTGGGAAAGCCGGCAGCCCTCGCACTCCCCAAACCGAGGTCGGTGGAGGGGAAGGGAGTGGGTGCCACAGCCATTTCGGCAAGCCGGCACGCTCCCGAGAAGTTATTTCTCTCCTGGATCCCCACGGCCACTCGGGAAAACTCCCCACAGCTTTAAAAAGCCGCAGCGTGCGATCGTCATACCGACCGGCTCTGCAGGGAAATAACCTGGCACCGCCTAGCAGTGCGGCCCTGGCCGTGCCGTCGGGTGTCTCGGTCCCGGAGCGGCGGTGGGGATTTCGGGAAGAGTCCGCGGGGCAGGTTAGCGAGGGGATTAGGGCGGCATTGTCCGGCGGGCATGAGACTGGTCCCGCGGTGGATTTTTCACGAACCGCATCCCTCCTGCAGCTGTGCTCAGATGACTGCTCTGAACCGCTGACCGGAGCAGCCAGCCCGATGCCGAGCGACGAGTTTCTCGTTCCTGGCTCAAAGGCTGCGGACGGACAAACCAGCCCTATCGCCCCACGGGGGAGAAACTTCTCCCCGACTCCTGCATTTAGTCTCTCAGCAGCAGAGAGACCCACTAACAACAGCTTGCGAGATGTTGCAGGTACCGAGCTGTGCATTTGTAAGCAAAATTCATCCTAAACTGATGCCTGGCTCTTTCTCCCCTCTCTTCCAGATCAAGAATGACTGTCAAAGCTGTAAAAATGTCGTGCGCCACTCCAAATGTTTATACTAAAGTGCCTGATGGAGGATGGGGCTGGACAGTTGCTTTTGCTTTTTTCTTTGTGGAAGCTCTTACGTACGGTATTATAAAATCATTTGGAGTCTTCTTTAATGATCTGATGGAAAGCTTTGATGAAACCAACAGCAGGATATCCTGGATAATATCAATATGCGTGTTCGTACAGACCTTCACAGGTAAGAGCGCAGAGCGGCAGCGCGAGTCGGCGGGGCAGGCGGTCGGTCGCTGCTGGCTGGGCGTGAAGCCCCGATACTCGTGTGACTCCTAGTTCTGCTTCTTGTAACTGCTCCATTATAAATAACATCTTTAAAAACCGATAGACTGCATGTTCCAGAAATATCGGGGGGGGGGGAAACTGTCGTGGCAGGGGGGGGGTCCCCAGGGGACAGGAGCTGGCAAAGCTCCCGCGGTGACCGTGGGGTGACGTCCGTGGGGTGACACAGCTCTTCTCTCCCAGCTCCTCTGTCGACGGTGCTCAGCAACCGCTTTGGTCACCGCCTCGTGGTGATGGCCGGAGGGGTGCTGATCAGCACCGGCATGGTCGCGGCCTCCTTCGCCCGCACCGTGGTGGACATGTATGTCACCATTGGTGTCGTCTCTGGTGAGTTGTCTTATTCCTGTACCCATCAAACGTTTCCGCTTGCTAACGAAGCTTCCAGCAAATGCAGCCCTAGCTGCAAGGGTTCCCTTGCAGTTCTCTCCCTTCTCTCTCCCTCCATGCTGTGATTTATTTATGTTTTGCAAAGATGCGTATCAGTCGCTCTGCAACTTTGCTCTAACTCTCCCTAATCAGTAGCTTTTCCCAGAGCTGGTTGCAGAGAAAATGTTTGTGTCTCCCCCCCCCCCTTAAAATCTGTGTGCATGAGATACCCAGTTGCTTTAAGCACTCCTGCTCATAACTACTCTTCCCCTTAGAAGTTCCGACTTGCATATTCAGCCTATGCATACAGGGTCTCTTGCACCTAATCATAACCAGTCTCCTCGGAGATGATTTTGCTCTCCAGATGGCTTTTGGGACGCGAGGGTTTGCTTTTCTTTCCTGTCCCGGTTTCCTGTGTCACCCAGGGCAGACCGCTGGGGATTCGGCTGTGCGCACTGCCGAACGCTCGCGCAGATATTCTCATTGCTCCCCCTTCCCTGGGGTTCCTGTGGGAGACGAAAGCGCTCCCTGCTTCCCAGGATCAAATCCTCTAACCTCGCCCCGTCTGGCAAGCCCCACCGGCGTGTCCCCGCGAGCCTGCCTAGCGTAAGGGAGCAATAGCTACAGGCTCAAACTCTTTAMGCAAATGAGGTCCTCAGCGCGGGCACTGCTGGCTGCTTGGGAACAGATGGCACTATCTAGCGCATTTGGATTTCTGTTCTCTTTTCTTTGCCCCCCCCCCCAAAAAAAAAAAAACCCTTTGGTTTTAAACCAAAAAAAATAACATTCTGGTTTCCCCAATGATTCTCTTCCAGGGTGACTTGCTGAGCTGGCCGAAATGACCCTGTAATCTCGCCACCRGGAAAGCTGACTTAACGTGTTCTCGCATCGGTGTGTTTCCTTCTTCCTTACTTGTTGTTACGGCAATTTTTGGCATTTATTCACAGGCCTTGGATACTGCCTCTCTTTCCTCCCGACTGTCACCATTTTATCACAGTATTTTGACAAAAGACGTTCGCTGGTCACAGCAGTGGCATCTACAGGAGAATGTTTTGCTGTCTTCTCTTTTGCGCCAGGTATACTGACCAAATACCGTACCTAGCTGCATGCCTAACACAACACCCCTCTGATCCCCCTTCCAACCGCGTGGGACCCTAAGGCCTTAAATACGGGGCTAGTGCTAGTGCTAGCAGGTCTTACCGTGGTGAGCTGCTAAACCCCACAAGCGATCCCTTGCAGGCAGCTGCCTGCCTGTGGGCTCCCGTGTCCTGGGGGCAGGGTTACAAGTACAGCGGAGACCAGTCTCGCAATCTTTAGCACCTTCTCCATCGCCAGCAGCTGCTGCCTGGAAGCTGTGCTGGGCATGGGAGCGATGGGTGCTGAGGCCCTGACCCGAGAGGACCCTGAAACCTCCCAGCCCTGGAAGCCATAGAAGGAAAGTCGGCTCCGGGGAGGGGAAGAGGCGCAATCCGTGCCTGGCAAACGATGGGGAAGGAGGGCTTCGCTCTCATTGCCAGCATCTCGGGGCAGAACACGGCACACCMTGCCGATACCCAATCCGCTACCCAGTGTAGATCTAGCAGGCTAAAAATACGACTAAGAAACATCAGCTATTTAAAGCATATGCTGTAGAAGTAACCGCTCCTAAAGGCTAGCRGGCTTGTGCTTAGCACATGCCTCAGCTGCTGGAGTGCCCGAACCTTTCAAGGAGCTTCCCCGGCCCGAGAAGGCAGCACGTCGCCTGCCCTCTCCCCGTCAGTGCAGTGCGGGCGCCAAGGTCTCTCCTTTGCAGCTCAAATAAGTCTTCTGATGAGCAAGCTTGCTTTCAGTTAATACCCACTGCAAAGCTGCTTTAATTGCAAATGAAGGCTCATAATTAAGCATTGCATGCACCTTTGAGTGAAGCTAACGGACTTCCTCTAGTGGCTGGTTTCAGGGTGGGGCCAGCTGAAAGAGGAAACACAAATGTTGTTCGCTCTCATTCACTAAAAATAACACCACCTTGTTCCTTGCACATCACAAACGAGCCGGAGCCTCAGAAGTGACTACCAAAAGGAGAGCTGCTGCTAGCCAGGCTTTAAACAGGTGCTCTGGGTTACTGTCTGCTGCAGCTGGGCTCAAACATGGGGTGCAGGGTGCCAGGTGAGGTGCTGGCCCTGGCAGGTGCCGGACAGGACACCGCCGGGTGCACTGCCAGAAGTAACCCCTGCTTGGCTTCTGCTGTGTGAGCTGGGGGGCTGGGGACCCTCCTGGCTTGGCTGGAGTAGAAAGCAACAGAGCCTTGGTTACTTCACTAGCTGTAAATTCAAGCAGCTTCTTGGTGCGAGGGCAAGGTTTTTCAGTTACTTGCTTCCTCTGCCCTCTTTCCGCAGCAATCACTGCTCTGAAGGAGCAGATCGGCTGGCGATACAGCCTCCTTTCCGTTGGGGTGCTGCAGCTGAGCATCGTCATCTGCGGATCGCTGCTGCGGCCCATCATAATCAAAGGGCAAGAAGAAGTGAAAGTCCGGCCTGCGGAAGAGCCTGTAGAGACAAAGTACATGCTTGAAAATGAGCAAACGCGCACCTCAATAGAGTCCATCGACTCAGGAGTAGAAATAACTACCTCACCCAGCAATGTGCCTGGAAAAACCAAAGTAGAGCCGAAAAGTGAAGAACCAAAGGAAAACGTACAGATCCTTGTTGAAAATAACAGCACCCCTACAGAACCAAAAACCAAACTACTGGACTTCTCTGTGATGAAAGACTATAGCTTTATCTGTTATGCGTTCTTTGGTCTCTTTGCCACCCTGGGCTTCTTTGCTCCCTCACTGTACATCATTCCCCTAAGTCTCAGCCTCGGCATCAGCAAAGACCACTCTGCGTACATACTGTCTGCAATGGCAATCGCAGAGGTCTTTGGAAGAATTTCAGCTGGCTGGGTCCTCAACAAAAAGCCTATCCGCAAGATCTACATTGAACTCATCTGTGTTATTCTGCTGTCTGTAGCACTGTTTGCCTTCCCTTTYGCCTCTGAATTCTGGGGGTTGATGACATGTAGCATATTTTTTGGGTTCATGCTTGGGACGGTGGCGGGCACACACATCCCACTGCTGGCAGAAGACGACGTGGTTGGCATTGCAAAGATGTCTTCTGCAGCTGGAGTCTACGTCTTCATTCAAAGCTTAGCTGGGTTGGCTGGACCACCCCTTGCAGGTACCTCTAAAACATTTGTGTCCTTTCTGTATGTTTGATACCAGCTATTAGTGCTGATTCCTGCTGTGGAAGTGTCCTGGTGGGATGGTACTATGACTAGTACTAAAGACCTGCAACTTGTATTAGGAGACTCCTGGAGCCACAAGATTGCTGCAGTGCAGCTCTGCAGAGTCCCAAAGATGAGGCAGTCTCCACTGAGGAACCTCGGAGTGAGGAAAAACACTGCAGTGCTAGCCTGATCCTGTTAGAAACCTAAAATTGGCATCATTTCAGGCTCTAGTGCAAGATGCACATGAATTGCTTTCACTGTGCATGTCTTAACCAGACATTCTGCAAAAAGATGAAGTTGCTAACATAATAAGTAGATGCCTGATGTATCTCAGGCTTAAAGTCCCTGCAGTAACTAAAGGATTCTGATTTGCCTGAAGATGACAGTATTTCTCCCTGGAAATGATGCTTCATCACTTTTTTTTTAAGTAGCATGTGTTTGCCATTAAGGTTTTTTCTTTTTTCCCCCCAAATCAAATGACGCAGTGGTAACTGAATTAAAAAAAATCCTATAGGAGGGATGGGCAAGGGAGTGCGAGAGTCGGTTGTGACTAACTGGTGTGAATGTTTCTTCCTTAGGTGTCTTAGTGGATACAACACAGAACTACAGCTCGGCCTTCTACTCCTGCGCTGCTGGCATGGTCCTGGGCGCCCTGTTTCTGTCCCTAGTGCGGCCGTGCAAGGTTGGACTGTGTCAAAGTCGGAAGCAGGGCGTAGAAGAAAACGTGGCACAAGTCCCACAAGACTTACCAGAGGACTTTATTGAAATGGATATCGGAAAAGCAGATAATTCAGGAAAAGGCTCTGACAGCATGGCATAAAAAACTGTTCCTTCTCCATCTAACGTACCCAGTGTAAGACTGGGGAACGAGTCAGCTCTGCTCCACCTTTTAAAACTACGTTCTAAAGGGAATGCAAAATTTTAAATGTGAACAGTTGCTATCAACAACTTTTTTATTATTAGGCAACTTTTCTTTTTTTAACCAACAGTGGAAAGTTCCATAGAAAATATGGATAGCCACATAAGAATAACTCCTGTCTAGCATGAAGATGTGATTCACACTCCTGCTTTCCTGATAAGTGACGAGCATAGGTAAAGGCTTGACTGATCCCAAGTGAAAACCCGAGAAGGGGAACATCCGAAGCAGCCCACCGAACTGTTGGCTCAGTCTCTGACTGCCTTCGTTCATCCTATACTGCGACTCCTGCACAGTCAACAAACAGATTATACTAACTAAAGACGAGTATTTCACAAGGCACCAGTAACAAACTGAGTTTTCTTTCAGAAAAATACGGATTCGTGAGGAAGAGGCTAGGCTGGATAGCTGACTTAAAATCGTTAGTGTTCTTCTAATTAACTTGAACGTCACAAATGCTGGGAAATCGGAGGTTCCATGCATCTTTATGGCCAGTTATGACTGCACGTATTTCACTACAAGATCATTTTTCTTCTCCTAATTAGTATCCTTCGAACTGTTTTCCATTGATAGTCAGATCTGATGTACTGTTTCTAATTTAACTAGTATTTATTAACTTATTCTCAGATTGTTAAAGGCTGTTAGCTTAAATAACTGGAGAGGAAAAATAATCTTTTTTGAATAACAAAGTTATCTTTCCATCAATCCTTTCAATACCTATCTTGTATTGCTAGCTTGTGAAATTGTTGGGAAACTTTTATTTTTACAGCATAGAGTGTAGCTGTTTTTAATATGTAGGTCTTAAATAACCCAATTGCTGTTTAAAAAAAAAAAAAGAAAGAGATAAAACAAACTACAGATAAAGCACCTCTCTCCATAAGGCCTCAGCTGGTATACTTGGACCTAGCTAAACTGCCCTGCAGCCTGGATTTGGCCCAGTATGTCTTAATAGCTAAACATGCCCCGAACTCACTCGCAGGGGCACAAGTAAATCTCTGCTGTGTCGCTGAATGACTGTGCAGAGCCCCAGGGCCGTGAGCCAGGCGGCCGGGGTCTGCCTGGGGCGTCCTCGAACCGCCCCTCGCAGCCCCCCCTTCTCCCTTTCCCCAAATCCCACCCAAGTCAGCGAGAGCCTCTTGGCCGCTGACTCCAGGGAGAAGTGAACTGGACCCTGTGTGCGTTTTAACCTGATAATGCGTAAAGAAGGTTATACGAGACAACATACTAGCTGTTCGTTTGGTCTTAACTGGAGAGAGCCCTCCTCCCGTGACACAAGCTTGCTTACCCACCTATATGCATCTTCATGCCTCTAGGCAACTCAGGGGGACAAATAAAGTCTGTTTTGGTTCAAAGAACACATGCTTTGGAAAAAAAAAAAATCTGTGTATTTAAGTGGAAGTGACATCACGCATTAACTGCTACACTGACATGTCTGTGTATTTTACCAGCCATAGAAATGTGGGACAATCTGTTTAAAAAAAAAAAACAAAAAAAAAACCAACAAAAAACACCCTCCTCTTTGGGAAGGTGCTTGATTTGTTTTTCTAGTTGTCTTAGATGTCCAAAAAGTAACAGGCACTCTTGCAACGAAGTGGCTCGAGCGATTCATTGTCACTGCCTGCGACCTGTTGTGACCATGCTGCAGTTTCGTGTCCTTTTTCTGCCTCAGCACTTTATCACGTACAGCAGAACCTCGCTAAGTCGCGCCAATGACTGGAAGACCCCTCACAGCGAACTAGGGTTTTGTGAATCAGTGAGTTAAATGAACAAATACAATGTTGCGTTAAAGTGTACTTTTATTTATTGTTAATTTATGATACTTCAAGCATTTTGGTAAATGTTCTGTAGAATATAATTGTAAAATTATTGAAGTCTTTGTAATACGAGACCTCACTACAGCACTTTGCTATTACAACTCTGCTTAGAAGTGGAATAAGGCCTCCAGGTTTTGTGTGTGTGTGAAAGCTCCCTGTTCTGCACATTTACGAGGTTCTACTGTAATTTTTTTTTTACAACGATTTCCAATACAGATCGAGTAACATGTTTGTCACTGACCTCACAGTACATCTGTGTTTCTGTCGATGTAGCTGCCGTAGCGGCACGAGCAGGTGAGCGAGTGAGTATGTGTGCGTGCGGGCTCGGAGACCCAGAAGCAGGCTTTAACTAATGCGTTCAAAGCGGGATTTACCGGTTTGTTTGTAACGTACCTAGCGGACTCTGGAAATACGCTGAAACACTGAGTTTTGCAATAAACTTTTTTTTTTTTTTTCCTTTTAAGAAAGTGAGCGTACTTCTTTCCTTCGCGCCCTCCTCTCTCCTGGGAAAAGGCGCCGGGGTGTTATTGCAGGGTTCAGCGGCCGATTCCCGCGCTCGAGGTCCCTCACACACCGCTTCCTCCACGTAAAGCACCGTGTTTACCCTGCAGATTGGACCCTCATACGTTCTTTTATAGGACTTAGTGCTGACCTCGAGGGTGCTCTCGCAAGCCCTTACCCACGTCGGCCTGATTACAAGCAACCTTTTCTTCTCCGGAGTGGCAGCTCAATGGCTGGTACTTAGGAACATTATCCTCATGTCTTCAAGAAGCCAGCAATCATGTAATTATTTTATCATCTCGGCATTGCAGAATACTTTCTACAAGCCAGGCTAGATGCCTCACATGTCAGATCAAACTGCTAATAAATAGCAGGGGATAGTCACACTAAATGGCACTTTTCTCTTCCCCAAAGCCTCATTTCTTCTGGCACCAGTTGGAACATGTCCCCCCCCCGTTTCATCTGTGACTCCTAGCATCACAGAGCCCTGCAAGGAGTAATACCGCTCTCCTCCTTAATACCAAATACCAACTTAATGCATATATTAATCTGCAAATTAACTACTTCTTGAAGGAAACATTATTCCACTGACACATATTAATTGCAGTTGGTTTTCATTCTAGTTGCAAAAGTCCTAGAACAGAGGTGATCACACATGCAAGCAGACCAGACTTAATACAAATACCAAATTCCCAGGAAGCTAATCTGTCTCCAAATTTGACTGACTCAATTACAGCACTGAGCAAACATTATTTGCAACAGCTTCCTTAGAAAACAAAACAAAAAAAAATACAAATGCTCCACACTGTTCACATAAGTAAAAGCACATAAAGCCATAACACTATCTGATGTCTCCCTGCACCCAAACAATTTTTGAGTAATTTTCCCCACCTGGTTTAAATTAATTGCTCACGACCTGTTATCCTTATATGGAGGCATTAATACCAGAACAAAATAGGATGAGAACACTTATTTTTATTCAGTAACACTGTATATCTACTTTGTACCAGTAAATAAGAGGACAATGCAGGGCAAAAGAAATCCTTGCTCCTGCAAGCCATGGCCTTCCTTCACTGAGGCCAATGCCAGCCAAATGGAAATAAAGGCATAAGGGCAGCTTGCAGAAGGACAAAAAAACAAAACAAAACAAAAAAAACCTCAAGCCATCGGTCTCTATTCTTTCCAAGGTGGAAGGGCAGCCGTTTGGGGGGGAGGGCTTCTTTTTTATTATTTTTTCCCTTTGAAATGAAAAGGAATAGCAACCTCGTGTTCTTTTTCACTTATTTCAGATAAGCTAGAGTCAGGGACTTAAAGGGACAAATGAATCTTTAAAAATAGCTAACTTTTTTTTCAAAACCAGTTTAAGTAGGTGCTTACAAAACAGCACAAGTGTTTTAATGATTCCTTTCAGATGTTACTTGTTAGTATCTGAGATCATCGTTTTCCAGCTGCCCATAGTAAACATGAGCTGAATTTTTACAATGATGCAAGGACAAAAAGCAATTTTCCTCCCTCTTTAAAGATCATCTTTACGATTTCTCAGAGCACYGCTTTAGAAACACATTCCTTTAACTTTTGGCTTTGTTTAAAGACTGACAAAGAGAATACATTATTTTCCAGTGTAATTATTTTGCACTTATGTCAGCTTAATAACATCAAAAGACAGAATCCCGAGTTTTTACCGAAATACCACATGACGACAAGCGTTTTCCTGTTGGTTAGTGAAGTTTTGCACAGAATACTCCATTGTGGCCATTGGTGACCGCTGTTAGACCTCCACTTGTAAGTGCAGACCTAAAGAAACTAAGGATACTGGGCTTGGGCTGCTTACAACTCCTGGCTAGAGAGGGAATAGTTCCCTCTAGTGTAGCAGTGCTGCAGGAGGCCTGGGAAAGGCTCGCCGGCATTCAGAGACGCTACCAATTAAAAAACCCTATTTTCAGCTGAAATGTGTGTGCCTCCTACCGATCCAAGTGACCTCTGGGGTTCCTGGCAGAAGAATACGGACTGTTCTCCCCTCCCCAGTTTCACTAATAAAGACTTTTACTTGCAGGAGATGCAAAGTTAGGGCTGTGCTAGCATTTTTTTTTTTTTTTTTTTTTGCAAATTGCAGTAAGTCACCTAATAAATCAAGAATAGCCCCCCCACCCTCTTTCCTGCTGCAGTTGTCAAGCTCAACAATTTGTGGTAAAATATTGCTCCCTAGCAGCTTGGCCCATGCAAGAAGCTCTGCCGCGGCACAGACAGCCCCCTAAATCACTGCTTTGTCACAGAAGCCACAAGCGTAACCAGAAACACTTACTCCACACGGGCACTGCAAGAACAAGGCCAACAGGACAATGGTTCCCTTGGCTTCCTTTTTGTCAAAGCTTTCACTAATGCTGTGAGCGCCTTTTTCTACTTTATCCGCTGCCGACTGCTCGCCACCGTCGGCCTKGCAGAGGAACGGCGCAAACCGTCCCCAAAGAGAGTCGGAGCAGAGGCGGAGAACGAGGGCAGCGACGGGAGCGAGCGATTTGGAGGTCATTCTGCGTTTCTTCTTCTTAAGCCTGCTCTCTCCAGTGGCCCCGTTACCTGTCGTCTTGCCTCTCCGCTCTGCTCATTCGCTTCCAGCCTCCACCAGCTCGCGCTAATGCTACGTGAAGTTATCAAAATTGGGCAATTTATGCACATCAAGGCTTTTACGTTACAGGGTACGCAGAGGTGGCGCGGAGACGGACGCACGGATCACCTGAGGAGCACTAAGACATTTTGGCTGCCTCAGGCCCGATTCTGGTGCCCTCACTCAGGCAAACCTGCTACTGGAGTCAGTCAGAGTTTTACGCAGTACCGATCACAGAGTTTGACCAAAGTTACCAAAACTGCTCCCCTGGCAGGTCCGTGCCCCTGCTTGTGTCCCCTGCGGTGACCACAACCAAAGCCAGGAGCTGCACGTTGCCCGCTGCAGCCCGAAGACCCCGTCCAGCGCRGCGGGAAAGCGGCCAGGGCAGCTGCTGAGCAGTGGCGATTTCGAGGACGCTCTGCCTCACCGGGACACCTCGACTCAGGAGCAAGGGCATCAGTTACTGCACTTTTACAGCCTCACATCACGTTCTGCTAGAAAACCTGTGCCAGGCTGACAAGCTTGAGGGCAAAAAGGCCGTTTTTGTTTGCTTGAGCTACGCGCAGAAGAGGGACGAGTAGGATGGAGGACATCGATGCAGGACAGCACCCACCGCTGCTGCTCCTCCAAAAGCAGCTGTGCAGGGATCGCAAACACCCCGTCGCCAATGCCGCACGCGCTCCTATCCGCCTCCCCCCTGCACCGCGGGCTTCACCAGCGCCGGTTTATCAGCAGCCGGCACCTGCAGCCGTGCCGGTGGCCGGGCAACCCCTCCCAAACTGCACCACCGGGCAAGGAAAGCGAGCTCGTTCGGCACCGCCGGCACAAAACCCACCCCGCACCCGCTCAGAAACGCCCACCCCACATATCTAAAGTTTCTGCCCTCAAACCATTCTAGCTTAAAAACCGACTACAGCAGTCCTGGGAACAGTGGCTGCAGCAAAACTCCTGCCCGCGTCTACCTGCACCGAAACCGCCTCGGCCCTGCAAGACTTTCCCTCTTTCAGCAGCTCGCGCAATCCCTCGTTCCCCACCAGAAGGAAGTTACGCAAACTGTACCTGGAAAGGAAGAGTTTGCAGGCCAAAAAGCAGTTTTTCTGTTTCCTCTCCCTTTTCTTGGCTATTTTTCTTCTGCCTCTGCTGGTGAGGAGGTCAGAGCCCTTCACAGCTTCTTTCAATATTGCAATCACGAGCTCGCAGCAAAGAGAACCTGGAAATACCCTCCCTCAACACCAGCCGCAAGAAATCCSGATGCAAACAGATGGCCCAAGCATTTAAATGCAAAAATACATTCCAACTTTAATTGGTAAAATATTTCCATTGAGATAGCCCCTGTCCTTCCCAGATCTGTAGTGATATCTTGACATCTCTAAGTTTTTTATTCATTGTATTTTGAGGTTTTGAATGAGACAAAAATTTCAACCGCAGTGTTTTTCTTCAAATGCACAGCTAACTTCAAAGCTGCGAGGAAAGCAGGGCTGAACCGAACATCGGGAGCAGCTTGGCTCTTCCAAATCCCCGAGATGACACTTGTTCCTTTGGTCCTCCCAAGGGTACTAGGATATGGGCTTGCAGAGCTCCTGCAGGCTCCCTGGCACGTGAAATCCAACTGACACTAACAGTAGCACTTATGAATTTACTCATGCATTTAAAAGCGTTTCCTGGACTATGTTCTTCAAGGACTAGACCCTGATCCTGCAGTCAGGCCTACATGTTGGACTTCTCCTCAGTATAAAACGCCTTCGGTGCACAAGAATGGGCCAAACTGGTCAGCTAAYGAATGTGTAGAGCGATAACCAGCCATGAACTGTATATTTATAACAAATTATATTTTTAATAGGCAAGGAAATAACTRCAATAAATATCCATTTTTAAGTGGTTATTTCAAAACCATCTTTAAAAATATACAGATATATGCACTTTGGCATGTACTTTTTCATTGCCAGAACACCAGATAATTCATAAACTTTACAGCAAGTTAATTGCTCGCAGTGTGCAGGAGTCAGGAAGGGAGCACGGAGGGAGATGCGTGAAGCAGAGAGCAAAAATTAATCCTGAAAATTGCGCACGGCAGGAACTCTCACCCATCAGCCCGATCGGGGGCCGTGGTACCAGCGTGCCAATTTGCCAGCCAAGAGGAGGAAGCATCCTACCTAGGTCACGTAAAGGAAAAAGGAAGCCTAACTAAATCCTAGTAACGGAAATTAAAACTACCTCCCTGACACAGGAAATTAGACCTGTCTCACGAAGCACCAATTAAATCTGTGACGCTGGTGAATCAGGAACTATGAAAAGAAACTTTCTTCATCTTCAGGCAAACTCTTAAGAGCAACCAGACCTGGGCTCCTCTCCTATCACCCCTCCGTATGGACAAATGCTGGTACTTACAGGGACTCCCTCGGGACTGGGGTCTTCCGAGAGCACGCGCGAGCGACGACGGCCTCTCCCCATTTAGCGACAGCACCCCGAAAAACAGCAGTTTGTTCATAGCTGCTCCTTTCACCTGGAAACACTACACAGGGCCTCTCACTCCTGCAAACCTATTATCAGAGTCTTACCAAAAATAAAAAATTAAAAGCACAGTCTTCTGCAACCATGTATAATATATCAAACCCTAAAATCTATTTATAAAGGACGTGTGCAAGAGTGCTTGAAGAAAAACGCTGGATACGTGCAGCATCAGCAGAGACCGAAAACAGTATCCCCATGTTTGCAGTCAGTATTGGCCAAAAGAGACGATACCAGCACTGGCTTTTCAGTGCAGTTTTTCATGCACTGGTAGACCTTTGTCACCCAGTACATTTTGGAATAGTCCATAGTAAATGCTGGAAAGTGACTCTTTAAAAACAGGAGCTTTTCTGGGTATGCTATGCACTTTTCATATATGCTTTACTCCTGCAGCACACTGAGACATCCTAATACCCACTTGTGGCATCCCTCAAACACCTCTAGATGTTTCAGCGAACATGTCTTGGTCCCTTTGCTGGGTCCCACCACTGTCTTGCTCTTGTCTTCACCCATCCGTGCCAGTAAGGCCTCCAACAGATGTTAAGTGGGCAACATGAAATCAGAAAGTTAAAAAATTTTAATGTGAATGTTGAAAGATTAATGCCAACTTCAAAAAGGTTCCCTCGTCACTACATTCTCCTTCTCGTATTTAGAAACGACACCATGGTTAATACGGGCTGGGAGGTTTCCAGCCCCCACCTGCGCGCGCGGCCGAACCCTGCCCAGATGCGCGGGCTCTCCCGAACCACCTGCTCCTGCTTCGCAAAACAAACAAACAGGTTGTCACTAACCCCAGGCGTAACTCTCCGCCACCGACATCTCTTTGCATGTCGCAGACCACAGTTTCCTTTGGAAACCCTGAACTTCTGTGCTCCTTTAGTTTCTATGACTGCAGAAAGACCAGAAAAACAAGAAAACAAGCGCAGGCACGAGCTACGGTATCTACAGCGACAGCTGAAACACAGGCTGAGGCGGGGGGTTGTGAAACCCGTCCCGCGCGGAAGCCGGGCAGGAGGCTGCCTGGTGCCCGGCAGCGATGTTGTAACCGAGCCCCCCGAGGCGGCGGCGGGTCCCGGGCGGCGGCGGCGGGT
>NW_020448974.1:1881106-1931502 GCF_003343035.1 Apteryx rowi
GAACGCCCCGCGAGCCGCCGCGACCGCGCTCGAGGACCGGAGCGTCCCGCCGAAACGCGGGCGGCCGAGCGGAGAACCGAGGCGCGGCCGGGCTTAGCCACCAGCGAACGGAGAAGATCAGCTCCGCCGGGCCATGCCGTTGTCACACCGAAGCTCCCGTCACGCACGATTCCCTAATTTCCACTGTAATCACTGCTCTTCAGCTGACAGCCTCTTTCTCATGCTAGTTTTTTCTAAGTTGTATTTTTCGCTGAAGTCCGAAGCCACTCCCGTGGGGTCGTTACCCTCTGGACCCAAACAGCCTTGTAGCTGGGCGTACCTGGTTACCCCATCTCTATAGGAATCTGACGTTTTAAGCATGGAGTTTTTAGGAAAGTCTAATACATGATAGCTTTAATGAACCCAAACAGTATTTTATGAGGGAAGGACCAAGGAAGATATTGATGATTTGGATGGTTTAGGCGTCAGAGGATCCTGCTGCGACCACGAGGCAAACTCGCGCTCTGAACGTGCYGCGAGGTCACTTAGGACCTGGCTCTCTTTCCCCAGCAAAGTAATTTTTTTACACTCTTTGCTTTCAGTTTACAGCAAAGTAATGTGAGACTTGGATCCAGTCATTGACACGTAATGAGGATTTTCTATATGTAAAAACAATCAGTACACTTTTTTCCCTCTACAACAAAAAAAGTCCACTGCAAGCTACGCGGTAGCCTGCATATGTTAGGAATTCCCCTCCCTAATTTAATTTGCTTGGGAAACTTGGTAAAAGAAAGGGTGCCTAAGCAGCATGGTGAATCAATCCTGCCTTTTTAAAATGATCTAGAACTTAATGAGTTAGAAATACATCAGTCTTCTAAAAATTACATAGCCATAACACATACAGCTATGCGCTGAGTAGGCCCACTCACCTTCCTCCACCGCACTTCAACAGCAGACATGATTTGGCATTTTTTTCTATTATTAAGCTGATTATTGGTATCTTGAAAGTCATTTTATTTTTTGCCACTTATAAAGCTGTGCTGTAAAACAGAAATACCTTTTGTTGAAGCTTGTCCAAAGTCGAAATTCCAAGGCTCATAYGGATAAAGGTCTGTCATGGTTATTCCCACAGCACAGGAAGCATCTCTGGGTTTTTCCTTCTTCGGATATTTCAAGAGGTCCTCTAAAAAAAAACCCCACCACTGAAAAGGCTATTTTCAAGAGACAAATTGAGAAGCACACAGAAAAGCTATGAACGCACAGAATTATTTTTACATAAGAGGAAATGTACATTGCTGAGCTGGCCAGTCTGAGCCTTCAGACACAATAATATCCCAAACAGAGATTTTCAAGTGTAAATACTTTTTGCAGATTTGGGCTTCCAGACAAACTAGCCTAGAATTTTTTTTTTCTGATTTATAGATTCTTGAAGAATTTATTACTTTACAGAAGCAGAAAGGACAATAATAGATTTAGATGCTTGAATATATTGTTGACTGCTAGTGGAAAAAAGTCTTCCTAGGCCTATGGATATTAAGTGGACTCAACAAAATTCTATAGACCACATTGCAAAAAATCACCATCATGAATGACCRAACAGTATATTTTGTTACTATATTCAAGGAAAATTTGTCTTAACTTAAACAAGCTTGACAAGAGTTTGATCTTTACTGTCAAAGCTCGCACATAAATTCTAAATAATTATGTTGAACAGAAGGCAAAGCATCTATCTGACCACTTTATTAATTTAGGAAGTTTAACTAGTTTCATCGGACTCTAATGCCCTACAGACTGGGATTTGGACTTGGGAGATACTGAGCTTTAAACTGTGCTCACATCCATGCTCTTCTGCACAAGGTCCTGGGAACAGACTTTTATCGGACATCTCCGTTCTGACGAACCACTAACGAAGAACCTGAGGTTCTCTGTCCATCAGCAGTACTTACCACGGTCTCAAGAAATTTAGACTCATGTTTTTCAATAGTCCAACATTTTTTGCCATCAGTCAGTTTCTAATCTGCCCCTTTTCTCCTCATTACATACCTGCGTGAGTCTGTGGGTTGCAAATACATTCATTTACTCGAAAAGTACACGCTGTATGTGAAATGGGAACTGGCTGCAGAATTTTTATGGTCAGACCATAGTAAAAGGCTTCACAGTACTGCTTCAACCGCTTCACAGTCTTCTGTGCTAACTTCTGAGTCCCCGAACAAACCTATGCAATGAATCCAAAATGACACAAGATTATTAAGTATCTTACAGCCAGTTAAGTCAACCAACTCATATAACAGCTTTTCCCCAGAACTGCAGTATTCCCACTTATTTCATTTTTTAATGAATTTCAAATTTTGACCAATTTCTCAAGAGAAAATTTCTGCAATATGGCATTTATAACATGTCACAAATATACATGTAATCTTTTATGATTCCCATGCAATTCCAAGACTTCATTTCATTAATACTCACCATCTTAACCAGTATATAAAGGACAACATTATTGCACACCAGTGGTCCAAAACTATGCACCTCATAATAGCAATACAGACAATGTTTGCAATAATTATTGTAACACCGGGTATATTTTTATTTCCACAAAATAAGGCTATTGCTTATTGCCATCACATTCAAAGTAATGCAATACGTTAGGCTAAAAACATACAAACACAACCGGCAGCACAAAAAAGTACATCAAAACAGGACAAAACCACGACCCTCAACTGTAACTATGCCTTCGGTTCGGAAAGGAACAGCACATCCCTAAACCAGCTGGTCAAATAAGAGGCGAACAGGAGCACTGGGATTTGGCATGTTGCATTTGTTGTTGATTTGTTTTCTTTTCCAGCATGTATTTACAACAGGATTGTAATTATTCAATTAAAATGTGTGCATGAAAGAGGAGAATGAGCATATTTTATGATGTACAGTTAATTTAGAAGTTGTGAAAGCTACAAGGAAAACACTAATGCAAATACTTTGTGATTTATCATCATCAGTCCAGGTGCCGCATGCATTACCTTTTATTAAAGAAGGAACTGTGGTATCCTYGGGTGAACTACCAGAAGGAAAGAAGCAAGTATTTTGTTCCTGGGAAATCTGCCTTTTCCCACTGCTTGATGTCCCCGCTTTGGGGAGCCGCGCTGGCCGCTGCGGTCCCCGGGGAGGCGACGTGGCGGGGCCGGCAGCGTCCCGCGGGCTTCGCTCCGCCGAGGCCGGGAGCCAGCGGCCCCGCGGGAGCTGGAGGGGCGAAGGCAGCGGCCGCGCGGCGGGACCCTGCCGAGCTGCTGGCGGGGAAGAGCCCCGCAGGTCACCGAGAGTTAATCACTGCAGCGGCAAATCCGAGGGCCGGCGGGCTCTGAATCAGACGTGCAGCTGCAGCTGGAGAACAAGATCTCCGTCATGGTACCTTGTGCAGCTGCGTCATTTGCAAACATCTTTCCCCCAAGCATTTTGATCAGCGATCGGTTCTGATTACTCAAAAATTTGATTTTTRACAAGCTGCACTAGTCAGGGCAATTTCAGTGTCCCCACAAAACCTGCCATTTCTTATGAAGCCTTTATAGGAAGTGTGAACTTTCCAAAGCTTGTGGTGGGTCCCTGCAGTGGAGAGATAGAGCGTGGTCTAACRCTGCAACTTGAGGGCTACGGTTGGTGTGCTGGGCGCCGTTTCCAGCTCACTGCCTACGCTCCTACCTACGTTATTGGAGGTAGACACGCTACTTTGGTCTACAACTCACTCCAGTTCTTTTTGAAATAAGTTTCCGAGCATCTGGTCAGAAGTGTCGATCTTAACATGGAAGAGCTTGGACAGACCTAAAGGAAGCGAGTGTGGAAGTATTAACCGTTGTGAAATGATTAACAGTGGGGAGTCTAATACGAGACAAAATACAATGACACAGGACTTGATCTGTGTCCTTCTTCTGCAGAATGTGAGAAGGAAAAACATTTGTATACCCAAATAATGCAGCAAAGGCAAAAGAAGGCAGGACTGCTGAATCTTTCCTAAAAACTGCCTGGAGATACCATCTTACAGCACAGAGATGGAAATCCCCTGTCTGCTTATGGAAGCTCCCGGATCCCGTTCCACCTAATTCACAATGGGAAACATCCCGTCTTTATGACTTGGTGCAGGGCTTGGGGAAGGGTGCCGCTTTCCAATAAGCGAAGATCGCCAGCGTCTGCAGGAAAGGACCCGTCTTTCTTTGCACCACCCGATTCTAGCGCTGTCCGTGCGCAGAAAGCAGCCGGTCCTCCCTCTCCTGCGGCTCCTCGGGGCTCTTCGCTGGAGCTCATCCACGTGCAGAAACCACACCGACGTTTATTACTGAAATCGTGAAATTAGTGCGGCTCCCCATCAAGCGGGCACATGCTGGCTAAGACCAGTTCTCAGCTTATTACGATCTGTGTCCTTCAGTTAAACGGGTGCGATTTCGGTGCAAAACCCGGGCCTCGAGTCGCAGCGCTTGCAGGAACCGGCGCTGGCTGCAGGCAGGTTAGCACGCGACGCGCTCAGCTTCTCGAGGGCGTCTGCAAACAGCTGCCGTTTCCTGTTATCCCAGCTGCAGAGCGCAGCGCAAGATTTGGGGAGCCCCGCAAAGGGCTCGACCGCTGCCTCTGTGGTGTTTACAGGAATCAGCCAGCCCAGCCTCGAGACAGATTTCAGGAAGAACGCAGTTTCTCTCCGTTGCCATTCACTGAAGAAACCCCTCTCCTCAACCCCCACGCTCAGATGTCATTTCCTGTCATTTCAGTTCCTTTAACGTAGCGTCCCGAGAGCTGCGGATGTGCCCTGAGAGGTGGCATTAGAGCCTATCCATCGCTCCGTGCGCGGCCCCGCTTGCACGGTTTATCAGTCTGCGTGTGCAGCAAAGCACCCTGCTGAGCACGGTTATCTCCGAAGCATCTTGGACAAATTAATCACTGAGAGGGCCCCCGTGGAGCAGAAGGCAGCACTAAACGTGAGCGATGAAGAGGGGCATGCAGAGGAGCTTTGCTTGCATTTGATACTCCCATGCATCGCGATTATACCAGCAAGACTCCTGTGTAAAATCAACAGCAAGCGAAGGCGGCCTTCGGGATCTTTGTAACTGCAGCATCTCGCTTTTTGGAGTAGAACTTGCGCAGAACTTGCAAAAACAAGGGAAAAAAGAGTAGTGCCTGGCTGGGCGCTAGGAACACACTCCCACTAGGGAGCTCGGGGGCTTCAGCCTGTCTATATGCACGCAATCAGGAGAAAAATTTTCTGCGAAACATTAGAGCATGAGGTATTCCTGGGTTTACTGGTTCTTGTAGGTGTGTCCTCTCTATTCCCCTGCCAGAAGCAGCATTTCCCCAGCATACATAATAGTTCTTTGGTGTTTTTACAACAAACAAACAAACATAGCTCTAATATTTAAAACTCATTTGATGTTTTTTGCGTTCAAAAGCTTTTACAAACATTAGCAAGGCTTGCTGGGAGATGCTATGTTCAGATAGAGGAAGAGTTTTGCCCATGGTTCCAAAATATGTACACTGCTGCTCTATTTTTTTTTCCTGACATTTTTATTATCCTCTCAAACATTTCAAAGAGACATTAAATCAAACCAGCAAAAGGACAGGGATCCCAGGACTCGCAAGGCGTGCTTGCCGACGTAGCGATAGAGATTTAACTTCGCGCCTCCCCTTACYGTGGTGTGATCCCTCCAGCGAAGCCGTCCCTGTGAAGCAGGATGTTATCTGCTTTACCCAAAGCCGCTGAGTTAGCACGGTGGCTATATTTAGTGTTCAGACGTTCCTGGAATCCGGTCGGGTGCTCAGATCACAGCCCGGCGCCCTCTCCTGCAGCCTGAGATGATTCTGGCTGAAGCAAACAGAGGTTTCACATTTTTCTGGCGCTCCCGGTCCTCTCTGCCCTCGTCACTTCCCGGGACCGTGCCCGGCCCCATACTGGCATTGCACCGTCGCTCGCACCCAGCAGCCTTGCTTCAAAACGTTACAGCGCTTTTCTTTAGCCACAATTGCGAGCAGCCAGCAATCTTGTAATCTTGCCATTTCTGTCAAACAAAGTGGCTGTGCATTACGGATATGCTGTTTCTCTTATTAGTATTTTCAGCTCTGGCCTATTTTTCACAGGCATCACGTTAAGAGCTCTTCTTGAGCAGCCTGGGCTTGCCCGTGCTGCGTGAGACACAGCGACAGAGTGACATTTAGACTTGCCATGTCTGCACAAACTGAAATCCTGTCTGATGGGAAGATATAGGAAAAAAATAGCCCGTGCTACAAAAAGATGTGATCCAAAGACCTCCAGCTAAGGAAACATGAATTTAAATGAGGGATTTTTTCTGTTGTTTTGGGTTGTTGTTGTTGTTGGGGGTTTTTTTTGCTTCTAAGGAGCTGTAAAACATGTGGGTATTTCCTACACCATTGCCAAGATCTGGAGCCACTTAATCGCAAAGGCGTGTGACTGTTACGAAAGCAAACGTGGAGACGGGACCTGTGAAACCCTGCCATGAAGAGGTACTGGGGGACCCTGGATTGAAAATAATCCTCAGCAAGAGGATGGAACGGGCCTTTCCTCCAGGGATCTCAAAGTGCTCTACAGGAACTAACACATAATATTGCCCTTTACCAGGAAATAAAGCACAGAGATACCGGGTGGGAGGTTATCTCATTTCACCTAAGGTGTCTGAAAGTTCAGTGGCAAAGTCGCTTCTGGTTTTCCCTGACMTGCCTGGGACACCCGTGCCGGCTGAGGAGATTTGGTGCTTTTTTCTCCCTATTGACTGCAAGGCTGGAGAGCAGCTCGTCCTGGTGCCAGGGACTAACCTCCACCGCTGGAAGGAGGCGAGCAAAGGTGCTGGACTACGCTGTCCTCCCGCACTCTCCTGCCTCGGGCATAAATCTCACACGTTGGTCTGGCTGCGAGCAAATCGGACGGGGCCGGGAGACGACAAGCGGGAGCCTRGCTCCGGCCGAAGAGCTGGCTGTCCTCCAGCTGCGCTCATCCGCCATCCCTGCTTCTGCRGAGAGGGGGAAATAAAACTCGCTGGCCTCCTAAGGAGGAGCTACTCTTGGCAATTAATTTGCATGTCAAATGCCTAAGCACTCTCCGTGTGTTTATCCAACTGAGGTCTCCTTTATGAAGGAAGAAGTCTGGCAACAGCATCGGTCAGTGCTTTACCATGACAAAGAAACGTCCATGGTGACTTGCTGCTGGCACTTGTGCATTTACAACAACGTTCCCTTTCCTCGCTGGCATCCACAAAGAAAAGCCGGTCAAGATTATTATGCGCTGATTTATCGCTGTTTCACTTGAAATGAGGGGGATCGAGGGCTTTGCTACATTCTGAAAAACACATTTAGTGATATTTCTCCCTGACTATCGCAGAGGGGAGAGAGGGAGCAGCAGACAAACTTCCTGCTGTGGGCACAAAACATTAATGCAATCCACAGGAAGCTATAGGCAGGAGAAGAGGAGGAAGGAGAACCAGCATTTCTTTGGCCCAGAAGTTCTAAAAGCCATTGCAGGATGGCGTTCCCTTTCCTGCCAGAGCCAGACTCGTGGAGCGCCGCCGTTGATAGAACGAGAATTTCTGAGCTGTTTTTGGCTGTGGTTTTAAAAGGTCCTAACTTAAATCACAGATTTGTGTCCGCAGCTTGAAGCACGAACACCCTAATCAGCCTGTAGCATTGCTTTACGCGCTTCCGTGCACGGCGGAGCTCGCAGCCTGCAGCCACCTGATGGGCACAGACCCGGCGCACGGGCTGAATCACATCCCCTTTTCTCCTCGGCTCTTGTAAGCGGGGAAGGGGAGGGGAGGGCAGAGAGGGGGAAGGAGAGTCTGCTGGGCTCATCCGTATAAGCAAAAGAGGAAGTTTTCCCCTTAATTCTAGACAATTTTTAACAAATGCCAGACATGATGTAACAAGGCTGTTACTGCTACAAGCTTGCTCAACTCGCTCCCCTGTAAAATCCCAATATTCATTCTTTGAAATTGCTGGTTTCATTAAAGGGTTTTTTGTTTGTTTGTTTCCTTTTTCTTCAGGGAAAACAGAGGCTATGCCAGGAAATGGTCATCAATTCATAGCCATTCCCTAGATCAGATTTTGGATTAATGTAAGAGAATCAAGCTCATATGGAGAAAGTGCTGAATATTATGCCTAGGCCACCACAAAAAGATCTGTATCATTTAAAGATTTTACCTTTTCTTTCCATAAAAGCTTAAAACAAACAACAACTCCAAACCAAAGACTGTGGGTACTCAGAGCACTTAAACTTGAGCTACGTGTCGGAGCTGATTATCGCACAGATTAATTGTGGAAGTGCTTCCTGACATAACAGCCTGATGTGGTGAACTGCCGGAGATAAATTATTCAAAGTTGGTGTTGTTTCACAAACACCATTTGCATGGCCCAGGTTCAATATAAAAAGAGTCATTCAATCAATCAGTGCAGAAGTCTACGTGGGGGAGTTTTAGAGTTAAAATGCATGGTACCCACTGCTTTTTTCCTACTACTGCTGCCCCTTTGAATCTGATAAATGGGTGCTTTCCTCTATGTAAAAGTTGACTGTCTTGCAGGCTGCAGGCAACGTAAGGTGGAGAACACAGCGCAGAGCCCGTAACATGAGTGCAAGACATACAAGGCCTGGCCTGGCTCTGGATGGGAGAGAGAGAGAAGCAGAAACCAAGCAGGGATTTCGGCTATAAGCATTGCTACCTATCAACGGGAAGACGGTCATCACCTTCTACACCAGTGAGAAACAAGATCTGCTAAAGCAAACAGTGGAATAGGGAGAGGGGAAAACTCACATCCAATACTGCTAGATACATACTTGTACTTCCTCCTCGCTTTCTAAGTCCTAAATTAATCAAAACCAGTCTGTGCTGTTCAGCATCACCATACTCAGTTGCATTAGATGAAGTTTTGAACTATCCAGCCACAGAAAAAAGATTTTTTTCCACTTATTAGGCATGCTAACAAACGTGTTCCAGCTTTATTTTCCAATGCCTTCCTGCCCTCGTTGCCTGCAAAACAGCAAACGCACAGAGAAGTTACTGCCTAGAGCCAGTAGTTGGGAGGACACGGACTTGAAATTTTACCCTTTGCACAAAGTCTCCAGTAGCTGGAAGCTGCACTGAAGCAGAACTCTGCTTGCAATAGCCTACGTCAAATTTGGGGTTGTCAGATCTGGCGCTCAACAACAAATCAAGCTGCTCCACTTCCTCTGCCGCATGATCAGTCACCGTGGGCTGGCCGTAACTGCGTCCGACCACGCGCGCAGGCCGCTGCTCCTGTCCTTGGCCGAGCATGCGTCTCATTTCTGCTGGATGTTTTGATTCCTTATCTCCGAGTCATCTGCCGCTTGTTTACTGAGCTCAAGTGTAGGGATCCCTTCCGACTCTGCCACTGCGCTTTTCACACGCCAGCACATGGGACTGGCTGCACGACCTTACAGGAGCTTTGCTGGGAGCAATAGCGAACAAGAATCTCGCGCTATGGCAGTCCAGAAAACCGCTAGTCTTGGAAGTTGCATTCTAGCAGAGCAGAAGTTTTGCCTCTCATTTTTAAGTGTGCATAAAAACACAACAGAAGAAAACAGAGAAATTAAAAGGCACCCAATGCTACCTAAAATTAGGCAAAAATAAAACACTATTGAGAACCTTTTAGGACTCCATCTATCTGGTCCCTTCTTATTAATTTCATCTCGTAATTCACATTTAACACATCGAAAATGTCTCAGCTTGTGTGGAAAACGCAACTGAGCCGTGCGTTAGACGGACTGGCCAGAAGTAACCTGATGCCATTACCGTTGTTCCGGGGATGAAAAACCAGAGCAGACTCTCCTGCTATTCCCACGCCGCCCCCAGAGCCGCTCTCCCCCCAGCGGCCCGGAGCAGCGGAGCCCCCTCCCCTCCGGCAGCGAGGCTCCCGGGGCCGGCTCCGTGGCCAGCTCCGGCTCCACGGGCRGCTCCGGCTCCCTGCCTCGCGCGGCCGGGGAAGCCGCCTTGGCGGAGCTGCGCTCGCTCCCGTTCCCCGATGTCAGTTATTGTGCAATCACCGCGTTACTTCAACAGGAAGGAAGAGGCTCAAAAGAAGGCGGCCCCTGGTAGTATGCGCCATTCGGTATTTTGTTAGGGTTGTATGAAAGTGAAGAAACTTTCAATTGCTCATGTAAATCCACCAACCCAATTCCTCCTTGCACCCTCTGGCTCTCCCTACCTCTTCCAGCCTAGGGCACTATAGTTCCTGAAGGGTTATCAGCATTTGCAAGATACTGCTGAACAGCACAACTCTGCTAACCTAGGATCTGCCAGAGGGATCTTATCTGAGAACACAGAGGGTATACTTATTTCAAAAAATATATATATATAAAATATATAAATATATAAATATATAAATATATATATGTCTCTAAGGACAGCCCTCCCACACACTAAAGAAAAGCTATTCTTATAGGCAGCCTTATTCAAGATGACCTTCACAAGCAGTCTGGATGAGCCTTGTCACATCGGGCTGAACAAAATGGTTTGCCATTATGAGTCACAGATGTCATCTGTTTTATTCCGCAGGTGGCTGACTGCATCTTAGGAAAGTAAGATACTTAAGAAAAAAAAAAAGCTTTAAAAAAACCCCTAAGTTTGGTTTCCAAAGTCAGAGCAACATCAGTAAGAGTGTTCATTCAATGCAATTCTTCTTTCAGTGTGAAAAAATGGTCAAATGATAAAGTTATAATTCTTCCAGAACAACTCCATTCAGAACAGGCAAGACCCAGAATTAAAACCATATTGCAAACTAGAGAAAAGCTTCAGGCCATTTGACAAGTTAACTCAATTTCAGTGAGCTGAGGTGGCTCCTTTTCCATACCAAAGTCAGCTCTTCGCAATGCAGAATGAGGCAGGGCATGCAAGCTCCTATTACTCTACATAAAGATTAATATAGCCTGAGAATTCTTACAGTTTATCTATTAGGATTATCAAGGCAAGTATTAATGCTGAGAATTAGCTATGCAAATAAGCATTACTACGTATACTGAATATTTTCAGAAATTAAGTGCCCACAACATGCCAAGCAAATCTGAGTCTCATTGTGGAAAATAAAGCGTGCCTCTCAAGCCTATAAAAACTAACAAGGCGAAATCAATGCCTCTCTGCAAAACATTGCTTCATATTGCAGCTAGTTGCAAAACAGCCAGTGATCCATTTCTAGAGGAGGCAGAGGCTGGCTTATCCAGAACACGGCTACATAAAATCCAACTCTGCAAAACTGAGATGCATAATTTATACAGAGATTTGCCACTTATGCCAGAACACCAACAAAAGTGCCATCAATATTTTAAATATTAAGGACTAAATTGGTTGTCAAATGCAACTTCAGCAATTATACTTTGCCTCTCAACTGGAAGAAACAAAACAAAACAAATCAGGGTGAACATAAGAATCTGCATGAGACCTTTTAGCATGGAGCTTGCTTGAGACCAGAGGTCTGAATTCTCTTACATATTTTGTTTAAAACATAAGACATAGCCTTAGCCAACCAACAAAAAAAGTCAGCTGACTTCCTTCACATATTAAACACTAATTTGAAAAATAATTTCATAATACCAATATGAGACTGTATATGTTTATTCATCGTCAGTAATTTTTGTACACAAGGCAAATATTAATAGCTGAAAGGCAACATTTTTGCAGAGTATGTACAGAGCAATGTACAAGCAAATGTAAGAGGTTTTAAACTATTAGTCAATTTATCCATTTTATAAAAAGAAGTGATGCTTTTTCTTCTATGACCTCCTTTAGAAATAATTTATTGCCAATCTTAAACTAAAGCAAGGAGAAAAAAAATTTACAATAAAAAGTAGTCCCTGGAAAGTTTATAAAAAGTTAAACATATAAAAYTGTAAGCCACAAACATTTATACAAAGCTAATACAAATCTTGGTTTTGTTAAAGATCTATGAGGTTGTTACAAAATATATTTTTACATAAAGGCTTCACGTAAGGTAAGCTCTCACTGCTCCTGAAAGCACAGGAAAGCAGCTTTAAATAGTCTGCAATTCAATTTATTTTCAAGTACAATGCAAAGAAATTGCAAAATGGCACTGTATTGCAATGTTGTGTAATTAAAAAAAACACACAAATTATGTTAATGGTACCATCAAATAGGCAAGACCTGTAAAGTTGACTTGTGAACAATTCAGTTAGGCCTGAAATCTTCTGATCATTCTGATACAGGAAATGTTATTGTTGGAAAATGAATCTTCTGCAATCATCCTTAAAGAGAAATGCCTAGAGAAATCTTCAGCCAGCAACGGACATGTTAAACACACATGATTCTCAGTCCCGAAGCACTGAATTACTCCTAGACATGAGACCATAACCTGCCTTACTACCACGCTTCTCCTTAAATAAAAAATAAAAAAATAAAAAGAAACCTCAGACAAATCTGTGGCACAATGGAAAACACTGATCAGATGCAGTTTGAGCGAGCGACCTGACACTGATCATTAATACTACTACCAAGTGTCACCAAGCTCCAAACACCCACCTCGTCTGAGCAACTCCAGAACAATTCTGAGGCAAAACTCAACACCGCTACTAGACCAATGAATCTAAATATACAGCCTTTGAGAGCAACGAGCCCACCTGATTTTCTTCTTTTTTTAAAGAGCAGGTAGTCTAATAGAAAGCTTAAGTTTTACACAAATTGATGGCTTAAGCTCCCACATACAACAGACGAAAAACAGAAAGAATCTTTAAAGCCCTGGTGAACAGGCACAGTTTTCTGGTGTCAAAGAACCGAGTTTAACATGCTGCAGCAGGGAACATTTGCTAAAACACCAATTTCACTTTCAAGTACACGAAGACTGTACAAGACAGTGGTAAATCTTGATATGGTCATTCATCAGCGATCTTTTTAACAAGCTCCTCTCCCCTGAAGAGAACTAAAAGTCTTGGGAATCTTCCTGCTCTTCCCATCTTTACTGGATATCCTGGCCTTTACTAGAAATCCTGACCCTGTACCACAGACTGGTTTACACTAACAAGCTTCACTCTTATCAGCCAGTTATGACTCATTTATTCCCTTCAGGATACAAATCAGTCTGTTCAAAGTCTTCATCTCTTGTACCAAAATTATATTCTGCCACAAGGAAATAATATGTAGAAACAAATCTAAAAAGAAACCCAACAGTACATGATGTGCTCCTTTTCAGGTAGCTGACAAGCAGCAAGTTTGAAGGTGGAAAGCCCAATGTCGTTCCCGTTTGTTTAGCCAGGATGTTGTTAACAGAGGTGTAAACAGCTACATCAAGGTTAGTTCCCTCATCCCTTTAAAGAAGTGGGAGTGGGCAAGTGATTTGACTCAGTGATTTCATTAAATTCATTCATTTCTGCCTGAGATTCATATAGTGCTTATGTACCAGGACCTACTTTGCCAGAATTGACCCAGGACTGCGGGTTCCAACTTGCTAGCTTGCAGGCCCCAGCGTTCACAGGGAAAGCAACCTGCAGTGATTAAGAACAGGGATTTGGGTTTTTTTTTTTTTGGGGGGGGGGGGTAGAGACCAAAGACTTGGTTTGGGGAGAAGCCTGTTGAATATATTACTGACTTTAGCTAAAGTCAGGAATGCCCAGTGCCTTGGGAATACCAACAATATCCTTAGACTGGCATCAGTTTTGAGGATCTTTAGCAAATTAACAGGTCCCTTGATGTAAAAATTTAGCATTTTATATAAATGAATTTGTTTAGACAGGCATATTCCTGGTAGTCTTCGTATCATCCAATATCCAGTCTCAAGTCTTCTTTGTAATCATTTAGTCTGCCATCTTGCCAAACACATACTACAGACCCTCTCCAAATTAATTCTTATTTTAAACAGAGCAGACAGTCTCCTTTATAAGAAACTTGTTCAAACTGTCAGCAATAAAAAAAGCATACTTCTACTCTTATTGATTTGTTCCAATGGTTAATTGCCATCTCTAAAAGGGTGTGGATTTGTTCAACTTCCAGACAGTGGACTTTGTCATACACTTTTGAGGCTATTAGACAAAGGTTTGTTGCCTGCTAATTTAACATTTATAGCTCAACCAAATCAACCTGTAATCCTCCTGCAGAGAGGTAAACAAGAGAATTTTTTGACCCCCACCACAGGCATGCTGTCCAATCTTTTATATATCCTCATTAATGTCTTGAGATATCTCTAGTTAGTCATCCTTCTTCAGCTGCTCATATAGGAACTGAAGACATCAACCAAAAGTAATCATATCCATGCCTAATAAGGAGGTAAAATCTACATGAAATATCCCCATCCAAAGATCATACTAACCCTCCTGACATCCTTGCTGCACCCAGACTTTATGTTTAGAAGATCATGCACTGTGACTTCTCCCAAGCTCTTTTCAGAATTCTTTCCTCCCAGAAATAGTGCCTCATCACACAAACCACAGACCAATGGTTAAGACCTACGACGACGCATTGGACAATATCAAAAAATAAAGGTATTTCAAAGCACTTAACTAAAGTACACATACACTATTCCCCTTCTACTGAAAGGAGAATGAGGTACAGAGATGTTAATACAACTTACAATCACAGTAAGTAAAAGGCTAAGTTCAGAAGACAGGCAGCTTTCCCATGTCCTAGCAACATTATCACACTTGCAGGGATACTGCTCAAAGTAGTTTGGATATTATGTCACACCTCTTGCCACATACGTATTATGTTATAAAAACCCATTTAAGAAAGTATGGCCAGCATCATCATCCACAGGAATTAGCCGTTTCCATGGAGCAAAGTGGCAAGCAGAACAGTCTAAATGGAACTTCAGTCTGGAGGAAACTTGGTAGCGGCACTGCTTTTTAAATGCAAGTTGGTAAGCTTACTTTCATTTAGTAATATTCTGTGTGGTGTATGAGGATACCTGTTCAAAGAGCATTTTTTAGTCACACAGTTACATTAAAGCCCCCCCTGCCCCTAAAAAGGAGGGGAAAAAAAAAAAAGAGAGAGAGAACTGCAATGGAACTTTTGGTAAAATATTATTAGTCACAAGCAGTACTCTACCGTATGCTGTGCAACTTATTTGGCTCAAGTACACTTAGGATTTCTAGACCCAATTGGAAAGTTTGAGAGAATCTTGTCACCTGAAGCATATTCTGCTGTGACATGTTGTTCTTTTTTCAAAAACAAACATTCATCTTAGTGGTGTTAGCTACACAAGGCCTCTGTTGGGAACACACACGCTCACATAAGGCCACTGAAAATACTGTAGGAGGATAGAACACGAAGAGGCACTTAGGTCGGCGAGTACTTCTATCCATCACCAAATGCTTACTGATAAATAGGCATGCTGTATTAAGTTAGGAAGAAAGTAAAAACAAAACAAAAAAACCCACAGTGATATATTAAAGCGCTTCAAGAACAGGTAAGGTACCTACATGTAACATCTGGTTAGTGGAAATAAGAAATACAAGTTTAGCTTGTTCCCCCTTCCCACATCAGAATTTCAAGAGAACCGTATCATAGTGCTCTGTGCTTTGTCATGGCTCTAAGATGTAGAGTACTTAAAAATGCAATAGAGTGAAGGAGTGTACTGTGCCATTTACTAATTCCTAGTCATTAGACTTTTGCCTGTGTTAGTACTTCCTGCCAGATATGTCTGAAGTTCCCAATCTAAGTATTTTTAAAGCATGTCCTAATCAAAACCCATGCAAAGATTTATACTTAAATAGGAAGTACATTACACCAGGTATCCTAGCTTCAAAAAGATGATTCCAGCAAGGGATTTATGGAATTTCTAACCAACAAAAGACCTGAGAAATCATAAGTCAGCCATGGAATAACAGTCTTCTTTATGAAGTCAGATGTGAAAAGTTTCTTTTTTTTTTTTTAATTACTGCCAAAGTCTAACAATTGCAACAATTTCACTGAAGTCTGGACTTGGAATTCTGAAGGTGGAATGAATTTTCTAGTTTGGGGGTTTTTTGTTTTTTTCTTTTTAGCATACATGCTCTTAAAAGGTCAAATTTAACCACTTTACAGGTAACTTAGACATAGGTCTGCTATAAAATAACAACTTGAGTCAACTTGAGGCTACACTGGAAGAGATTAAGCCTGAATTTCTGCAGAAATTGGCAATAATGTGTTCAGCAGCAGCTTTTAGCCACATATCAAGAAGTCTGACAGGATCTTGATTTCTCTACTCCTGCTGTAAACTTCTAGTTAAAAACAACACACAAAAGTTATTCAAATAAAAATGTCTTTTTGCACATCACTGTAGCATAAGCTGCTTGAGGTTATCATGAAGGATGGTATCCTTGACATCACGGAAAACTAGCCGGATGTTTTCTGTGTTAATAGCAGTGGTGAAGTGGTGGTAGAGGGGTTTCTGCTGCTGGTCCCGGCGTTTGGTACGAAAACAATCCACTAGGAATTTTTGGACATCTGTTAAGCAGTGGGGATCCCCTTCAAACTCTGGAAAATAGTCTTTGATGCTCACTTTTTGTACTTTTTCCTCAAGCAAGTCCGTCTTATTTAAGAAGAGAATGATGGAGACATTGCTGAAAACCCGGTTATTGACTATTGTTTCAAAAATGTTCAGAGACTCTGTAAGGCGATTTGTTTGCCGATCCTCCATAAGCACTTGGTCAAATTCACTTGAGGAAACAAGGAAGAGTATTGAAGTGACACTATCGAAGCATTCAAACCAACGTTTCCGTTCTGACCTTTGGCCACCTACATCAACCATTTTGAAAGGAACATTTTTTATTTCAAAATCGTACTCATGAATCCCTTTTGTGGGTCTTCGTGCCAGCAGAATATCTTGCTGTGATGGAAGATAATCCTAAAAAATAAATAAATAAAATAAATAAATAAAAATAAAGCAGAGTTTGCTGATTAGGATACAAGTCACAGGCATGGTGATCACAGCCAACTTGCAATCTAGAGAAAAGTTTGCAGAGGAACAGCATGAGGTTTGGAATAAACATACACATGCATGTATATTTTAACACTGAAGCATTTTGGAAAATCTAGAGTCCAAAGCAGGAAACACACAGTATTAAATCAAAACATTTACTCCAGAGAACTGTAGCTTTCCATTGCCATATGACAAGCATCCACAAACAACACTGAAAGGTGTACCATCAATTCCTTATGGCAGTTTCCCTCATTCTGAATTACTTTATGCTTCATTATCTTCTTCCTACAAAGCTGGAAAACGCACTAGTTGCCAACACTGGAATGCAGCAAACAAGGTCTAAAACAGTCAGGTTCCTCAAATCAATAACCAATGTAGAACCCCACTCTAAATATGGGCACTCAATTCCTCCCACATTCACATGCATATTGTGCAACTGACTCAAAAAAATTTAAAAAGTAGTGACATCAGTTCCGCTGAGCTAGTCATTTTTAAGACGGTCAATTGATCATGCCAGAAGAGCCAAACCTACCCAACTTGCTGTGTTTGTGCCATGGGCAGCTTTCCTTTTTCAGAAGTACCTGTCTAAAAAGTTACTTCTGTTTAGCTGTATGCCACCTGTGAGCTCACTCAGTGTGATTTTGTCCACAACATGCTATGCTGTTAGTAGATCAGAGGAAGAAGCAGGCAGCTGAGGACAGAAGCCTTTTTCCAGTAGTGCCATCTAGGAGGGCTCCTGAGACAGCTGTTCCTGCATTTGTGCAACATGCTTTTCCCCCTCATAATAAAATAAGCAATATGAAAGTTTCTGCAGTCCTTATATGAACAGCCATCTTCAATGAAATGCAGATGCTTACAGGAAGAGGTACTCTTATTAGTTTTTGTTGGCATGAAAGTCAAGACTGAAATTGGGGATTTCTTCATTCTAAGAATTACACTTCCTCATATGGTCCAAGTTCTTCTGCTATTTAAAAAGTGCATCTATAACAGACAGCTTAAGCTGAGATTTACAGCTTTGTTGTTCACCTGATATGAAACTCTTCCTTACATTTTTCCAGCATTTCTCACAACATCAGAGAGGGTGGTTTAAGTTTCAGAGTTGGAATTTAAGTCTCTTCTCAGTGAATGATCTACTGCTGAAGATCTTCCTTTGACAGTGCCAGTTATTGAACTTGAAACTTTTTATAAAAACCTGTAAGATCATGGTCCAGAAAAGACTGATTCAACTAATAAGCTTGGGATTTGGGGGGGGGCTACATGGGAATTCAAATACTGGTATCACATCATATTTCCACAGGTAGGAAACTAGAAGGTTAGAACATGCACATAAATAGACATTCTGTTCTAAACTTAACGGAGCTGGCAAACTTTGATCCAACCCCTTTTAAAAAAGCAATTAAAAAAAACATGAGGTAAGTATAGTGATCCAAATATTAAAGGATCCTTTTGCTTTATTATGCAAGTCTGAAAGTGAAACTAGCTAAAGAGGGATTGTTTTGTCTGAAGTTCTGGCCTCTTTATTCAAGTTGTCCAAGATCAAGGCACTGATCTTTATCATGGCATGCAACTACAGTGCAGCTCTCCGCAGCACRGACTCCCCACCCTGCACTTGTTGCTACAGTAGTATTACACATGCATAACCTGCACCACCTAAATCTACAGGAGAGTTGAACTGCTGAAGTAATACCAARTCCTCTTCAAACTTAACAGCTTCTATCCTCTTTGCTGGTGAAAAGCAGCAACTTTAAAAGGTAATAAGACTTTTCTATTTATTACATTTCACTTGTGTCTTTTCTACCAAAAACAGAAAAGGAGGTCAATCGAAGTTCATAGAGAAATGACCATATCAAGTGGCACTGAGTACATGAGAAGGGATTTTGGATAAATCTGAGTGTGAACATTTAGGAGAAAGGATGTAACAGGTTAAATCCTTATTCCATCTTTCAAACAGGAATGCGTATTATTTTTTATTCAGGAAGTTCATCTCAAAGAAGTTCTCAGAAAAAAAAACACCTTAGGAGAGCTCAAGGGTTCTTAAAGTTTAAAAAAAAAAAAGAAAAAAAAAAGAGGTAAAGCCATATATACTTTCAATATTGAAACAAGCATAAAGCAAACTCATTTAGGAGTTGGCCCTGACCATTTATTCAGCAAAGCTTTCAAAAACAAGGAGCTTAACCTAGAATTCCTGACAAACTCACTCTTCAGTATTATTACTCATTTAAAATTCTTTCCATGCTTTCAGCCACAAATAAAACCCTTTCAAGTGCTGTTAAAGTCTACATGCACAGAAGACCTACCATGTTTTATCCCAGATAATGGCTACTTTGATGCAACAGTCTGCAATGAGTGCACTGGCAGTAAAGTACTTGGTATAGAGCCATCATTTGACTATAGGAGACTAAATACAACTCCTAAAAAGAGCATTAAAATACCAGGAGATTTCTTGAAGGATGATTTCATTCTTATCTCCCTTGTGCACAGACTTCTGGGATACTAACAGCTTGCTTCTATAACAATTCTGAATTAGCCCCTTTTTCTGTTTTTACTGTTAATACGATTCCGTGCAAGTGAAACCTTCAGCATTAGGCTAATGTTTTCTTGGGTCAGCACTTGGTATTTTCAAAGTCTTTTTAACAACTGCCTACTGTCACTCTGCACTTTTCCTGCAAGTGCTCCCAAACCCACTCTCTTCTTCGACTCTTTACCCAACCTTCCAAGTTCACTGCTTGCTTTTTCACCTTCTTCCATGTTTGCTTTTCTGCGCAGCTCTATTTGCCTGCAAGTACCTGCTCTTCCCAAGGATACATTTTGATACTGACTCTTAATGCATGACTTCAACTTTCTTTCTACTTTGTTTTCTTTCCTGAATAGTCTCCTTCCCCAAATTCACTATGGTCCCTTTTCTTCACAGGGGCAACTTTTGGTTATCAGGTATCTCTTCTGGCTACCATGACAATGTTTGCCTCACTAAAATTAGAATTTAAGGCAAGGATAGGATCCAATCACATTATGTAAAGCAAGGTCTCTTTACAAGGTATTTTGAATATATAGTCTAGATCACTGGCAGCAGAAGTAACAAACTGCTACAAGGAACGCAGCGGATTCTCATATGCCAGCGGGTTACTCCTACTCTGCTGAGCTGACTGAATGTGACCAGTAACTTCTCTTTTCCAAGTGCTGCTACCATCAGCTCCCTTTGGGCAACAGACACATGAATCAGAGGTCTGTTTATAAGCAATCCAGCTGCAGGCCAGCCCACTCGTATCAGATACCAGATAAGAACAGTAAAATACTTATATGAGCGCATTAGACAAGTCTTGTATATAGATAAGAATAAACCAGAAGAACCTATCAAATCTTTCACTCTCAGTAACAAAACCTACCCAGCACTTTTTCCACCAACTACTTAACATTTTCTGTGACAGCAGATCTTGAAGAAGCCTCTGTATCTCAACAGCTTTTGGTCTAACCTTAAACCAGAAATGCTGTAATTCACAACTTATCCTTCCAACAGAACATCAGACCTATAATTTGTACATGTATTTTGAACTAACTAGTGACTGTCTAGTCTCAAGCATTAAGAATGGGTCAATATTTCTGATCAAGAACTTTGAAAGAGAAGCTGCAAAAGTCTGTACCTATATGTTCAGAAATGTGTCAAAAAAGTGGCTAGGAGAAATCTACCATTAGCAGAAAATTCAGTTAATTCATTGAAGTGCTAACTATGTTTCTCATACTATCTCAGACAACTCAAGATCAACCAAAATTCAAGACAGAATGAGTGCTGGAAATCAAGCAAAATATCTGGAAATTGTATGCATCCTACAAGATGATCACCAGTGCTCTACTTTAGAAGCACTGACTGTTCAAAGAACAGACTGGCTCAAAATTAAATTTTTATCTGTTGAAGTGAAAAATGAAATTAAGTGGGCTGTAGCAGCATTCAGCTGAAGTGGTTTGGATTCTCTCACCATTTGTTAACCCTCAGCTGGAAATGGCCATGGAGAAATTGCCTCCCTATGGTATTCAAGTTAGCTTCCCATTTTAAAGGCACTTTTTCATGTGCCATTTCTGTAATATGAGACTAACGAACATCAACATACAACTTCATAATGCAAGCAGTAACCAACATTTCTATCAAAAAGGATTCTACAGAAGTTTTAACTTTTTCTAGAGAAAACATTCTATTCTGTACCAGGTTTGTTTATTTTGAAGTAGATACTGCAGAAAGGTACCACTGACCAGTATATCGATTTAATTTATGGATCTTAATTGGATATTTAAAAAAAACAAAGCAGGCATCTTTGAAAAATCAATTAGATCTGGAGGACTGAAGGGTAATACAGATCAACAAACAGCTTTATATGTTGACACTACAGAACCACTATTTCAAAAACCCTATCACACTGACGAATGTATAAGTAAGAAACGAGCATTTACTTTTCCTTATCTTGATAAATATTTAAGGGAGTTCTGCAGCGAGTTTTTCAACACACTTACCACACAACGTCTACATGCATGAGTCAGCTGTCATAGCCTACTCTTTTCAATCCTGTTGATCATGTTAGCTCTGTCTGGCTGCACCCAATCTGGACTAACATAGCTACTGCATCAGATTATATTCCAACATCAAAACCTTCAGTCAAAAAATGGTATAAACTCCAAAAATCCAGCATGACCTGACACTAAAGGCAGAATAACAGTTTCTTGTAAAAAAACATGTACGATTTTTAAATTTGGTAAAATAAACATGGAGATAAGTGCTACTTTAACAATCTTTTGACCAGATAAGCATTTGTAACTTGTTTTTTGTTTAATTTTCATAAGTTGTATTTGCAGACAGCCTCTTGGCCTTTGCTTTGCCTTGTGTTTGTGATATGTCAGTGATGAACCGCTGAGAAGAGACAGGCAAAGTTACTGAAGATAAAGCTAGTAGAATAGCCACTACTTACAGTTCATGCTTAAAACCCAATGATCACAAAGACTACTTCAAATTCACAACATAAAAACAAACAAACAAAAAAAACCTTACTTGTTCTCCAAGTTTATCCAAGTTGTCCAAGAAGTATTTTACAGATTCCCCCTAAAAAACAAAGCAAACAGTTTTTAATAAGTGGCACACTTGATCCCAACAGATTTAGAAAAATTAACTAGACTTCAGAATGTAAACTAAATGCAACTGTTGCAAGCTTTAGTCACCATCTTTTTTCAAAATCAGCAATCCTAAGAACACAACTGAATTTTTATTTTTAGGCTGATAAACATTCAAGCTTTAAAGGCATAGGCAGTCACATTTATAATAGTTAAATTCTTCCCAAGTTTAGAATTGCTAAATAAATTCTGTGGTGTTATTTACATTGACTGCCCATGAAGCACTCACAGAGTCAGACACCTACATTATGAAAAGACACATTCAATTCTTCTAGCCATTTGAAGAGTCTGGATATACAAACATTCAGATATAGAGATTAATCACTGGGATCAGCTCATTTATAACTGCATTGCCATAAGATCCCATTTCTACAGGCACTGCACCTGAGCACAGGAAATGTTTAGCAGAAGGGGAAGAGAAAGCTGCAACAGATGAAGCTAGCTCATTCTCATAGACCTTCCTGTCAAAGAACAGACTGGACATTAACCCCTTATTTTTGGGGTAAAGAATCGAGCTCCGTGCTGCAACGCTGCATGGTATCTCACCTGCTATACATGCTACCTTCCAAATTCAAGCCATCACTGCCCTTGCAAGTAGCCATCGCAGGTCTTAATCCCAATAATGCAGAACTAACATAGGGGTTTTTTGAAAGCCTGAACTACAGTCAATTCTCCAGAACCCTATTAGCACGCTGGGAATAAAAGGAAGGAGGAACTGGTATAGTGCCGCTGCCAAACCTGAGTTCACTTGCAATAATTTAAGGTATTTTGCACCATCTTTCAGAGAGCTTCCTGGTCTAGGGCCCGACTGGCAATACAGCCATACTAGCACGATGCTGTACCCAAGCGAATAACCGCTGCGACCAGCGGCACGGCAGGTTTCAGCACTGCTCACCTGCTCCGGCACAGCGCTGCATGAGCCCGAGCCACAGGAGCAGCGTAGCTGTATTCCTGAGCGCAGCACCAGAGCTACCAAACTCAGCTGGATCCGAGTGGCCTCCCTAGCACTCGCTCAAGCGGCTATACCCACGCTGCTATTTGTGTCTGCTCCCACAGAAAATAGAGGTTTATAATGTGGTTCTGTATTACCGATTGAATTTATCGCAAATGAAGGAAGTACCTTTTAGGATTCTCAGCATCATGACAGAAGCAGAAACATGCTTCCCTTTAAAAGCTCTTAATTACCAAGCTGTATCTGATTTTCTTAATAGTAAATACACAAAGAAAATCATCTGTATTCCCACTCGGCAGATGGGAGAACAGGAATTCTGGCTAAATTCTCTTGATGAGAAATCCATAAGTATCCAAAATAGGGGCAACTACATCCAAGTCAGAGCAGTGAGGCAGGACAGCAGTTACATCCTGACGAGGACTGTCCCTCACTTGAATTTGAACTCTTCAGAGTTATCTAAAAAGACCACGAAACCTCAATATTAAACTGTGTCATCTAAGCAGCAGTAGGACAATAATGTAGAGTAACAGTCCAGAAAGGGTTCTGGCAGATACATAACCCAGGCAGCTTTGCAAGTTTTGCAGGCACTAAAAACAGTCACATACTGAAAGTAGATACCAAACCTTTAAGCACGCAATTTGATCATCAACCTTTAATTAGGCAAGACTGAGACTTTCATCGAAACATGCCTTGTGCCTGACATGCCTTGTGCTTGACACACCTCCAGGGACAAAGTCCAACACAGATCTACTACCTTATTTTACCTTCTATTTATCTTAACACTACCTGTTTTCTCTCTGGTGACAAACTGCAGCAGTACAACTAACCATTTTAAGGTTTGCTTGAAGCACAGTAGCAACTGTTCATGATGACTGCATTAAGTATTTTATGACTAGATCTTTTCCAGTACTTCAGAAATCCATTCTAATCTCACTCCTGTAAGGGAAGGATAGGGAAGAGAGCATTCCCATTATACAGAAAATAAAAATACACAAAACCTTGATGCACACATCTATCAGGAGCACTTTGCTTCAAGTTTCCCAAACAGGAGAAACAGTATTCAGGAGGCCTGAATTCTGATCCTAAAACCATTGTCTTTAGCTGAATGCTAAAGACATAATAATATTTAAGGTCAAATTTAATTTCTTTTTTAGATTCTAGTAGGAGTTGACAAAAACACAGTAGTACGCGCAAATCAGCCAGATTCCAGACTCATTAGCTGTAGATATTTATTCTAAAATATCTGGACCTCAGAGCCTGTAAGCACGTATGTATGTATATATGTATGTATTTTAATCTTAGACGGCTCCTTTTATACTACTTACAGTAATGTCTACTCTGTAAAGCAGCATTAACCCTGCAGTGCTGGAATGCATGAGTTACTGCCTCTCCTTTAAATCCCRGGAGCTTACTGTTACTGCAATGAATTGAGCTGTTCTAGCACACAAATAAACCACAGCCTGTAAAGGTCACAAAACAACACCAGAAGCAGCTTCCCAAAAGAGGGGATTTCCTGAAAACATGAACGCAGAATACACCACATCAGCCTGCAGCAACACTAACACTCCAGACCCACACATCTAACAGCAAACTAGCAGTCAAAAAGCCCACGGAGAAGACTGCTGAAGTTTTCAGACTGTCATGTATAAAGTTTCATGGCAGATAAATATCACAGTGGGTATTCTGAAACTGAAAATGGGTTAAGGTATAAAGGCATTCACTTACAAGCATAATACAGTTCATAAAGCAGTGATATACCAGTTCTCCTCCTCCACATCTTCAATTTATTCACTGGGTGATTCCCTTATCAAAATCCATTCAGACAACTGATATGACACACCAAGCAAGTGCTTGTCAACATGACTCAACCTTACATTATCTTTAAGAATAAAAGTTGTTCGATCACTGACTTTTTCAGCTTGCATTCACTGAGAATTTACAAGAGCTTCAAACTCATCATCTCTTTTTCCTTCTTATTCCACACCCCTCCACATTACACAGCTACAAGCTGATGCCTTAACCAGAGGTAATTTGTCATCTGACCTGGACGTTTCAATGTCAGTGGGCTAAGCACTGCTAACCACAGGCACACTCTTGAATTGTAACTACCATGACCAATAAACRTTATCAGAACATACTACTGCAAAACCCGAGTTTTGACCCATTTTAAATAAGCTTCAAAGAGGCACCATTACAAAACAATCAAGCAAGTCTTCTGATCCTTTTTAAAGGTGTAAATCTTTGGAAAAGCGTTCTCAGTATCATATAATATCGAGAGAGAGAAAACCAAACCAAAACAAAAACACTTCACACCACCAAGGAAAACCTTAATTCCAGCAGTTGTTAAAACTTAGTAAGAAGATGGTCTATTTGCAGTCCTGTACAACAAAAACCTGCTAAGCCAAAAAAAAAAGACCGAAGACAGTATTGTTTCTATGTTAGCCTACTTCTTCACGATATTAGAACTAGATCTCACATTCTATATATCGAAGACAGTGGCTATTCAGCTGCATTCAATAGACAGTTGCCTGTTGAAATTATAAAATTTCCCTTTAGACTAACTGTAAGTTATTTGGTTTACCTGAGATGACTAGAAAAATGAAACTGGGTTTTCCCACCCAGCCGCACTAACTGCTGTCTGCTGACTGTGTCTTACTTCTGCCGCGCTGTCAGAGCGGCCAGGCTGCACTAGTGTTCCCACCACGCCAAAGGAGCCGCAGCAACGACAAACGTGACAGGAGCTTGAGAAGCTGCAGATCTGCAGCTGTTAACTACAGTTCGCTAGTTCTGCAGTGAATTCCTGCTTAGTGTTCAGACCCACGTTCTGTGAGCGCGTATGACAGAAAATCAACTAAAGATCCAGTTAAAAAATACATACATATGGCGATAAACTGAACTTACTTAGAACGTGTCTTCTACCAAGAGGTCCTTGAACAAGTCACAAAGCCAGAAAGACCAGATCTACAATTTTATTTTTTATGGTTAAAAAAGTTATGAGGCTTCTATCAAAGTCAGGAGTAGGGAAAAACACATATACCATTTACAATTATTTTTGAAATCTACTTACAAACACAGAGTAAGGATCAACTGTTCTCAGACAGGTACCCAAAAGCTCATCCAAGCTAACTATAAAAAGAGATAAGGCTACTGATAGAGCATGGCCCCTTTAACGTAGAGCTGCTAACACCTTCACAAAAGAAAAGATCACATATTATATAACACAGCATGCTTCTAGCCAGGTTATATGGAGGTCTTAACCTAGCTGTAGGTGAATGCTTTTTTGTGCGCGTGTGTGCTTTTTTCTTTCTTTCTTTTTTTTTTTTTAAATGCAGGTGAACTTTTAAAGTCATTTTTACAGTCGAGCAGTTCTGAACTGCAAACCTCTGAAGTGTGGTTTAAGGTTAATAATAATTTGTTTGGTACACCACACAGACCATACCATTGAACTTGTCCACTACCCATTTCCTTGTGCTGAAATTAAAACATAGGCCCAAAGATGCCAATATCAGTGATAAAGTAAAACCTAGGCTTAAATACATTTCTGGTATGCACATTGACATACAGAAACTTGAAGCAAGAAGCACTGCAATAAAGCTATTTTCTTGAACATAAACCAATACAGTAAAATGAATGACTTACACACTACCTTCAAAGCTCTTACAGTGTTAGAAGATTGTGCTTTTGCACCTTTAATATAGAATTAAAATGAACTATATTATCTTGGATTTTAAGCAATCACTTTGACTGCTTGCAGAAGATGCACTTTTTTGTTTAAATGGAACATATACATCTCAGCTGTGGCCCTTCAACCTCCTCCTGATTCAGAAATGCATGTAAACCACAGGAAGTTGACTGTTAAATAACTTTATTCATAACTGTCAAGTATTCCATTTTCAGAAAGGTCTGATTCAAAACAGCTTGCGTGCCTCCTGGAGTCTTGGGATCCCTACCGAAGAAAGTCAAGCCAAGTTACTTTATCATGAACATACAATTGATTTACAAGTTACAAGAAAACACATCTAAATCATATTCTTATCAAAGTATTTAGACATTACAACAGCCTCCACTACAATACTGCATTTATTTTTACTTGTCCTGCTCATGCTTGCACAATAAAATATCTTCAAGTTTTATGTAATGGACTCTTTTTACAAATACAAAACTACAGCTCGTGTTGGTCATTTACCTATAAGGCAGCAGTGCATAACAACKGCTCATATGTGGTCTTCTGAGGTCCAACAGACCTTTTTTTTTTTTTTTTTTTAAACAAACAGAACACAGCACAGAGAAAGATTACTGTCTAAAATGTTGCTAGTTAGTGCCTAAAGCAAAGTAACCACAAAAATACTTTGGGGGAAAAAAAAAAAGACTAGATGAAATACACAACAGATGAACATGTCTTAAATCCAGGAAGTGGCACCAAATTATTTGGTTTCCATGAAAACACTGTCAGTAATCAGAATATGATTTGCTGAAACCTTTAACACAGCCAAATTGGTTTTTAGTTCTTTTAAGGGAATATATATGGTATTTTTTTTTGCCAATAGCTATAACTAAAGAGAAGAAACATCAAATAAACATTTAGTCATCATAAGTTTTAAATAAAGAAATGTACAATTTATCAAACCATCTAAGTTTGGCTGCAAGTTCAGTGGAACACAGAGGTGACAAGACTTATTGAGTATCTGAAAGAATGAATCAGATATTTAAAGAAAACAAGAGATACAACTTGGTAATTGTAGATTAGAATTATAGGAACCGCTAAACATTTTCTCTTCCTGACCTTACCCAAATTTCTGGGAAAAGGCAGGCAAAGATTTCATCTCTTAAAAAAGCTGAGCTCTTTTAAAAGCCTAGTTTAGAGCAAGGACAGATGATAAATACAACATTTTTAGGCTGGTATGCACGCCTAGATTGAGATACAAGGTAAGCCACTGTGACACAGGAAAAGCAGCCCTAAGGGCGAAAGAAGATGGGGGAATAACCAGAGTCATTAAAATTCTGCATTTCTACAATACCTTAATAAACTTTGTGGTATACAACTTCATTATGTACAGTTTGGGGCATTAGAGGCTTAATCCAGATAAAAACATATTTGGGGATTTTGTTAAAGAATCCAAGATAAAGAATCTTTAACTTTCATTTTCTGGAAGCCCCCCACACAGCTGCTTCCAAAGACGACTGACTGTGAATCAATACGGCTGCTACCGAAGTTTCACCAGATGCCTTCGAAATCTCAGTAATAAGCATGGAGGCAATTCATGGAGGGATGTTTTAGACAAATCAAAGTAGATTTCTTAGTGGGAGAGGCAGTCAAGAGCACTAGAACCCCCCCCCAACCCAGTAATGTTCAGAGCATTACATGAAAGAGACTGATGATCCAGACTGAATTTATGCCACACCTCAAATTAGGTACTGATCTCAAATCCAAAATCCTCTTGATTGTTAGACCAGTAAAAGTTGAACAAAGTCTTATATCCAGATCTTAATTTGGTTCTGTTTCTTTCACTGGCCTCAGACTTGGAGATAAAAAGACTTTGACTCCTTCTCAACTTCCAGGTTTCTACAAATTAATCCCACTCACCATTCACTCCTCCCAGTGCTTTCTAATGGGAATTTCTCTTGCAAACATGCCCCAGTCAACAGAAAAAGGACAAGACTTTTATCCATTCATAGCTCTAACTTGCTTAAGGAACTGAGTCTAAAAACAAAACAAAAATAATCCAAATACTTTTCCTATTTTATAATAGGAGATCAGCAACTTGCTTGGTATCTGCTGAGGCGGGAAGCAGGGGGAACAATTTGTTTCCCAGTTGCCATTCCTCTGCTCTAACACTTGATATTGTTCTCTGTTTAAGCAGTGATTTTCTTAGCAGTGTTTCAGGAGTTTACAGTAAGAATATACAATAACTCCTTTTAAAAAAGGGTGCTACGGTGTTTAGGGAAGAGTGTCAATGTAAGCAACAGCACCATTTACTTACCAAACTGCAAGGCTGGGTCAAAATATTTGGAAGTGCACTAACACAAAACATTTCCGGGAAAGAAATATGTTTCCTCTCTCTAAGTGTTAATTATGGCCAAAGTTATGTTAAAACCAGCATAAACTGGCTCTCCCACCAAAACACAGCCGTCCTCATTCATGCCAACACGAGCCTTATTGCTGCCCTGTCGAACAACCAGATCAGTGAACCATTTCACATTAAAACTATTCCTTCCCTCTCCCTTCCCTAAGGAGAAGGGCAAATTGCTTTAAAATGGCACTGCTGTCAATGGAACCATTAACAGAACCATAGCCTTAACAGGGCTAAAGTGCAGATACTTTCTGCCAAGATCAGACATTTAAGGATCTCCTACCTTCTTTCTCTCCAGCTCAACTGTTTGACTAATTTAAGTCTCATCCGCCCATTTTTAAAGGTAAAACTTAAGGACATAGGGATTAATCATAGCTTTTTTAGTAAGACTGAAGAGTTTCAGTTACAGACTACATTTGTTTACACAGGAGTACAAAATAACCTTCTTCTCCCCCAGCACATGTCACAGATGCATCACAACACATCCTACCTCTGCTCAAACACTATCCTATTTCCTCTTTTCAGCACTTCCTGTGTGCAGCTCTAGTTGTCTTTGGCTTTTTTCAGAGCGGTCAGAACTGCGTCACAGCATAGAAGAGAAATCTTTCTTGCATTCAGTCAGACAAACTGAATATCTGTCCTAAAAAGAAGGGTTGAAGTCGTGACTCAAGAAAGTAATCTTTTATAAAACCTTTTGTAGCAGAGTAGAATTTGGATTCAGAACAGCTGGATCCCATTTGGTGGAGGGCTCTCAATATCATGAAACTACAAAAAAACAAGAAAGGGAGGAGTCACACTAAGTTTATTTCATGACTAACATTTTTATCTTGCATAAGGGTGTTAACAGCAAAAGGTGAAGGAGTTTAAGAAGGGTTTTTAACCCAATAATATCCCTTTAATCTATTATCCCCTATTGACTGTGTAATCCAATTAATCCATAATTCTCAAATTGTGGAGAACAAACAAAGGAGCACAGAACATGCCAACTCGAGCTACCTAGCAGCATCCAGAAGCTGCTGGATACCCAGGAGCATCTGCTATGGCTGCCATACCCAAACGGTTGCGAACGGAAAGAGAGGAAGTCAGTCAAGCCATGTGCAAGTGATTCTAATGCTAAACACTCCAAATAAAGCTCCAGCATCAGGTTTTTCTCCTGCTTGCACGTAATTCAGTTTTGCACTAGCCTTCAAATTGCTTAACATACAAATCTGTTCCAGTCAGCAAAGCAGTTCCATGATTTCAGATTTAACATGCTATCCCAAATAACCCAATAACGACACAATCTAGTACTAAGCAGAACTTAACCCACATACTAATAGGCTACAGAGCAAATTGTTCCAGTTCAAAACTACTTTCCTAAGAGGCAAAAAATCCAGTTTTGGTTTTTCTTTAGCTAAGGTACTCTTCCATTGCCAGGCTCTCAACAAAACTTGCTCAAAAACATGAAAATTCAGTACAGCTTTTAGACAAGGTCAGGAATGGCTTGCCATTAAACCATACAAAACTATGGCTTCTTCCATGCAAAACACTCAGTTATCCTATTTTCAACAAATTCTGAAAGACTACTTGAAATCAGAATGAACCATATTCCATTAACAAACGAGAATTTTAAGAAGCTCTGGGTAGTTCTGGGTTGTACAAAGTGATATTCTGTTTGTATAATTCAAAAGCAAAACCAAGGAATCTGTTGTTCCTTCCCCTACCCAAATTAAAAACCCTAGAAATACACAGCATTTATACTGGAGTGACATATATCCTTAAGATCACCGTTCCAAAATATGAAGCAGACACTGAAGTCTATCGCAGCCTCTTCCAGAGATCAAAGCCAGGTCAAGAAATACAATAAATGACATATGGGACACATTCTGCAGAGCCAGAACATCTAGTGAAGATGCTTCTGTTTGCCAGAACCTGAAGAGAAATTAATCCATGAATGCAAGCTAGGATATGCTGTCCAGAAGATCAGTTGCACTTTCTTTCTTCAAAGGTWTATTTCCCCCCCCTTTCTCTCCCTCACAAGTATTTATCCTCCAAATCCTTCTTCCAAATAGTTTACTTTAGGAAAGACATTGGTACTTTGCAAAAGATTTTCAAATTTCATTGATTTCAGGTCATGGCACGTATGGAGACCTAGTAGAAGTCATATGAAAACATGCACTGACCAAGACGAAACAGCCACCTCCCAGTTACTATTTACACTCTGGGAAGCATCTATATAAACTTCAGATGTTTTGCACACAAAACAGACTGGAACCAGACTGTAAACATTTGCTCTTCGTTCAGTGCACTGACCCACTGGCTCCATGACTTCATATGTTTGCAACTCAAACTGCATTTAATCTAACACTGAAGCAGCAGTGAGTCTGCAAATCTGCCATCCATCATTTAGACCTTTACTTGCTTCCAAGTTGTACAAGACTGGCAAAGGCTCCTAAAAACATGACAAATATTTGGCATGTAAAAACGTATCAGTACTACAATTTGTCGAATTGAATTTGAAGATGCCTGAAGAGCCTATTATTACACATTCTGTAAACTAAACCACAGCCTTTCAAAAGTAGAAGCCTACAACTAGATACCGATGCACACACAGTGAAGTATCCCCAGGATTCAGTTTTATAACATGCATTTGGTTCCCATTTCAGGCTCATGAGAAATCCAGATGACCAAATGCTTTTTAGTTCCTTCCTCTAAGTCACTGACTCAATTAGCAGAATCCATTTCAGTTAAATTTTGGTATTTCTGTTTGCAAACAATGCTAAACCAGCAGAATTAAATATTTGTGACATACTAAAGTATCAGCTCTTGTTACAAGCTATCTGATGAGATTCAATGATAAAATTACTAAGTCTTGTGGAAGATCTACATGCATCATTAGATGAGTGTTTGTTTCTTTAAAAAGTTGTAGAAGCTGTGTCTAAGGCACCCAACAGTAATTTGAGTCCAGAAGACTCTCTGAACAGAACCAATATCCAAGAGGAGGCAAACATTTCACATCACTTGTAGAATTTCTTACTAGAAATTAAGCTATAGAGGTAACTATATAACTGTTTGCTACTGAAAACAGTTAAAGGTCCAAATACAATCTACACGTAAAATTTTTAGTAGATCATCCTGCAAACCCCTGTACTTCAGATTACAGCAGATGTCAGTGCACTGCATTTCCTTGTCTGGAACTTCTGCATCCTCTTCTATTTGGTCACTAGCAGATGATCAAGATGTCACGTGTCCAGTGAGAAGTGTTTCTAGTTGGTCTGCAGAGACTCCAGTCAGTTTGTTTAAAATGATTTATCCGGCATCATTAAACAAAGGATAAAGATACAGAAACTCATGTGTGACTGATTATGCTTTCCTGTACCTTTCACACACAAAAAAAAGGGGGGTGGGGAGGTATCTCTTCAGTTCTTTSGTTAAGTCACTACACAGGCACATGACATTCCAGTTATTTTAACTAAGTAGACTAATATAAATAATGGGAAAACATTTAAGACATGAATGATCATGACAGAAGTGTGATACATGGTACATTAAACGCTGTGGAAGGTGGCACACTGCCTCTTACAGTAATTTTAGCCTGACTACCTAAGCTATGATGACAAAGAACTCCGGGTGTTTTCTACATTTAAAATTCCATAACTTTTCCATGTATAGGTCCTAATGTTTATCATTAATGCAGACGTGCAAGTGAAGAAGATACCGGGAATTATTCAGGACCTTATTCCAGTTGCTAACATAGCCTCTATATATATGATTCTAAATATTTGCTTTAGTCACCATTTAAATTTACCTTGGGAAACAAACAAACAAACAAAAAAAAAGTGCTAGTGGACACAATGCTAGTGTGGAGAATTAGGATAAAGTGCAACTGACTTCTCGCTATATATAAAACACTAGTGCAGCTATTCTATTGCTTTTCTTGTTTAGTAGAGTCAGCTATAGTTATGTTTTCTCACATTTTCTTAAGCAACTTCCTCAGCTACCACAAGCTAAAGCTTGCTACCACTTTGCTGGTTCTATATAAGAACTACAGCATGAACACAGAACATTTTAAATAGCATTCATCACAAATTGAAGTTCAGGTCAATGAAACTGCCAAAACACAGTCATCCAAATACAACTCGAGTGTAATGCGTGCTCAGTGAGAGCAGACTTAACCAACCTCTAAGGCTGAAATCTTATTACATTAGGTTTAAATTAGGGAACAGCAGCACAAATCAACACTGCCCCTGGCATTGCACCTTAATCCTGAAGGATGCCATTATTTGCATATGAAAGAGATCATTCCATATTCTTTGCCTGAGGTGCAAAATTAATTTCACCCATATAGATGGAACATCACAGCTGCATTCATACCACGTTTTACCAGCACAGAGATTTGCTGACAGCTATGAATAATAGAACTTTGTAGTGTAGATTGGGCTTACATTTAGCAAGTCATTTCTAGACAGACGGAGAACAAGTCCTAGCCATTGCTACATTTAAATTGTGTGAAACAATGCAAGAGACAGCGCTACAGGTATTAACATGTAGTATCTTGCAGGTTAGCAGCCAATAAGGAAATCAGCTTGAATACCTTTTTGTACCAAGATCTCATGTTACATTGTAAGCAGCAGAAGGCAGCAAAAGCTCATCTAACACATTTGCACCAATTAAGAAAAAAACTCATGAGAACAGGTTCATCATGAACTACAGCCAGTTCAAGACATGTGAAAGGCTGAGAAAGTATCCACCTCTGACTGAGCTCTTTAGGAGTTGCAGACATACACAGCATGTTCAAAGGGGCACTTACATTTTAATTTTACAGTTCATTTTATCAAGGCTCACATAAGTACAGAAACTAGATTTTTGGAAGAAGTATGACATCACCTTTTAGTCTTCTGCAAAAAGTGTTTAAGGAAACTAAGGCACATGCTGATCAACATGACATAGCTTCCTCAAGATAGAACGTGGATAAGAACTCAGTGCTCTGCTCCCACACTGTATTGTGAAAGTCAGTATTTTAAAAGCAGTGGTTCTCCATAAACAGATATTTGGATCAAGCTTGAATTAAGAATTCCATCCTCAGAGGTTGTATATAGACCACATGGACAAGATCTGTTTGTACAAGCTAAACATAGCTCACATAACTCACAATCCTTCAGAAAGTTGCTAGTGTTCTTGGTCAGAAGACAACCCAACATGCTTCAATTTGGAACGCGTGTGTGGGGATAACATGGCCACATCAAGACAGCTCCCATTTAAAGACCTCTCAATCTAGAGTCGCATCTGTACTTAAAACTAGTAACAACAATAGAAAAAGATACTCAGTTGGAGCAGTTGTTTAAAAAAAATAAAAAAATCCATTCATACAGATACACATTGCACCAAACACATTGGCAAGATGCAGCCTAACAACCACAGTCAGCACTCTACTTTGTAAGCAGAGACAAAGGCTATATCAAGTTTACTTTTCAACCTGAAAGTTAAACTACTGGAGGTAAGGGTGAACCTATTTTCTGCACTTTGGAAGGGGGGAGGGGAAGAAAGGACAATGTTCTTCAGGGAAAACAGGCCAGCTTGCACTACAGCATCAATGGGCAATACCAGACCAATGTTCTCCAAACATTTCAGTATTTTACAGCTAAAAAGAAAAAAGTTAACAGGCCGGAAGAAAAGAACACTGGAAAGGGGAAAAAGGCAATCCCAGAGAGCAGACTCTCACAAGGGGCAGTAACTCGTAGACACTGACATAGAAATCAAATCCCAATTTGATCCCAATTAGAAAAATCGGCACTTAGTGTTAAATTAGTGTTAAAACTTAGTGTTAAATTAGTATAATGGTTCATTTGAAGATAATCCAAATCAATTAGAGTATTACGGTAAATCACCATTACCAAAGCACTAGTATATGTATTAAGCGTTTTCTGGCCACAAACCAAGAAAAAGGAAACTCAAGCCTCCTTGTTGTTTAACCCTAGTGTTAATGCCTATATGGAGCCTAATATGAATTTAAAGTCAACATAATCTTGTCTGCGGGGCAGGAAAACCAGCAAATTCTCAAGAACTCCGAGTCTTTTCTGAAGATTTGAAAGACCCATTTCTAAGCAGAAATTTGTCTTCCTTCCAGTTACGGCAACAATTCTTGATAAATCACTTTCACTTAAAGTAAAATCAACAGATGGCAATTGGTAGCTCTAACCTTTCCAAGGGTTTTTACAAGTCATGCTCACTGTACCATGCCATCCTGTCATTTGATTTTGTTAGACCTATTGATTGGGGAAAGAGGGGAAAACAATTTATATTTACATACAAAGCAGTAGCAGTTATTTTACACAGAAATTTAAGCAATAATCAGTGTAATCCCAGCACTGTAGTTAAATACAGTAATTCTGAATCAAACGAATACATGCCCAGATGGCAAATGCATGGATTTACAGAAACATCAGGTAATTGGATCTCATGTCCTTAGTGAAGGAGATTCTTATATCCATCTGAGAAAATTTTTACCAAGGCTTTATGCACTCATGGATGCCTCAATATGAAAGCCACCTACACACGTCAAGCAGAACACAGCAGAACTGAACACCCAGTCTCAGAAGTAAGGGGAGACCTGGGAAAGGGAGGAGGAAAGACATCTTCACCCCACAAATCAGGGGTGTGGGGAGCATTACAGAAGATGAATCCTGAGAGGAGCACTGACACATTCCAGAGGCTACAAGCTGTTGAAAGGCTCTTGAAGTTGTGTCACAAATATGGTGTAGATACTTTTAATGAACCACAGATAAGAGACCCAATCTTTTTTCAGGTTCTATGTTTGTTGACTTCAGACAGAGAAGCTGAATATTGACCTTGTAGCCGTTTCATAATATGGGCATCCACGCTTCAGGAAGAGGAAGACATCAACATCTGGCAGCCTAGTTTGGCTTCAAACCATCTACCTTCTTGGGATCACTATGCTATAGTCAGGCACATTTCAAGGAACTGTTACCTATAGCCCTGAAAGAATAGTAAATTTTGCTGACACTTTGCAGTGGCTATTTGAGGGTTGCTTCTTTCCAGTAGAAGTAGTAATTTAATGTTCTCTTGTGTACAATAGTCTCATCAAGATTCAGAGACAGAACTCAGAAAAGTCCAAGAATATAAGACAAAATAAAATCTTACAGTAAACTGAATAATATTCTCCAAAAATGCTACTCTGCAACACAAAATGCTACAGAGAAACTGCAGCAAAACAGTAGAACTTAAAGTTGAACACGCCTTTTCCTGTCTTCTATAATCTGATCTAGCACTTGCAGACATGCCACAAAAGTAAACAGGATCCAGAGGTAAATGCATATCCAATCATCCTTACTGTACTTCATATGTCTACTTTAACAGCAGTTCTATGCAAACGCTGACAGAGTACAATGACCGATGACAGTGCCATCACTGCCTCCATACAATGAAGACTCATGGCATGAAAAAAGCAATTAATGTAATTCACAATAAGGGCAATTTTGTGTCTATTTGAAGACCAACAAATGCTGGTAGCAAACATCTAAAACCACCCCAAAATTATCTTTACCAAGAATAATCCTTTAATATATTCAAAGTTTATGGTGCATCTGAGCAATTCAGCTCTCATCCTACTTTTTCATTATCGAAGAAGCTGAAGACTCTTAAGCCATGATTTCAAAAGTGCTTCTCTGTCGATCATTCTAACAGCAAATTCAAGAAACGCAAGTTTATAGCTAACGCACTGATGTGAGAGGCAGCATACAAAAGTAGCCGTACACAGAAGTACCCTCCTCTGCATTACTAGATACGCAGCACTGGCACTAGACACTTCCTCGACCACCAGCGCCTCAAAGCAAGTCTCAACAAAAACAGTAAACCTTTACAGTCCTGTAAATGAACATTTCACAAGTACAAACATAAGAGCTAGGAAAACTCCGGTTAAATCATTAGATATTCCTTACAATTTATAACAGTACTCCTGCTTTCCTTCTCACTCATTTAGATGTATGCTTTCTTCCTACTCCTCCACATAAAGCAATACAAGTTTCACTCCAGCATTCAAGCATCAGCTTTCTGATTCACTGGAATACTGACTTGCTGTTGTGTTGAAATAAACCATTGGTATGTATGGTATAGAATTAAGAAAATGGCTTTGTTTATCCAAGTCATTACAGAAGATTATTAGAGGAAAACAATTTGCAGTGGGAAATCTGAAGTGTTAATTAGATGACAGAAAGTGTTAGGATGAGACAAACTAATTCCATAACTAACGCATGCTAGCAACCTGACCAGAGGCCACAGAAGAAAAGCTCAGTGGATGAAGGAGAGATAAAGCTTGAGGATAACTAGAATCCTAAGTGTAACTTACAGGAACTGACTAAGCAGTGAAGGGAAAAAAAAAATCCTGAAAATTTGGAGTTAACGATGTTAGTGGAATTATCACTTGAATGATTTTGTTTCATAATAAAGTTTGGGGGATTATAACATTAACACTCAAAGAAGTACTGAAATGCCAAATACTGTATTAAGCTGTAATTAGCTCTTTCCAGTTTCAAAGCATTATAGAGGTGTAAACTAATGAATTTTCCTAAAAATTATTGGATTACTGGCCAGAAGGCTCCTTTTTATTTWTTTATTTTTAACTACGGGATATAGAAGATATTGACTATCTCCATGACCAGTTAAATTAACAAAAAGAGGAAGGACGTTCTAGTGAACAAGGCATGGAAATGCTGATTTCTAATTCCATTAAAATACAACTGAGTTTTGGGTTTCCCCATTACATTGCTATAAAAAGACTGCATTGTTTCTTTAGGTTCCTAGTATCATTTCTGCCATTATGAGTGAAAGATGATGGAGGAAAACAGGAGAAGGAAAAAAAAGAAAAGGCAAGAACAGCTCAATGATCTCTTACAAATGCACTTATATATGCACCTCTGAATTTACATTCTAACTATATATGTATGGGAACTTTCATCTCAACCTCTCTTTCTCTGTACTTGCTATCTATCTGTTCAAACTACAAATGGCCTAGAACCGCACATGCTTGGTTCCTCTCCTCCAGTATTGCCATATAGATTTTGATGCTTTTATTCTTATCTGTCACTATATTCTTCATTTACTCACTTCTACCTTTGACCCAAAGCATCCTATTCCCATTATAAACGGTACTTTCCCAGCCCTCTTAACATGAACCATGTTTCAGTGCAATGTCAAACTCAGTCAAAAGAAAAAAAGTTACTCACTAGACAGTCTGAAAAGAAGTTAGATCACATACAGTCAAACAATACTCTTCTACCACGCTCAATCCCAATATTACATGCTTTTTCCTCCACTCTTCATTCTCTCCCACTCACCTTATCATTCTAACACTGATACTTTCCTTTCATTACATTTTTTGCCACATGCAGTTGAACTAGAAGTGGAAAAGTATTTTCCCCTCCTCCCCATTTTACAACACTAGCAGTTTTCAGTCTTTAATCTTTACTTCAAGAGTCAGCACCCAACACTACTGAACTGTCAACTTCTCTTTCAACTTCCCTGTTCTCCCTCCTATTGATCTGGATATGCCTGTACCTCCCTTCTTAACCGATTTGTGTCTTCCTTCCATATTATGCTACAGTTTTTACACAACTTCAGTTCTCAGAACACATTTCTGCAGAGCCTTTCAGCAGATATGGCAAAAATATGTACTCCTTCAGGAGTGTTCCACTATTCCTTTGGCTACATTGAGCTCTGTCATAACTTAAACTGGAAGGTTACTGGGGCAGCAACCAAGACTTCACGCTTGGCTAGCACTGATCACACTGACTGCACTCAATACAATGACATCATTCAACTTTTTTTTTTTTTTCCTCCTTCTTCTTTTTTTTTTTAATGTTTACAGGCTGGCATGAATATCTCGGACTGAGATTTTGAAAGGATTTAGGAAATAAAGCAATGGAAGTATAAATAAAGCAGTTAACTTATTTGCAAAATTGAATATTAGGACAGTACTTAACTATTAAGAGTTCTTTTAAAAATATTCCCAAGTTCAATCTAAAGTATAATGTGATACAGATATATCTTCACAGAGAAGATGATACAGATTTAGGGACTGCTAAAAGAAAGCAATCTTTTTTTCTGGCAGATTTCAGAAGAACACGTATACTTCAAATCCTACTCAAAGTGAAACTCTGAACATGCTTCAGTTATGGAAAGAACCTACTGGTCAGAGATTCAAAATGACAGAGGCAGCAAAGGAAAAGGGAGCTATTCAGCCTGAAGTCACTAAACATGCTTAATAAAAGACAAAATTTTATTTAACAGATTTTAAAACCAATTATCCCATCACAGCAATTACATCACTAAGAGCCACATCTGCACCAGAAGAGGATCTTGAATTTAGAAGAACAATTACTCCTTTACGACCTTTTTGAAGGCAAAACTCTGTTTTAACACAATTCCTTTAACATCCAACTGTACCATCACCTCATACTAATGCAAAGATCACAGGTCTCATTAGAAACTTATTTACACAGCACAGAACTAGGCTGGGCAGTTGATAGACTACTTGAGCACTTGCCCATTCTACATTCTCTGGAAGACGTTCCAGGATTAGGCCAATGCATATTTATAACGAGTATTTACACAACCTATTTAAGTCAGTGTACGATTACACAATTGCTCGTAATAGCTCAACAGGAGACACCATCATCTATTGTTCAGATTCACACTAACACAAAGGTTATTTTTAAGACATTAAAACATAAAGCCACTTAGGTTTAATAGTTCTGCAAGAACAGAACACCAGATTTAATCTATTTTAAGGTTCTCAAACTGCTCCACCCCTAAAAAGCTCTTCAACATTGGCATTTTACTGTGCAAGTCCACAAATGAATAAAGAGCAAGTGTAAAAGTCCTCCTCTCCTTTTGCAGCATTAACATAGAAATTGAGTGAAGGGACAGTTTAAGCTCCAGCTCAAGAATCAAGACACGTTTCCTTTTTTCTTTCCAAATCCACTACTGAACTGTGTATTTATTCCATCTTTAGCCGAGAACTTCAATAAAACAAAAATCTTATTACATGAGAATTAACATACACATTTGAATTTAAACAGGAAGTACACACAGGGAATGCTTGCAAGATAGTTCAAATTGGAATTGAGAAGGGAGTGGTTTTTAAATTCTTTTAATTAACCCGTGCATATCTTTTCTTAAAATCACAATAGTATTAAGCCTTTCTTTATTGCAAATCATGTTTTTTAATGCCAATACACTATTTAAACAAAGGGTAAGAATAATCATATGGTAAAAACACTACACAGATTCTGATCATCAGTTCCTAGTTGCGTTACAAGAGTTAAAAACTCTGTCTCAGTTCTCTCACATACCAAATGAGGACAACTGTGTCAGAAGCTCTTTATTATTCTTGGTTTTAAAAAAAGAAAAAAGGAATTAAACACATCTGTTTACAATACCATAGCATAATGCTCTACCATTCAAACACACTTAACATCCATAAGGAGGCCTGCTTGATCAGTGTTTCATTGAAAAGCAATATAGAAACAAGACATCATACACACTCAACTAAAAACATTAAAATACAAATCTTACCAGCTGGAATTCTCTGCGCCTGTCGTACGCATGCTGGATACCACTATCTGCCCACAGCGCTCTGATGGCTGGAAGGTACTGTAAAAAAACTGCCGTCTCCACCATTCCTTGCACCACTGTGACTGACCGCGTATCAAAAGCCATCATCGTATCTCCATTACTCTGGTTGGCGGGATCTCCCCAAGGAATATGAAGTTTCTCTCTGGCATCTACGAGGACTCTCACACCTTTAACAACATGAAAGAGCACCACAATTAGAATTTCTCAGCATCTACTATTTCACTAGCCTACGAGACTGTAAAGACTTGAACAACGCGCTTACTCTGTGTGCAGTCAAAGTTCAATAGGACTAACCGCACAGTAAGAAATAATGAAATTTATGCAAAATTGACTCAAAGCATTAAATTTTCAAGTAGCATCTCAGATATTTGCTATCAAAACAACACAGCCCGGATCATGCATATGATATCCATAGTACAACTCTTGCAGAAGTGCTACTTTTAGTGAGTAAATCCTCAATCTGTGCTACCAAGAAAACTTTTCTACAGATATTTTCACTTTTTTTTCCTGATCTCCAGAACCATTTCTGGCTGTTACATTTACCTGACAGGAATACAAGACGAATTAAGCACGTTTAAAAGCTCATTTCAGAATATATTAAACTATCTGATGCCTTATTTTAAAGTTTCCTAGCCCGTGTATTCTAATTAACTTGATATACAGTTATATCTACTTGTAGAGAGTGGCCATTGCTATTAATGCTCTTAGAGATATGTAGGCAACACTTACTAAAATCACAACTTCCAAATTTTATGTTTTTACAGCTTAAGTGCAGAAGGAATCTTATTACCTAAAGACTCTCGCACTTTTTTTTTTTTTTTGCTATAGCAAATATTCTCTAGTAGAAGCTGAACACTTTAAATCTGTTTTACACAGGCCTTCACAAAAAAAAAAAAAAAACACTGTGCCAACGCTGACAATGCAAATAAAGGGAAATAAATTCTGATACTAGATTTAATGATGATGAAAAAAAAAAAACAAAAAGAAAACTGCAGAAGAAGGAATAAGCAACCGTAAAGGCATGGGAGAGGCATAAGGAATCAAGATGTACTAACAACTGGCTCTATAATAACATGCCTGTTCAACACCATCAGTACCATCTTTCCAAGATTCACTGTCCTTTCATAATTCTTCCATCTGTCAAAACCAACGACTGCAGGAAAGTAGCTACAAAAGAAGATTCGCAGTTCTTGCATGTATACTTTTACAGAATAAAAGTTACCTGACTGTATTAATGAGGTCAACATACCTACCCATCACTTCTACTACCTTGCTGTTTATAGTCTTTTCGGGCTTGGTGTATAAATAGTTTTCTAAAACAACTGTCATTCCGAATCAGGGGAATTTAGGATACAAAATACCCAAGCGCCCCCTCAAGAAGGGGGCCGAGGTCTTACAGCGCTCTGCTATTTTGAGAAACTTAGTTAAGGCTTTACGCAGCTATGACACAGCCCAACTCGAAGCCAGGCGAGCAAAGGCAGCGACCGAGGGAAGGCAGAGGAAAGAGGGGTGACAGCAGGGGAGCCAGCAGCCCGCTCCGCAGCCATGTGCGCGGGTGCCCGGCTCCGCGGGGGGCTCCGCGCGGGGGTTTCTCTCAGCGGAGGCGGCAGGCGAGTTTCCGACGCGGCGGCAGCGGCTCCCGCAGCGCGGGGGGAGCTTCCTCCGGGGGCGCCGCGCCCTCGCGCGCCCAGGTGCGCGCTCCGCTCCGCCCGCCGCCGCGGAACGGCGAGGCCGGGCACCGCCGCCCGCGACACCCTGCGCCACACGGCGCCCCGTGGCCGCCGGGGGATGGGGGGGGGGGGAAGCGGCAGGCGGCCGAAGGGAAGGCGCTGCCCGTGCGGAACGGGGCCGTGCGCCGTCCCGCCCGGCCTGGCGGGAGCGGCGGGATCGGGCGCGGGCCCCGCCGCCCTCACGCACCCTTGATCACGTTGCTGTAGATGGTTGCGCGGAACTCCTCGCGGGCCGCCCGGTCCCAGTCCTGCCCGTGGATGATCCGCATCTGCTTGAGGAAGGTGGACTTGCCGCTCTCGCCCGCGCCCAGCAGCAGGATCTTGACGAGGCGCTTCACGTAGGTCTTCTCGCGGTTGAGGCACTTGTCGATCTCCTTGGACTTGCGCTGCTGCTCGGCCTCGCCGCTGGTGAGCAGGCAGCCGGGGAAGCAGCCCGACAGCACGGAGCGCGACGGCAGGAAGTCCGCCATCTTAGCGAGCACTGCCAGCGAGGGGAGCGGCCGCCCGGCCCGGCCCGCAGCAGCGCGCTCTCTGCCCGCGCATGCGCGGCCGCCGCCCCGCCCGCCATGTGACACCTCCCCCCGCGCGCCGCGCACGCCTGCTCACGTGACCGCGGGCGTCGCTGCCCTCCGGCCTCGTCACATGACGCGCCCCTTCCCCCCCCCTCCCCCGGCGCCCCCGAGGCCGTCACGTGAGCGCGGCGCGAGCCCCGCCCACGAGCGGCCCCTCACAGGAAATGGCGGGAAGGGGGCGGTGGCGGGGCCTGGGGTCTCTTGGGAGGGGGAAGACTGGTGGCGGCCGTCATTAGAGGCCTTAAGCCGTGCTGCCGTCCACAGCTGTCATTCCGCAAACCCAGACAACATCTGTGCCCGCGTGAGGGATACTGAGGCCTGGCCCGGCTCCGGCAGCAGCGTGCGGGCCCGGGGAGGCGCGCCTCTGCCATGGCAGCAGTGGCCCAGCGCCTCTTCCAGGAAACCGTTAGCGCAGGCGGCTGGGGGGAGCTCAGCCCTCGATCAGAGGGTGCAGGATGGAGCCTGACAGCTCAGCAGTTTTTGTTCTTGGTAGAAAAAGAGAATCGTGTCATTAAAAGCCTTTGAACAATTTGGCACGTACTTCCTGCCCGCTCCCCTGCGAAGAGCTACTGGGATGTGCCACGAGGGTGAAAAACCCTGCTGGGTTTCACAGAGGGGGTCACATGCAGACATAGTGGTGAAAAGCCAGCAGAACTTTTTGTCCTCTTTTACCTTTCTAAAACAAAAAACACTTTAAAAGGTTTAAAAGTTTTTCTAGTGATGCTTTGTTAATCGTGGCAACCCTTTACATGCGGGGTAGAGAAATAATAAGCTGAGGGACGTGCCAAGATTGAAAATCCACTCTTCATGTGAACCATCCCTGAGGACAATTGATTCTGTTTTACCATCTGTGCATCACAAGCAGAAATTAACCTGCGAACGCACCACCAAATACCAGCATGGTGCTCCACTGCCTACACAGACCTACACTGACTGAAGATCTGGTCCATAGTATTGAAGGCAAAAAGATCGTTACCTTTGATTATTGGTACAGTCGTTCAAATCTATCCAGAGAAGTCTTATGACCTACATATTGGTCAAATCAGTCTGTCTGTGCTCTCGTATACCTGCCTGCTGACACAGTTATCGTTTGTAGATGTAAGGACTCATCTAACTGAAAAACAAACACACACACGAGTGATGTAGCTCAGCTGCAAGTACATACATCTGTGTCATGCTCTTCTGACGTGGCCATTTATAGAATATATTACAGAAATCACATACATACACACCAATGCATATGCAATGATTACATTAAACATTTCTTTTATCTCTATTACAGCTGCTGAACTTTGCTATCTACTTATTTCTTCCCTCAACGCTCTTATGCTTTTTATTAACAATAAATTTAAGTTTAAAAAAGAAAAAGGAATAGATGAATGAGGAAACAGTTAGCTGAGCTTAACATGAGAAAATGTCACTTTGCCTGTTTACTGCAAGGACCTCCTTCATCAAAATCTGTGATTGAGTATTAATGTTCACACCTTGTATAGGGGATGTCCCCACAAGGAGATAAATTCCATTTGAATTATTCCACATGGTCTTTATAAAAAAAAGCATTTATCATAAGAGAGCAGGATGTGGTTGCATAAAATTCATATAATCATCTGAGAAGCACATCTTAGTGGTCTTAGCACAGAAACTAAAGCCAGTAATTCTTGAGCTCTAGTCCAAGTTTTAAAACCAAGTGATCTTTGCTGGCTTGACACAGTTCTCTGAGAATYTCATCTTCAGAAATGCAGAAGACTCCCAAGTTTCTACAATTCCTCTTGGAGTTAAGTAGTTTTCAGTGAATGAAAATCCTGCCAACCTTTCTCATTGCGTGCTTCTTGTCTGCATAAGGAAACTGTTAACAGTACTTGTGCTTTCCTTCAAAAAGTTTAATGTTCTTCCTAAAGGGAAATGAACATTTATTGCCTCTTAGTGAGGGAGAAAGCTAAAAACAAAGAAGTCAAGGCCAAAATATTAAAACAATTTTTGGGTGCCTCCTTTGTGAGAAACTGATTAACTCCTACCAGTAAAGTATAACAAAGAAAACTGAATTAAGTCATAGAAACAGATTAAGAAAATCATGGTTGTGCAGCAGAAAAGATAACAACAGCCAAGCTTCCAAAAGGATGATGTGTCTTTGCCTTCTGGGCCAGACAGCGAGATGCACCTAAATCCTGGAGTGCAATGATAAGGGGGCTGAATGAAAGACGATTAAAGGCTATTTTCTGGTGTCTCCTGATAGCAATATGACCTTCCTAACCCAGGCCATCCCTTGTCAGAAGTCAGAACTGTGTCAGAACAGACGGGCATCTCCTAGGGCTACCTGTGCTTCCTTTCAGTGCTGCTTCAGCCTCTCGTCTAGTTCTCCCTGGTAGTCTCAGTTTTGTCCTTTTCCTTCCTCTTTTTCCTCCTTTCACTTCACTTTCCCTCATCCACTCACCCAGCCAGTGACTTTGCTAAAGCCTCCCTCTTCTCTGGCTTCTCTCTCCAGCTGCCCGTAGCCATCTGCCCCATGTAACCATCATTCTCCAGTCATCCGCTTCCTGCTTCCCTCTCAACACAGGGTCCCTGTCACTCCTGCCTGCTCTCTCAGTTTGTCGCCTCATTCTCAACTACTCCCACTCCCCATTTCCAACTCTCCAGGTCACCTCATTGCTGGCTAGTCACTGGTCTCTTCCCAGAGCTGCTATCACTCCTCTCCTCTTCACTCCACATTTCCATCTGTGCCTTCCAAAACCTTCTACCTATACCATTCCCAATCTTCTGTCAAAGGGACATGGTCCTCAGCATGCTGCAAAGAGGGAAAGACTATTGCCCACCACATTAAAACCTGAGCTTAGGATGACAGAGTTCCCTGGGGAGGACATTAAAGTCGGCTCAATGTTATCCAGCTCGGCAGGGGAAGCAAAATAGCTCAGTCCTGGGTCAGGTGTTAACCCAGCTGCATCCTCTCTCCCCAGCAGCCAGGTCTCATCTATAAGGCAGGGTGCACAAGGTCTTTCTCTGTTTTGCTTTTTTCCTTCCTCTTTGCCATTTCTTTCCTTAGTTTTCCTGTCTCTGGAAGGTCCAGGAGTGATGGGAAACAAATGCTTGCTGCCCATTCCTGCTCCCAGCTCTTCCCATGTGGCTGCTGAGGAAGCCCCTCATTTTCAGTGCTTGTGCCCTGCCGGATAGGATGATGGACTCTGGAGACATTGCTTTAACTATTGCCTTGCTAGGGCACTTGAGACTAAGTCATGTCTCTCTCCATGCCACAGTTTCCACCTTTTTTTGATAAACTGCTTTGAAATCTTTCTGGAAGGAACTGGGTGCTGAAATTCAGTCTGTGCTTGACGTGCTCGCAGTACCATTCTCRTTGCTTCACTTACGTTAGCCCCTTCCTTCCCCTCGCCACCATCCCCAGTTTCCTTAGTTAGAAAGGTAGTTACTCACCACATGCCTTTTGTGTTGTATGACACAACTTCTGATGTGTGAAYAAAGGGCAACCACGTAGGAAATGTGATCTATAAAAAAAGGGGGGATTCCACCTACCATGCTTTCCACAAGAGAAAGCAGAGAATCGTCAGCTGTGAATGGGTCTATTAAGAATGAGGCTAACTTAAAGGGACTTTGGAAGGAGAATGGGGAGACGAAGTTTAAGGTCCCATTGGACCTTTCCCTGGCAATTCAAGGGGTATTACAACCAGGAGATGACACAGGGGACCAGCCGCAGCTGAAGTGGGAGTAAGCTGAAGTGAGGGTTGCTGTGTGTTGAGTGTGAAGCGTGGCCTCCAGTCAGTATGGTGTGGTTTTTCTCTGTGGGGTCTTSTGCAGAATTCAGCCTCTAACTCACACTGCCTTTACCCTGCTCTGTCAGAGCGTGTTTCATGGCCCACAGGTGCAGACACAGAGGGATCTGTACTCTCTGGAGGGCCCATGGACTTGTGTGGTCACCATATGATACATGGACCACATGAATATATCTTCACAATGACATCATGTCCCTCACGTGTGGGATATGAGCATTCATGTGAGCTTACAGTTACATAAATTGGATTCGCGTTAGAAAACAGGCATTGTGAGGCACAGTGATCTCCCCAGGAAATGTGTTTCTTCATAATTAGGGATGCTGTAGGTCAGGACTAAGTTGGAAAGCCAGAAGTCAGTAGATAGGTAGGAAGTCATGCACAGCTCCTGCCTGCATTCGGTCTGCCACTATCCCCTGCTATTCTTAGTCCCTTGCTTTCTTGACTGACAAATTCACATATAAAACTATCCAAGACTTTAGAAGTCTATTTGCTCTCTCCATCAGAAGAATTCCTGATTTGGGGCCCTGGACTCCTTGCCTTCTCCGAGCGATTATAATCTGATCTAAATGCCCTGTGTTTCACATGGCAAATCTGCCATAGCTCATTAACCAATGGGGTAATTCACCTGGGCAGCATGTGAAAAGCAGTTTATCTCCCATCTTCTTCTCTGTGTTTGGTGGTTTGGATCATTTCCAAATGTCATCATAGCTGAATTTACACTGGACATTTCTTATAAAAAAGACAAAGTAGCTTTATAATGGATAGAAAGATATTTGTAGGTTTTATTTTAGCTTGTCAGAAAACACTAGAAATTGAAAAAAATTCGAACCTGAGCTAAGAGGGGAGGAGTTTGTGACAGAACTGCAGCATATAAAATGACTTGGAGCTCTGAAGCGCAGCAGAGTTTAAGAGTTCACACATCGGTTTGCRGCTCTTCACAGCTATGTCTCCTGGTTCTCCTGCAAGGAAACTTTTCTTTCAGAATGCATGTGCAGACTCAGTTTTCAAATGTTGTTCCTAAATAAGGCACTGAGATCCCTCAGTGGAACTTTTAAAGTCAGTATTGCAGGGTGAAATGACCATTTTTGTTCCTCTAAGCATGCAGGGCACATGCAGTTGGTGGTGCTGGATGCTTTATTTAGGCCAGAGTTTGCACCTCACCTAGAATGCTTTTGAGCCCTTCCACAGCACAGGAAGGGTGATGCAAATAGCTGTTCAGAGGAACCGTTTGTAGTTCATAACAAGTTTTGCTGGTTTGCTTACCAAACCAAGAAACTATGCTACCTCTTTTTGACTGGTATCTACCCTGATATTATGTCCAAAATATGCTCTCTGAAAGAAGTGGAATCACTTTTGGTAGCTGTCACCGTCAAAATGCCTGTTGGCTTCACTGTCCTTTCCCTTACTTCATCCGATTCCACTTTGAATTCCCTCTCTCTCCTGGTGTTTTCCTTTTCTTCAGGACAGTCCATGCTATTGGAATTTCTATCACCTTTGCAATTTGAGAGGATCACCAGGGTTTGAGCTTTCTTTCAAGAACCAAACAGCAACTCAGCAGTTGAATTAGGAGACTGAAAAGGTGTGAAGAACTCTCCTCCTGCTCCTTTTGGCAATCAGCTGATGCCTTGAAGGATGAGATACAATTACTTTGATATTAGCACGTGGAACTACAAAGGTTATTCATAATCATTAAATTACCTAGCAGCCCAAAGCAGAGAATGCCAGAAAAGCCTTCTGGAAAGCAAGTAGTGTCTGTGATCCGGAGGCTGTTGTGACTCACAAGGGGAGATTTCACATGGGAATGATTTCAAGCAGACACGGGAGAAAGGCCTTCCAAACCACTCTCTTGTTCAGATACTATGAAAGAGCAGAGATAAAGAAAGTACTTCCATGAGGGCAGCAAAGCAACTGGGAAAGCAGCCTGTGCCTTCAGGCTGTTACTATGAATGGAAAAAGAGCACTGCTCTGAGTTCAGAGCCAGCGTGCTTTCCTCAAGTGTGCGAGCCACAGTTCATAATGTCAGAACAGTCACAAAAACACCGTGGCTGGGAAGCCACTGCCCTGAGAAACAGTTTTGCATGTGTGTGGGAAATGTGGGCTCTCTGTATATGACTTGGAAACAAATGTATACGTAGTGTGTGAGCGTGCATGCATATGGGCGAGATGTAAACATGCATGCATGACGTGTATGTGCACCTGTAGGATGTGTGAGTGCATGCCAAGCGGTGCTGCATGAGATGTGTTCATGGGGGGTGTGGTTTGAATGCATGTTCAGTGTGTTTTCTGTGTTGGATGCAGGGATGCAGACACACAAGTATGTGTAGGTGTGTAATGTGAAAAAGGCAAAACATGTCACATGGCTGGCATGAATTTCTGTGAATGCTTAGTGTGAGACTTGGCACAGTGGCATTTGGTGTGACTGAGGAGCCAGCCCTCTCCTCCCACCCTCTACTTGCAGGCTGAGCCCTTGGGCAGCAGCAGGAGATTCCACGATTCTCTGAAGAAAGTGGCTGGGCAAATGAAGCTCTTAATTTCCAGTGCTGTCAATCAGGTAGTGTTCACCCACCCATTGGTGTGAGACAGCTCCATCGTGAGGAAGCACTCCGTAACCAAGTGGTCTTTCTCTGGTTGCAATGAGTAAGAATTTCCCCAGACGGCAGATTCACTGACTCCCCGGAAACCATCAGGCTGGCTCCTGCATCCGCAGCCGAGAGCAGAGCTGACCAAGGTTGGTGACGTTCAAGGAACAGATGCTTGAAGCACTGCTTACCTGCTAGCACGCACAGGATGCTCAGTCACAACAGCTTTGTCTTACACACCCTTGTTTTACTCCAGCCCCAGTCTGGGAGTCTTTTTGGGAGGGATCATCCCCATCTGCTGAGGAATGAGCAGTGTGTGCAGGTCCCACTAGCTCCCCCTCGTCATTACTGACCTGGTCAGCATGAACAGCCTTGTTTTGCAGGGATTATTTCCAGTATGTCTGTCAAGCTCGGTTCATATTGGCAGCCTGAGGCACCCAGCAGGTGTGCCTGTCCCAAAGCAGGCGGTGCCACTTTCACAGAATCACAGAATCACAGAAGGGTTGAGGTTGGAAGGGACCTCTGGAGACCATCTCGTCCAACCCCCCTGCTCAAGCAGGGTCACCTAGAGCACGTTGCACAGAATCGCGTCCAGGTGGGCTTTGAAAATCTCCAGAGAAGGAGACTCCACAACCCATCTGGGCAACCTGTGCCAGTGCTCTGTCACCCTCACAGGAACGAAGTTTTTCCTCATATTCAGTGGAACTTCCTGTGTTTCAGTTTGTGCCCGTTGCCTTGCGTCCTGTCACTGGGCACCACCAAAAAGAGTCTGGCTCCATCCTCTTGACACCCTCCCTTAAGATATTTGTACACATTGATAAGATCCCCCATCAGTCTTCTCTTCTCCAGGCTAAACAGGCCCAGCTCTCTCAGCCCTTCCTCGTAGGAGAGATGCTCCAGGCCCCTAATCATCTTCAGCCCCCCATCCTGTCCCCTGCTCCCAGCCCCGGGTCCTACCCCTGCCCTGCTCCCAGTCCCATTCCCTGCACCCAGCCCTGTCCCCTGCTCCCAACCCCAGGCCCTACACTTGCCATGCTCCCAGCCCCGCCCCCTGCCCCCAGG